>NC_056739.1:1092858428-1093193428 GCF_019279795.1 Protopterus annectens | reverse complement strand
ACGGGTTACAAAAAACCCAGGCCTTCCCCTCCAACCTTCCTCCCCCAACCAGGATCTGTACTCAGATGCGTTAGACACGGGCTGGGGTGCAACTCCAGAGCATTGGAGGGTGAGACATGTTTGGAATCCACTCCAATCAAAGGAGCATATCAACATCAAAGAAATGAGGGCTCTGATTTTTGTGCTAAAAATCTTCAAAGGCAAAATCCAACCAGGAGTGTTGAGATGTTTCACAGGCAACACCACATTCCTCTGGTACATCATCAAGCAGGGAGGGACAAAATCCTACCTCCTATGCAGATTGGCTCTGTATGCCTGGGAGATTGCTCAACTCAGTCATGTTTCTCTGCAGGCTGTGCACATTCCATCAGCTCAGAATGTGATGGCAGATTCATTAAGCAGGTCCATGACCTACTCCCATGAATGGCTGTTAAACAAGGAGGTGTTCCTGGACCTGGTTCATCAATGGGGGTACTCCACAGGTGGATGTGTTTATTTCTCCCATGAACAAACAACTTAAAGTTCAGTTCCAGGGTCCCAAACCCTGGAACATGGAGGGTAGATGCTGTTCCTTTCCCATGAAAGGGGATGTTTGTGTGTGAAGCCCCTGATACCCGCTACTTTTGATTCGTAGGCCTCTACTGAGACCCATTCGGAGTCCGGAATGCCGCGAGATGCTTCAATTATGGAACCCGCGGATGTCTCTACCTTGGATGAGTCCGGAGCCGCTGTCCAGGCATCAGCTTCTGATGGTGTTTTCAGGCCTACAGATTTGTATTCAACCGACGCCATCTTCAAAACTAAGGCCAAAATCTGAATCTATGCCTGGGCCACATGTGCAGGCCCCTATGCCTAAAAAAAAAAAAAAATGATCAAAATGGCTGAAGTTTTAATTACTCTGATCATGGGTAGCCAATCCCCACCCCCACCCTTTCTAATAGGTCTAGGCAAGACATTGATTATGAATCTGCTAAACAGGATTCTATTTCTTCTGACTCTTCTAATGAACAGGATTTATCTATACCTACTTATGAGGACTCTGATGCAGAAGATTCCATTCCTTCTGCTTCTCCCCCTGAGAATTTTTCTTTTGGGGAAACTTTACATACCTTAAGGGAATATTTCCACTGGGGAAAGCCAGAACTTCTCTGAATCTTAAGAGACTTGGGGATTTTCTTCTTCTTCCTCAGCATAGGCCTTTGGCTATACCTCCTGTTCTAGACATTGTTGATGATAGAATCTAGTATGGCTCCTGATTCTCTGCCTCTGGCTCCTTGTAAGCCAGACAGATACTACAGGGTTCCTGACTCCCACAAATTCCTTTTCAAAAATCCTATTGCAGATCCTGAAACCATTTCTCAGGGTCCCAAGGGCATTAAGGCCTCTACTGCTAAAAATCTTACCCCTTCTGATAGAGATTCCAGGGTGCTGGATAGATAGGGTAAGAAGGTTTACACTTTTGCAACCTTGGCAATCAGGGCTTTAAACTGTCAATTTCATATGCTTAAATATCAACAGCATATCATGGGACTGCTTAAACAGAAAATGTTAATTTCTGACTGTGTGGAAAATAAAGATTTACAGGATTTATTGCATTCAGCTGAACAAGTTGGAAAACATACTTTGCAATGTGGTTTTGATTCTTTGGAGGCCTCTTGCAGGCCTGCTGTAAATGGGTCTGTGCTAAGAAGGTATGCTTGGCTCAAAGAGCAAACTCTGCCTGATCATGTTAAAGCAAAATTGTTGGATGCTCCTTTACAACAGGACAGTCTCTTTGGTAATAAGGCTGAAGAAGTTTTAAAAAAGATGGAAATAAAGCTAAATCTATGCAAACTGTGAAAGATTTCTTACAAGTGCAACATCCAGGATTTAGTAGGCACTGGCCTACTAAGAACTGGTCCTTTCCAGTTCCTTCGAGAGCCACTCAAGTCAAACCCAGACATTCCAAAGGCTCCAGGTTTCAGTCACAAGGGACTTTTAGAGCAAAACAATGGGGTGCCTACTCCTCCAAATCTGGAAGCAACAAGGCACCTCCCTATGGTCAACAGTCTCAATGACTTCCCTCTACATTTACTAAGCACTTGCCTTTTAGACACCCCTTTGGGGGGGAAACTGGCACTTCATGCAAGAAACTGGCAACTTATAACCCAGGACAAATGGGTTTTAAATATGGTATCCCAGGAATACAGATTTCATTTCCACTCATTGCCAGTCCCAGACGGATGGCCAGACCTGCCCCCAAATCAGTGAGCAGAGGCCCAGAAACAATTACTGTCCCTCATGAACATGGGGGCTATTCAACCAGTACCAGAAGAGGAAAAGGGGCTAGGCTTCTATTCAAGACTTTTCCTGGTACCCAGAAAAGACCAATCACGGCGTCCAATTCTGGACTTATCTACTCTAAACACATTTCTGGACATTCCAAAATTCAAGATGCTGACTCTTCAACAGTTACTTCCTATGCTAGGCAAAGATGCGTGGTTGGTAACTCCAGACTTGAGGCTTACCTGCATATCCCAATCGGAGAATCTTGAAGAAGATACCTCCGCTTCAAAGCAGGCTACTTGAATTACCAGTTCTCTGCACTGCTCTTTGGCTTATCTACTGTGCCCAGGGTCTTCACAAAGTGCCTGGCTCCAGTAATTGCATTTTGCATGCAAAGAAATATTCAAATATATCCATACCTGGACGATTGTCCAATTCAGGCAGAAAACAAGGACATTCTTCTAAAACATCTGGCGTTTGTAAAAAGGGTTCTAACTTGTCTAGGGTACACCATAACCAAAAAGAAATCACAACTGGTACCCTCTCAAAAAATTACATTCCTGGATGCAAGCTTGAATACAACTGCCCAGATGGCTTACCTTATGTCAGAAAAGCAAATTCATTTGGTAACTTACTTCAAACGGGTGGCCACAAAAACCCTGCTATCTGCAAGACAAATTCTGCAAGCCTTGGGGGTTCATGGCCTCCTGCATTTTTGTAATTCCATGTGCAAGACTGCATATGAGGAAACTTCAGTGGTACTGAAAAAGTTTATGGAGTCAACATTGTCACAGCCTGGAAACAATGATTCCTATCATACCTTGCCTGCAACTAGAGTTCCTATGGTGGGCAGAGGCCTGCCACCAAAACAAGGGACTGCCATTCACTCCACCCCCTGCCGCCCAAACCCTAACTACAGAGGCATCAGACTATGCTTGGGGGGGCTCATCTGGCAGGGAAGTTCATTCAGGGCAAATGCTGCCCAAATCAAATGCACCTTCATATCAATCAAAAAGAGATGCTAGCTGTTCAGAATGCACTGACAGCCTTCAAGGACTACCTTCTTCCAGGACAATTAATGATAATGACAGGGATCACCACAGTTTGTGGTACATAAACAAGCAGGGGGTACAGACTCCTACCCTCTTTGCAGACTGGCCATGGCATTGTGGAACACGGCCTTGACCTGTCAAATGCAACTACAAGATCTATTCCTGCCAGGAAAGCTGAATGCTCTGGCAGACAAACTAACAAGAAATCTCATGGACCCACACAAATGGAAACTGGAACCACAGATTTTCAACATGTTGACACGCAAATGGGGGGAGTCTAGACATGGATCTTTTTGCCTCACTCGAACTATCAGTTGGACAAATTCTCATCACGAAAAGCCTGGAAATTGGATTCTCTATCATTCAGCTGGAAAAAACAATCAGTCTATGCTTTTCCCCCTCTGCCTCTGCTCTCTAAAGTTCTACTAAAAGTCAAACAGGACAAACCAAAAATGATTTTTATTGCTCTAGACTGGCCTTGCCAACACTGGTACCCACTCTTGCGTAATGTGTCACACCTTCCACTGTGGTATCTGCCTCCGACACCTTTGCTTACTGTCTCAGCAGAACAACCAAATTCTGCACTCAGCTCCAAACTTTGAATCTTGCAGTGTGGCTAATCACCTAAATTCACCCTTAGCATCCCTCAGCAAACCTGTGATACATGTCATTTTGGAGGCAAGAAGGCCTAGTACCAGAAAATCTTGTGCCGACAAATGGAAAAGATTCTGTGCCTGGAAACAATCACAAGGGGTAAGTACAGCAGTACAATACTTACCCGAGATGCTTCACAAGGATCTGTCCTTTTTCTTCCTTAAAAATCCATGCCTCAGCCATTTCAGCTCTTTACAACACAGAACCTTCCCTCTTCCTTCATCCTTTGCTAAAGCAGTATCTCAGAGGGGCCAAAAATTTAAGACCACACAGGAGAGCTCCAACCCCTGCCTGGGACCTCAATTTTGTATTGGAAAAACTCACTTTCCTTCCTTTCGAGCCAGCTGCTACTGCAGACTTAAAATTTATCTCCTGGAAAACGGCTTTCCTTTTAGCAATCACTTCAGCTTGAAGGATTTCTGAATTTACAGGCTCTTATGGCAGTGGAGCCTTTCATTATTTTTCATGCAGACAGGGTGTCTCTCAGGACCAATCCATCCTTCATGCCTAAGGTGGTATCCAGTGTGGCTCTTAATCAGACCATTCATTTGCCAACTTTCTTTCCCAATCCACAGAACAAGGGGGAGTGGATTCTGCATTCACTGGATGTACACAGACAATGTAAATTTTACTTAAACAGGAAAAAATCTCTATCTGAACTACTGGTGGCATTTGCTGCAGGGGCAGAGGGAAAGGCTATTTCAAAACAGACTTTCCAAATGGATAAGCCATTGTATTCGTTTCTGCTAGATGATGTTGTTGTATCTTTCGTCTTTTCCCGGTTAGGGGTCGCCACAGCGGAACTCCAGTCCGCTAATGATTGGCAGTAAATTTTTTACGTACCGAGTTGCCAGCCCTGACGCACAACCTTCAACGAAGGTACGCTCATTCACGCATGTCTCCACACAGAAGACGCTTTAGCTGAGAATCGAGCAGGACAATGTCTTATTGTGAGGCGACAACACTACCGCAGCACCACCACCGCAGTTCCCCCCAGGGGATCAGACCTCATTCTACCAGGGCTGCATCTACTTCGACAGCCTTTCTCAGAGGTGTTCCTACCCAGAGACATTCTAAAAGCTGCTACCTGGAGCTCAGTTCATACGTTCACCAAACATTACCATTTACCTTTCTTCTCTAAATCCAGAACTGGCTTTGCCACTACTGTCCTGCAGGGCCTAATGCTGTATAAATCCATCCTCCCAACCATAGCTTTGGGAATCTACCCAAATGTAATGACTGCAATTGTGAAACACGAAGAACATAGTATAGTTGTGTACACTTACCATAAATGTAGATGTTCGAGTGTATTCACTGTTTCAGTCCTGGTTACCCTCCCTCCAACCCCCTGTTTTTCTCTTACTATACCTCTACTTTCCTTTACTATGCTTAAAAGCCTTTTTGTTTTCGCTTTTGTTTGGAGGGATATTTTTGTGTTTTTAATTACTTAAAATATTTGGCTCCCCAATTTGTGGGGCACCTGACATCTGGGGCAAGAAAAACTGATGTAATGGCGTTGGCTGCATGTTTTATACCCCTGATGGCCTGACGTCATGGAAGAAGAGACAGCAACCGACACTGGACCCAAGACTTGGTTAATCAGGCCGACTGAGGGCAACCTGCCAGCAGATTACCCAAATGTAATGACTGCATCTGGGAATACACTGTAACATCTACATTTATGGTAAGTGTACACAACTGTACTTTCTGCAGTAGGCCAGAAAACCCACTACCAGAAAATCATATCTATCCAAATGGAAAGTCTGGTGTCTAAATCAGCCACCATCTGTGGATCCACCAGTGGTCCTGTCTTACCTGTGTGAGCTGATGAAAGGTGGCTTGTCATACTCTTCAATCAAGGCACATCTATCTGCCATCTCGGCATGCTTACCCTTGACTCATTTATTGGTGTCCAGGTTGGAAGTGAAGCTTTTCCTGAAAGGAGTCTTGCATATTAGACCTCCAAGGAAACCAATTTCCCCCCCTTGGGACCTCGGCTTTGTTCTTGAAAAGCTTACTCTAGCTCATTTTGAGCCAGCTAAGACCTTTTCCCTTCAACACTGCACTTGAAAAAAATGTTCTCCTAGTGGCTGTTGCTTCAGCTAGAAGGGTTTCTGAACTTCAAGCCCTTGTGGCCTACTCTCCTTTCACAGCCTTTTATAGGGACAAAGTATCCCTTCATACCAATCCATCGGTCATGCCTAAGGTGGTGAATGTAAATCAGACAGGCTTTTTATTTTCCGTCACCCAAGAGCCCTGGGACACCATTTCCAACCAAACTATTTCCTCCTGGATTTCCAAAGTCATTACTTTGTTACACGGCCAATGGGAAGGATCTTCCTTTTCCAGTCAAGGCACACACTACTAGAGCTGTGTCTTCTTCTGGGGCCTTCTTTAAAGGTCTGCATACTGCTTCCATTTTGGAAGCAGCTACATGGTCATCTGTTAAAAGTTTTATCGAACACTATAAATTGGATATTGTCTCCAGGTCAAGAGCAAGATTTGCCAGGGCTGTTCTGCATGGTTTTATGGAAAATGTCTCTGCACCTTCTCCCAGTCCCTCTTCTGCATGAGCTTTGACATTCTCCCTCGTGTTATGGATACTGCAGTATATGAATAGAAAGACATAGAATAGTTGTGTAAAATCTTACCATAACCATAGATGTCCTTTTGTTCTGTATGCTGCAGTACAGTCTCCCTCCCTGGCTTCCCCCTGATATTTGCCTGACCTTCTGTGTACCCACTTCTTCAGGCTGGTGCTTGGCAGCATTCAGATGTTCTTCGGGTTTCACTGTTGCAGTTATATTACACTTGGGTTATCTGCCTGCACGTAGCCCTCAGTCAGCCCCGAATACCAGAGTCTTGGGATTTCCACGTCGGATGCTGTCGCCTCTTCCATGACATCAGGTCGTCAGGGGTATAAAACATGCAGCAGATGCCATTACATCAGCTTTTCTTGCCGCGTGGGAGCCTGAAGCAGTTCGCAAGTGCCAGTCAGCCACCACCGGAAATTTTCGTTTTTCAAGTTTCAGACCTGAAGTCTTCTAAAGCGAAGTACCCTGTTGGGGATCCTTTTTTCTTGCTCTAACCGATGTCAGAAAAAGTTAACATTTGTCTTAGAAAGGAAATACCTTGGAGATTTTCATTCTTACTGCGTCATCTTTGTAGGCCCAGACCACGACATTCCTCGCTGTAGGTTTTGTGCCTTAACGCCCGAACTATTCGTCGTCAGGTTATCTTTGTCGCTAAATTCTTTCCCGCTCGTTCTCCATATTCTGAAATGGCTTTGATAAACCCATCTGACTACCGATCTTCCGAAAAAACGCAAGGATAAAGGCAGAGGCAGAGACTGCATAGGTCCAAAACTGCCAACGACGCTTCCGTTAAGCTAGTCGTCAGTCTGCCGGTACTCGGGAGGTGCTTTCACAGCCCCTGATACCCACTTCTACAGATTCGCAGGCCTCTGCTGAGACCCATTTGGAGTCCGGTATGCCGCGAGGTGCCGCTTCAACTATGGAACCTGTGGATGTTTCCACCTTGCATGGGTCTGGAACCGCCGTGCAGGCACCGGCTTCTGAGGGTGCATTCCGACCTTCTCATCGCATTAAACCGGCTTTGTTTTTGACTAAAACTACAGTGTCTCAGGCCCAGAGTTCATACTACGCCTAAAAAACAGACTACCAAAGCACATGCTCAAGCCCCCTTGCCACAGAAACTAATGCTTCAAATAGCTGAAGACCTTATAACAGCCTTCCCCCTCTAAAAGACAAAGAATTGACTTTCTTTCTGATTCTTCAGACCATGAGTCTGATGACTCTCTAATCAGTCTTACCAGGACGTACCCTTATCTACCTATGAGGATTCAGATGCAGAGGATTCCTACCCTCTTGACTCCCCTCCAGAGGACTTTTCTTTTGGTGAAACCTTGCATACTTTATATGAGCATTTCCACTGGGAATGCCAGGACTACTCTCAGTCCAGAAAGAGACTCGAGAATTTTTAGAGTTGCCTCAGCACAGCCTCTAGCTATACCACCTGTCCTGGACATTGTTGATGATGTCTTCATGGAATCCAGTCTTACTCCTGATACTTTACCACCAGCTCCTAGAAAGCCTGACAGGTAAGAGTACCTGACTCTCACAAATTTCTCTCTTAAGAATCCCACTGCAGATCCAGAGACCATTTCCCAGGGACCTAAAGGCATTAAGGCTACTACAGTCAAAAACCCTACCCCTTCGGACAGGGATTCTAGAGCTTTTAGACAGCTGGGGTAAGAATGTATATACCTCTGCAACTTTTGCCATCAAGGCTTTGAATTGCCAGTTTCACATGTTGAAGTACCAGCAGCATGTTATGGAACTAATTAAACAAAAAATGTTGTTGCTTCCAGGTTGTACAGAAAATAAAGATTTACAAGAGTTAATGCATTCTTCAAACCAAGTTAGTAAACATACTTTATGGTGTGGTTTTGATGCCTTAGAAGCATCTTGCAGGGCTGTTGTCAATGGGTCTGTACTGAGAAGGCATGCTTGGCTGAAGGAGCAAATCTTGCCAGACAATGTCAAAGCAAAATTACTAGATGCTCCATTAAACCAGGAAAGTTTGTTTGGTGCAGAAGCGGAAGAAGTTCTTAAAACGCTGGAGGAAAAAGTTAAATCTATGCAAACTCTTAAAGGATTTCTTAAAGGTGCAGCCACCTAGATTAAGTAGGCATTTGCCTTCTAAAAACTGGTCCTTTCCAGTCCCTCCCAGGCATTCTCAGTCCAAACCCAGGGGCAACAGGCCACCAAGACTACAGTCTCAGGATGTGCAGAGATCTAAACAGTGGAGTGCTCCCTCCTTTAAAACAGGGAGTGGCAAGCCACCCTCTTTTGGAAAAAGTTGACAATGACTTGTCTATCTTGCTTCCCAGCAAGGCCCAAGTACTTGCACCCCTAGGAGAAAAACTCACCCTGCATGCATAAAACTGGCTGTCCATTACCCAGGACCAGTGAGTCGTAAACATTGTATCCCAGGGATACAGATTCCACTTCCACTCACCAGACCCTCCTCCAAACCAGTAGGCAGAGGCTCAAAAGCAAGTACTTTCTCTTCTCAGTATCGGGCTATTCAACCTGTGCCAATAGAGCATAGGGGACAGGGTTTCTACTCCAGACAGTGCCCGGTGCCCAAAATAGGGCTCTTGGTGCCCTATTCTAGATCTGTCAATTCTCAACACCTTCTTGGTGGTCCCAAAATTCAAAATGCTGACTCTGCAACAGCTTTTTCCTATGCTAGCCAAGGACGCCTGGCTGGTCACCCATAAGGGAAGCAGGAAATATCTACGTTTCAGGGCATGCTGTATGCACTGTCAGTTCTCTGCACTTCCCTTCTACTGTGCCCTGGGTATTCACAAAATGCCTGGCTCCAGCCATTGCTTTCTGCAGGCAGAGAAATACTCAACTTTACCCATAATTGAATGATTGCCTGATTCAGGCAGACATTTAGGAATTGCTGCTTCAGCACCTGGCATTTGTAAAGAGACACCTAGCTTTTCTGGGGTACACCATCAACGAAAAGAAATCACAATTGGTGCTCAGCCAAAAGATTGTATTCCTGGGAGCAAGCTTGAACTCAACTTCCCAGATGGCATTCCTAACGCCAGAAAAAACAGTTTATTTGACAAACTACTTCAAACTAATGGCCACCAAAACCCAGCTATCTTCAAGAAAAATACTGCAAGCCCTAGGGTTCATGGCCTCATGCATTCTACTAATTCCATATGCAAGACTGCATATGAGGAAACTTCAGTGGTACTTAAAAGTCTCTGGTGTCAACATTCCCCGGACCTGGAAACGCTGATTCCTATCATTCCTTGTCTAAGGGCAGAGTTGCTTTGGTGGGCAAAGGCATGCAACCACAACAAGGGACTACCTTTCACTCAACCCCTCGCTGCTCAGACACTGACAACAGACTCGTCAGACTATGCGTGGGGGGCTCACACGGCAGGCAAATGCATTCAAGGCAAATGGAGCCCAGGACAAATTCCCCTGCATATCAATCAAAAAGATGTGTTCGCTGTACAGAATGCTCTGACAGCCTTCAAATGCCTTATCCTTCCAGGACAACTGATAAAAACAGACAACACCACAGTTATGTGGTACATAAGCAGGGGGAGGACTCATTCCTACCCACTCTGCAGGTTAGTCATGGCCCTGTGGAACACATCCTTGACAACCAAGTGCACCTGCAAGCTCAATTCCTGCCAGGCAAGCAAAATTCACTGGCATACGACTTAAGCAGAACTCTACTGGACCCACATGAGTAGAAGCTGGAACCCAACTAATTCAAACTTCTAATCCACAGGTGGGGGACTCCAGAGGTGGACTTCTTTGCCTCCCCCCAAAACCATCAATTGAGCAAATTTTGCACCAGAAATCCCCACAGCCGAGCGTGGAAAGTGGATGCCCTATCTTTTACATGGGGAAAACCTCTCAGTTTTTGCCTTTCCCCCTCTGCCCCTCCTCTCAAAAGTACTACTCAAGATCAAACAGGACAGGCCAAGGGCAATCCTTATTGCCCCAGACTGTCCACGCCAGCATTGGTACCTGCTCCTACGCAGTCTGACAGCAGTGCCAACCTGGCACCTACATCAGACCCCCTCCCTGCTGTTCCAGCAGGAGGGACAGATTTTGCGTCCACAGCTGCAAACCCTGAACCTTGCAGCCTGGCTTATCCCCTGAATACACCACCAGCAGCCCTCGGCAAACAGGTGATGGACATCATCTTTGAGGCCAGAAGGCCTAGTACTAAGAAATCCTATTCAGAAAAGTGGAAAAGATATTGTTCTTGGAGCCAGTCTCAAGGAAAGGACACAGCTGTGCCCACTTTACCTCAAATCCTGGATTACCTAGCAGAGCTACTCCACAAAGGCCCATCCTTCTCATCTGTTAAAATTCATGCCTCTGCCATCTCCGCTCATTACAATACTGAGCCACCTCTATTTTCTCACCCTCTCATCAAACAGTTCCTGAGAGGAGCTAACAATTTAAGGTCACCCGAGGAGAGCGCAAACCCCTGACTGGGACCTTAACTTTGTACTAGAGAAGCTCACGCTTCCCCTTTTTGAGCCTGCTGCTACAGCAGAGTTACAATTCCTCTCTTGGAAAACAGCCTTGCGTCTAGCCACCACTTCAGCAAGAAGAGCATCTGAGTTGCAGGCACTAATGGCTGTGGAACCCTTCATTATTTTCCATGTGGACAGAGTTTCCCTCAGAGCTAGCCCATCATTTATGACCAGGGTGGTATTTAGTGTGGCTTTAAACCAATCCATCCATTTCCAACCTTTTTCCCTAATCCTGAGAATAAAGGGGAAAGGTTTCTGCACTCCTTTAATGTGCACAGACAGCTCAGGTTCTACCTTAACAGAACTAAACTTTTCAGAAAATCTTACCAGCTGCTAGTCAGCTTTGGTACAAGGGCAGAGGGCAAAGCCATTTCAAAGCAAACCATTTCTAAATGGGTAGCACACTGCATCCATTTCTGTTACAAACACTATGGAAAACTTACCCCACAGGGGATCAGAACTCATTCCACTAGGGCTACCTCAACCTCTACAGCTTTTCTCAGGGGAGTCCCTACCAGGGACATCCTGGAAGCTGCAACCTGGAGTTCTGTACACACCTTTACCAAGCATTATCACTTACTGTTTTTTTCTAAATCCAGAGCTGGATTTCCACAGCAGTCTTACAAGGCCTGATAGCCTCCCCCAATACTTCTTGACTGGCTCCCCCATTCCTCAGCTTTGGGAATCAACCCAAGTGGGATGACTGCAACAGTGAAACACGAAGAACATAGTACAGTTGCGTACACTTACCATAAATGTAGATGTTAGAGTGTATTCACTGTTGCAGTCCTGATTATCCTCCCTCCAGCCCCCTGACTTCTATTCTTTTTACCTATCCTCTTTTTGGCCATCTCTTATGGCAGTGGTATTTACTTTTTACTGGAGATGTTCCACACCACGTAATTGCTTCCTATTTTTGGGGGCTCCTGACATCTGGGGCAAGAAAAACTGATGTAATGATGTTGGCTGCATGTTTTATACCCCTGAAAACCTGACGTCATGGAAGAGGCAACAGCATCCAACCGGAAATCCCAAGACTTTGGTATTTGGGCTGACTGAGGGCTACCTGCAGGCAGATAACCCAAGTGTGATGAGTGCAACAGTGAAATACAGTCTAACATCTACATTTATGTTAAGTGTACATAACTGTACTTTCTGAGGTAGGTGCGTTTTGACGTCCACTTTATACATGACGTGTGCTGTGTGATGCGGCTCGTCACATGTACCTTCGCAGTAGCAGTTTAACTTTGGTGTAATGGCTGGACATACGAGTTAACCAGCGGCAGACTTCCTCATATTATGGATACTGCAGCATATAGAAGAAAAGGATATCTATGGTTATGGTAAGATTTTACACAACTATTCTTTCTGGAAGCCTTTTGAGCTTGACCAGTATACCTCCTGAGTTGCTCTACTCTCAAATGAGCTCATTGATTTGGTCTCTAGGCAGGCGTGGAAGAAACCTGATTCAGTTGAGCCAGTCCGTAAGAGGCCAAAACGGATTCTGGCTCCACTTATCGGGAAGGAATTCTGATGTAAGAGGGGTTTCTGTGGATGCTTTGGTCATGGCAGTGGCCACAAAGAAGGAACTTGCTGAGCAAGGTTCCTCTGCCCATCCCCCCTAACAGGGAGCCTAGGGCAATGGACAGATTTGGGAAGTATGTGCATGCTTCAGCAACTTTTGCCGTTAGGTTGCTGAACTGTTTAGCACACTTTACCAGACTGCAAAGGGAAGTGATTAAGGAACTTTCAAAATCCCTTTCGGAGACCACTACTGCTGGGGCTCAGTCTTCTCTGGCTTCTCAGTTGGCCACCTTTCAATCTATTTCAAATTCATCCATGAGGCACATCTCACATGCAGACTGAAGTGCCTCGAATGCAGTGGGTTCAGGCATTGCCAAAGATGCCTCAAGGGCAGTGGGTTCAGGCATTTCCAAAGGTGCCTCAAGGGCAGTGGGTTCAGGCATTTTCATTATGAGGCATGCCTGGATGTGCTTATGAGATTTGAGGAGCCTTTCACGTCCTTGTTTGTCAATGCACTCTGACGGCTGTTTGGCCCAAAAGTGAAGGAGACACACTCCAGTTGTGAAAAAGATGGAAAGATCCTCTCTACAGTGGGCATATTTTTTTGATCCCTCAAAAATCTTTTTCTAGCATTCAACTGGGTGGACGAAAAATGTGGTTCAGGAAGTCACAGGGTCCTTTCCAGAATACACATGGATATAGTTCCCCTAGGGGCAGAGGGAAGAACTCAAATGGATGATGATACCCACACAGCAGAGGAGTCCTGCAGAACCAAGGGTCCAGAGATTCCTTCGCTGATGGACCCTCTCAGCGCTCCTGAAAGAAGGCCCAATTTTTACCCACTGGATGCAAAAGGGGGTTCAACTATCCCTGCATCAGAGAGCCAGGCTAGATATAACTGAAGATACTTGGGTGCAGAGGATTATTTCCAAAGGTTGTATAATTCCCTATTCCCTTTCATCTGTGTCTGTGAATAAATTCCTCAATGTTCTACCCAGTCAGAGTAAAACAGCAGTATTAGAAATACAAAAGCTGCTAAGGAAAAAGCCACCTAAGAGGTCTCACCATATCAGATAGTGTCCGGACCTTACCATGGATTCTTTTTGGTGCCAAAGAAAACAAGGGACTTGAGACAGATTTTTGCATCTGCACTTAAGTCACTTTGTCATACAAAGTTTCAGATGGTCACAGTTCAGTCCATTCTGCCCTTTTTGGGCAAGGATGACTGGATGTGCTCGATAGATCTTCAGAATGTGAACTATTTCGTAATAATGAAGACATTCTAGAAGGTATTTGCTCTTCTGGTTGGGAGCACATCATTATCAGTTCAGAGCAGTGGCCTCACCTCAGCTCCCAGGTTGTTCACCAAGCGCATGGCAGTGGCAGCAGCTCACTTGAGACTGCAAGGATTCAGAGTGTTTGCATTCTTGGAGGATGTTCTTCGTGTTTCACTGTTGCAGTCATCACATTTGAGTTATCTGCCTGCAGGTAGCTTTACGCCGGCCTGAATACCAGAGTCTTTGGATTTCTGCGTCACATGCTGTCACTTCTTCCATGACATCAGCTAGTCAGGAGTATAAAACATGCAGCCGACGCCATTACATCAGTCTTTCTTGCCGTGCGGTGCCCGAAGCAGAAGCAGTTCGCAAGTGCCGGTTGGCCAACTCCTGAAATTTTCGTTTCTGAGTTTCAGACCTGAAGTCTTCAAAAAGATAAGTACCCAGTTGGGGATCCTTTTTTTCTTGCTCTAACAGATGTAAAAAAAAAACTTGCCTGTGGAAAGCAAATACCTCAGAGAGATTTTCTTTCTTACTGCGTCACCTGTTTAGGCCCAGTCAACGACGTCCCTCGCTGTCTGCTTTGTGCCTTGTTCAGTGACCGAATTATTCATCGTCGGGCTATTTTTATAGCTAAATACTTTCGTTCTCTATCTCCGTACTCCGAAATGGCTTCATTAAGCCATCCGACTACCGATCTTCTGAAAAAATGTAAGGATAAAGACAGAGACAGACCGCATAGGTCAAAAACCACCACCGCTTCCGATAAGCTAGTCCCCAGTCCGCCGGTACTCGGTGAAACACTTTTGCAGCCCCTGGTACCCACTACTACAGATTTGTAGGCCTCTACTGAGACCCATTTGTAGTCCGGTATGCCGCGAGATGCTTCGACTGTGGAACCTGTGGATGTCTCTACCTTGGATGGGTCCGGAGCTGCTGTGCAGGCACCAGCTTGTGAGGGTGTATTCAGGCCTACCGATTTTCATATTAAACAGACTACTTCGTTTCAAGCTAAGAATACCGAATTCCTCAGGCCTAAAGCTTGCACTAAGCCTAGAAAACCGACGACCAAAGTGCATTCTTAGGTCCATATGCCTCAAAAACAAGTGATTAGAATGGCTGAAGACCTTATTACCTTAATTGGGGGAAGCCAGCCTTCCCCCCTCTGAGACCTTGAACAGATTTTCTGATTCTTCTGATCAGGAGTCTATCTCTGCTCCTTCTGACTACCAGGATTTACCCTTATCTACTTATGAGGATTCTGATGCAGAGGATTACATTCCCTCTGCTTCCCCTCCAGAAGATTTTTCTTTTGGTGAAACCTTGCATACCCTTGGGGAGCATTTCCGCTGTGAAAACCAGGACTATTCTCAGTCCAAAAAGAGACTTAGGGAATTTTTAAACCTTTCTCAACACAGGCCTCTAGCTATCCCTCCTGTTCTGGAGATTGCAGATGATGTTTTCTTGGAATCCAGCCTTACCCCAGACACTTTGCCTCCAGCTCCCAGGAAACCTGACCGGTACTACAGAGTACTTGACTCTCTCAAATTCCTTTTCAAGAATCCTACTGCGGATCCAGAGACCATTTCCCAAGGCCCAAAAGGCATTGACTACTACTGCCAAAAATCCTACCTCTTCTGATAGGGTTTCTAGAGCTTTAGAAAGATGGGGTAAGAAGGTATATACTTCTGCTACCACTAGGGCTTTAAATTGCCACTTTCATATGTTAAAGTATCAGCAGCATATTATGGGATTAATTAAACAGAAAATGATGTTGATTCCTGACTGCTGAACACAAAGATTTACAAGAGTTAATGCATTCTGCTGACCAAGTAGGTAAACATACTTTGCAATGTGGTTTTGATGCTTTAGAAGCATCTTGCAGGACTGCTGTCACTGGGTCTGTACTTAAAAGGCATGTTTGGATTAAGGAACAAAACTTGCCAGATCATGTTAAAACTAAATTACTTGATGTACCCTTACACCAAGAGCACCTTTTTGGCAATAAAGCAGAAGTTCTCAAAAGGATGGAGGAAAAAGATAAATCTATTGTAAACTGCTGAAGTTTTCTTACAAGTACAGCCACCTAGATTCAGTAGGCATTGGCCTTCAAAGAATTGGTTCTTTCCAGTCCAGGCCTTCAGTCCAAACCCAGGAGCAGCAGACCAACAAGACTTCAGTCTCTGGCTATGCACAGATCTAAGCAGTGGGGGGCCCCCTACTTCCAAAACAGGGAGTAGTAAGCCACCCCCTTATGGAAAAATAGCACAATGACTTATCCTTAACTCTACCAAGCCTTGCTCAACTACTTGCTCCCTTAGGAGGAAAGCTTGCCCGGCATGCAAAAAACTGGGAATTCATTACCCAAGACAAATGGGTTTTAAACAGTTTCCCTAGGATACAGATTCCACTTCCACTCACTCCCAACCCCAAGTGGATGGCCAGACCTCCCCCCAAAACCAGTGGGTCGAGGCCCAAAAACAAGTGCTCTTTCTCCTCCCTATCAGGGCTATTCAGCTTGTCCCAGCAGAAGAAAGGGGACAAGGTTTTTATTCAAAACTCTTTCCTGGTTTCCAGAAAAGAAAACTCCTGGCATATTATCCTGGACCTTTTTGGTGGTTCAAAAATTCAAAATCCTAACTCTTCAGCAGCTTCTTCCCATGCTAACCAAAGATGCCTGGCTGGCAAACTCTAGACTTAAAAGAAGCTTGCCTGCACGCCCTAATACGCAAGCTTCAGGAAAGGCTCCATGCACTGTCAGATGTTCTTCGTGTTTGACTTTTGCAGTCATTACATTTGCCTGCCTGCAGGTAGCCCTTAGCCGGCCTGAATACCGGAGTCTTGGATTCCTGCATCGGATGCCGTCTCTTCTTCCATGACGTCAGGTCGTCAGGGGCATAAAACATTCAGCCAACGCCATTATATCAGTCTTTCTTGCCACGTGGTGCCCAAAGCAGAAGCAGTTCGTAAGTGATGGTCATCAGACTCCTGAAATTTTCATTTTCGAGTTTCAGAACCAAAGTCTTCAAAAAAGTTAAGTACCCCGTTGGGGATCCTCCTCCTTGCTCTTAATCGATGTCAGTAAAAGTTAATTGTATTGCTTATGGAAAGCAAATACCTCATAAAGATTTTCATTTGTACTGCATTCCTTGCTTAGGCCCAGACCACAACGTCCCTCGCTGTCGGTTTTGTGCCTTGTTCAACCCCCTAACTATTCATCATCTGTCAATATTTGCAGCAAATTATTTTGGTACTCTGTACAACAATCCAGAAATGGCTTCGGTAAGCCATCCAACTACCGCTATTCCGAAAAAATGTAAGGATAAAGACAGACTGCATAGGTCCAAAACTGCCGATTACGTTTCCGCTAAGCTAGTTGCCAGATGTTCATCGTGCATACAGCTGCAGTAATCACAGATGGGTTTTCAGCCGTCAGACGGTCCCTCGATTGGCCGAATTCCAAAGTCTTGGTCCGGCGTCGGTTGTCGTCGCTTACTCTTCTGACGTCAGTAAGGCCAGAGTATATAAGACACAGCCGACGCCATGTTCTTCAGTCTTTTTTTGCCGCGCGGTGCCCGAAGCAGAAGCAGTTCGCAAGTGCCGGTCGGCCAGCTCCTGAATTACAAAAAAAAAAAAAAATTGGAACCGAATTCTTCTTTAAAGCTAAGTACCCCGTTGGGGAAACTTTTCTTGCCTCAGACCGATGTCAGAAAAAGTTAATAATTGTATTTCTTGTGGGAAGCAAATACCACATAAGGATTTCCATTCCCTTTGCATACCCTGATGTTCTTCATTCCACATTGCTGCAGTCCTAACTATTGGGTAGTCCGCTGTCCCAGTCGGCCCGAATACCAAAGTATATGGCTGACGTCGGTCAAGGCGCATTAGACTGACGTCAGTACGTCAGGGTACTAATGCGCATGACTGACGTCATATCCTCAGTCTTTTTTGCCGCATGGTCCGATGCAGAAGCAGTTTTGCGAGTGCAGGTTGGCGTTCTGAAAGTTTCTGAAGTCAGAGTTTCAGACCGAATCAAAGTTGGCTAAGTACCCGTTGGGAATATTTTGGTTTTTCTTGCCTCAGTATTTAACCGGATGTCAGAAAAAGTGAATAACTGTATTTCTTGTGGGAAACAGATACCTCATAGGGACTACCATACTTTGTGTATACCTTGTTTAGGGCCTGAGCACGACGTTGTTGGATGCCGCTCTTGTGCTAGATTTAACAAACGCACTATTAAGAGAAGGTTAGACTGTGCCAGGTTAGTTTTGGGAAGCGTTGTAATTATAAAATGCCGTCGGATGCTCCGACGCCCGCTTCGGCCAAAAAGCGCAAGGACAAAGCAGCAAAGCCTAGAGTGGAAGAACCGACAGTCCCGGACGTCGGTCCTTTAGAAGGCTCAGTGGAGCCGGAGGTTCTGCCAGGAGTTTCTTTGGAGTCTCAGGGAGAGACTTTACTGTTACAGGATGTGTCCTCTCAGGAAGTAGGCCAGGCTGAAGGGGCTTCTCAGGTGGCTGTTCTTCCCTCTCTTCCTAAGGTGGTTAGGGCCTCCCCTTCTGTTTCCAAGGCTGCTTTAAGAGGCAGGCCTAGTTTAGCTTCAGTGGGGGTTTCTCCGAGTGTTTCAGGGTCTTTGCCTAAGAAACATATGCTAAAAATGGCAGAGTATTTGATTACTATGATTAGAGGTTCTATGCCCCCTCCTGATAAGAGGCCTAGGGTGGAACCTGAGTTTGAGAGTTTTGAGCAATGTTCGGAGGCTTCTGAGTCTTCGGCTGAAGACTTGCAGGAGTATCCTCCTTATTCTGATTCTGATGTGGATGATTCTACTCCTCCTGCTTCTCCTCCTGAGGATTTTTCATTTTCAGAGACTCTGCATTCCATGAGGGAGCATTTTAAATGGGAAGGTCAAGATTTCTCTGATTCCAGGAAGAGGCTTAGGGAATTCTTGTTTTTACCCCAGCATAGGCCTTTAGCTATACCTCCTGTTCTGAATGTGGTGGAAGATGTTTTTGCAGAGGCTTCCCTGAATCCTGATTCTTTGCCTCCTGCCCCAGTTAAACCGGATAGGTACTATAGGGTGCCTGAAGCTCATAAGTATCTTTTTAAGAGTCCTAGGGCAGACCCGGAAACTGTCTCTCAGGGGCCTAAAGGTGTGAAGGCTTCTGTTGTTAAAAATCCTGTCCCTCCTGATAAAGAGGCAAGGGCTTTGGATAGATGGGGAAAGAAAGTGTACACTTCTTCCACTTTAGCCATGAGGGCGTTGAATTGTCAGTTTCACATGTTAAAATATCAGAATTATCTCCTTTCACAATTGAAGTCTAAGGTGGATGCTCTGGCAGAAGGTATTGAGTGTAAAGAGTTGCAGGATTTAGTTCATGTGTCTGAACAGGTGGGTAAGCATTCCTTGCAGTGTGGTTTTGATGCTGTGCAGGCCTCCTCGAGGGTGGCTGCCACTGGTTCTGTTCTTCGTAGGCACGCCTGGTTGAGGGATCAGAATTTAGCTGAGCATGTTAAGACAAGGATTTTGGATGCTCCTTTACAGTCTGATGTGTTGTTTGGTTCGCCTGTGGAAGCAGTTTTGAAGAAAATGGAGGACAAGGCTAAGTCTATGCAAACTGAAGGATTTTTTGCAGGTGCAGCCTCCAAAGTTTAGTAGAAATTGGCCTACTAAGGGATGGACATATCCTGCTTATGATTCCCAGTCTAGGGGTAGGTCTAGACGTGGTAGGGGCAGAGCTCAAGGTTCTTTTAGGCCTAGAACAGGGAGTTCACCTGCTCAGACTTCTGGTGAGGGCAGGGGTCAGTCCTTTCGTAAACAGACCCAATGACCTACCTTTTCAGCTGCCAGTACATTCTCGCCTGGCAGCACCTTTGGGAGGAAGGCTGGCTCTTTTCAAAGAAAATTGGGATTTAATTACCCAAGACAGATGGGTTTTGGATATCATTCACCACGGTTACAGGTTTTATTTCCATACCTTGCCTCCTTTCAAAGGCATGCCAGACATTCCTCCTCTACAAAGAAAAGAGGCTCACAAGCAAATTTCTCTGTTGCTCCAAATAGGGGCCATTCAGCCAGTTCCTGTGCCAGAAAGGGGCCTAGGATTTTATTCTCGCCTGTTCCTAGTACCGAAGAAGGGGAACACGTGGAGACCAATTTTGGATTTATCTATCCTCAACACTTATCTGGACATTCCCAAGTTCAAAATGTTGACGTTACAACAGCTTTTACCTTTGCTGGGCAAAGATCACTGGATGGTAACTTTAGATCTCAAGGAAGCTTACCTTCATGTGCCTATCAGACTAAGTTGCAGGAAGTATCTGTGTTTTCGAGCTGGAAATTCTCATTATCAGTTCTCTGCATTGCCCTTTGCCTTATCTACTGCCCAGAGTATTCACAAAGGTTCTGGCTCCAGTGATAGCTTACTTCAGGCTAAAAGGAATTCAAATCTATCCTTACTTGGTCGACTGCCTGATTCTGGCTCAAGAAAAGGAAGACCTTTTACAGCATTTGGAATATGTGATAGCAGTGCTAAGATGCCTAGGGTATTCTGTGAACGAAATAAAGTCCAGTCTAGTACCCTCTCAAGACCTGTGCTTTCTGGGTGTGAGACTGAATACAGCAGCCCAGATGGCCTTTTTAACCCCGGACAAACAAAAGAATCTTTCCAGTTACTTCCATCAACTATCTCTTCAGTCCGGGCTGACTGCAAGGACAGTCCTTCAAGCCTTAGGGTTCATGGCATCTTGTATTCTGGTGCTTCCCAATGCCAAACTGCATATGAGGAAGCTGCAATGGTATCTCAAAATGTATGGACACAGCACTGCCAGGATTTGGACACTGTCATTCAAATAATACCTTGCATTCAAAAGGAATTTTTGTGGTGGGCTCAGGAATGTCACCTAAACAAGGGACTCTCTGTGACCCGGCCAGAGGCGAGTCAGATTCTAACGACAGATGCCTCAGACATTGCTTGGGGAGCTCATCTAAATGGAAAGTGGATACAAGACAAGTGGCCTGCCAGACTACAGCATCTACATATCAACATGAAAGAGATGTTAGCAGTCCAGTTTGCATTAATGGCTTTCAAGGAGTTACTTCTTCCAGGGCAGGTGTTGATTCTAACAGACAACACAACTGTCATGTGGTACATCAACAAACAAGGGGAACACATTCTTACCCGTTGTGCAGGCAAGCAATGATTTTATGGGAGACTGCGCTCAGCTTGCAACTAACTCTTCAGGCAAGGTTTCTGCCGGAGCACAGAACTCCTTAGCAGATGTGTTAAGCAGACAAATCATGGATCCCCACGAGTGGAAACTGGATCTTCATGTATTTGAAAATTGACAGTGTCATGGGGAACTCCAGACATAGATCTGTTTGCTTCTCCACTAAACCACCAGCTGCCAAAGTTTTGCACAAAGAGGTTTCATCACACAGCTTGGAAAGTGGATGCTCTTTCTTTCAGTTGGAAAAAT
Organism: Protopterus annectens; assembly: GCF_019279795.1. Taxonomy (NCBI): domain Eukaryota; kingdom Metazoa; phylum Chordata; order Ceratodontiformes; family Protopteridae; genus Protopterus; species Protopterus annectens. The sequence goes on along the minus strand of NC_056739.1, from coordinate 1,093,172,075 downwards.
CTTCATGTGTATGCCTTTCCACCTCTGCCTCTTCTCCCAAAGGTGCTCCTAAAGGTCAGACAAGACAAGCCAAGGATGATTTTAATAGCTCCAGATTGGCCTCGGCAACACTGGTACCCATTATTGAGGAGTCTGGTAAGGAAGCCTCCATGGCCTTTACCTTTGATTCCACACCTGTTGTCTCAGAGGGACGGTCACCTGCTCAATGTCAAGCTTCACTCTCTTCATCTAACAGCCTGGCATATTCTGTTTTGAAACACAGCAGGTCTCAACTTCCTCAACAAGTTTTAAATGTGATTATGGAAGCCAGAAGACCTAGTACAAGGAAAGTGTGCAGAAAAATGGAAGAGATTTTTATTTTGGAGTGCAGCAAACAATTTGGAGATTTCTGAGCCTAATTTGAGTGTGGCTCTTCAATATCTTACTGAGTTATTGGACAAAGGTTTGTCTTTCTCTTCCATTAAGATTCATGCTGCAGCAATTTCAGCTCACTATGATTGTGACCCACCATTGTTCTCGCATCCTTTGTTCAAGCAATTTCTTAGAGGGCAAAGAATATAAGACCCCACGTAGAGCTCCTACTCCTGCTTGGGATCTCAATTTTGTGTTGGAGAAACTTACTCTACAACCTTTTGAGCCTGCGGCTACTGCTGAATTGAAATACTTGTCATGGAAGACTGCTTTTTTGTTGGCCATTACTTCTGCAAGAAGGGTTTCTGAATTGCAGGCCCTTATGGCGGTAGAACCTTTTTTGATTTTTCATAAGGATAGGGTATCATTACGTACTAATCCTTCCTTTATGCCTAAGGTGGTTTCTAGTGTGGCTTTAAACCAAACTATTCATTTGCCTACTTTTTATGCAGATCCCCAAAATAAAGGGAAAAGATTTTGCACACTTTAGATGTACACAGGCAATTGCGTTATTATTTAAGCAGGACTAAGGATTTTAGGCAGTCTCAGCAGTTGTTTGTTTCTTTTGCTTTGAGTTCTCAGGGCAAGCCTGTGTCAAAACAAACTATTTCTAAGTGGATTGGGTTTTGCATTGCATTTTGTTATTCCCATCATGGCAAGGAGATTCCAGCTGGGATTAGGCCTCATTCCACTAGGGCTACTGCCACTTCTACAGCATTTCTAAGGGGGGGTGGCAACTAAGGATATTTTGGAGGCAGCTACTTGGAGTTCAGTGCATACTTTCTCTAAGCATTGTCACCTTCCTCTCTACTCTAAATCTAGGGCTGGTTTTGCCACGGCTATTTTGCAAGGCTTGTTGTCAGCTCCTGCTTCCTTATGATTTGCCAGCCTCCCTTTCCTCTGCTTTGGGATTCTACCCAATAGTTAGGACTGCAGCAATGTGGAATGAAGAACATAGTACAGTTTTGTACCTACCATAAATGTAGATGTTCGAGGATCCACATTGCTGCAGTCCAATTTACCCTCCCTCCTTCCCCTCTGTGTTTAAGGGTGGTTGTGTAGGTGAGGTTATACTCTGGTAATTTTGTATATATTGTACATATTTTTGGTGCAGGAATGTTTGGAGTTTTTGGTTTTGGCCTTGTTTTTTTAGGGTCTTCTGACATCTGGGGCAAGAAAAGACTGAGGATATGACGTCAGTCATGCGCATTAGTACCCTGACGTACTGACGTCAGTCTAATGCGCCTTGACCGACGTCAGCCATATACTTTGGTATTCGGGCCGACTGGGACAGCGGACTACCCAATAGTTAGGACTGCAGCAATGTGGATCCTCGAACATCTACATTTATGGTAGGTACAAAACTGTACTTTTGGGCCCAGACCACGACATCTCGGGCTGTCGCTTTTGTGCTACCTTCAATAAACACACTATCAAGCATCGGGCGGAGTTCGCCCAACACTACTTTGGTAAAGCTTTTGATTATAAAATGTCGTCGGACACTCCGACTACCGTTTTGACCAAAAAACGCAAGGAAAAGGACCGACACGCGGTCCCCGCCGACACCACGCCAAAACAGGCTACACGTGGTCCGGTTCTCAGCGAGATGCCTTTGCAGTCCCTAACTACCGACGACACTCCTTTGGCGGTGTCCTCTGTACCCGAGATCGCTGGGTCCTCGGCCCTTTCCCAGACTACAACCGAAGCCCCTGCTAATGTCGAGACTTCTAATGTGGACAGGTCCACCTCCACCCATGGTGTATTTAGGCCCTCATCTTCTTTTTCAATAAAGGCTTTTACTAAATCCAAAGCAGCCAGGCATACCACGAGGCCTGTTGCACAGGGCCCATCTCCTGGACCCATGCCTAAGAAACAGATGCTTAAAATGGCTGAGGATTTAATTACTCTTATCAGAGGTTTTCAGCCCCCTCCTGACAAGAGACCCAGAGTGGAGGAAGAATCTCCCTCTTCTGATCAGGGATCCATTTTATCAGAACATTCTGATGCAGAGGAACACTCTTACTCCCCGTTTGAGGATTCTGATGCAGAACAGTCCATTCCTTCTGTATCCCCTCCTGAGGATTTTTCCTTTGGGGAAACCTTGCACACTTTGAGGGAACACTTCCATTGGGAAGGCCAAGACTTTTCAGATTCCAAGAAAAGACTTAGGGAATTTCTTTGATTACCTCAGCACAGACCTCTGGCTAATGCCCCCTGTTTTGGATGTACTGGATGATGTCTATTCGGAGGCTTGCCTTAACCCTGATTCTCTGCCTCCTGCACCAGCAAAACCTGATGGGTATTACAGAGTACCCAGCTCTCACCAATTTCTCTACAAAGGCCATAATGCTGACCCTGAAACCATTTCACAAGGCCCCAAGGGATTAAAGGCCTCCACTGCCAAGAATCCACTCCCTGCAGAAAGGGAATCCAGATCTCTGGAAAGGTGGGGTAAAAAGGCGTATATACCTCTGCCACCCTAGCCATGAGGGCCTTGTTTCATATGATTAAATATCAACAGTACCTGTTATCACAATTAAGGAACAAAATGTCTCAACCTGAACAACCAGATTTAAAAGAGTTACAGGATATGATGCATAGTGCGGAGCAAGTGGGTAAACACACCTTACAATGTGGTTATGATGCCCTAGAGGCTTCCAGTAGAGCGGCTGCTACAGGATCAGTCATTCGCAGACATGCCTGGCTTAGGGAACAAAATTTACCTGATCATGTGAAAGCTAAACTTCTTGATGCTCCTTTACAAAAGGATGTACTATTTGGTACTAATGCTGAGGAGATACTACGGAAAATGGAAGAAAAAGCCAAGTCTATGCAAACTGTCAAGGCTTTCTTACAGGTCCAACCACCACGTTTTAGCAGAAATTGGCCTTCAAAAAACTGGTCCTTTCCAGCCACTGACAAGCCCCATAGAGGTAGATACAGGCGCACAAGGGGCAGAGGGCAATCACAAGGATCATATAGAGGCAGACAATGGCAATCTCCAGCACCAAGAGGTGGTGAAGACAGTGCACAACAATACAGGGAGCAAACCCAATGACTCCCTCATTTCCATGCCAAGCAAGTCTCAGCTGGCAGCACCTTTGGGAGGAAACTAGCATTATTTGCAAGCAATTGGCATATTGTCACAACAGACAAATGGATACTGGACATTATAAACAGAGGCTACAAATTTCAATTTCACACTCTTCCAAAAATGAGAGGCATGCCAAACCTGCCACAAAATCAAAGGGCAGAGGCACAACTGCAAATTTCAAAGCTCCTAAACATGAGAGCTATACAAAAGGTACCTACACACCAACAAGGTCAAGGTTTTATTCAAGACTTTTTCTGGTACCAAGAAAAGGAACCGACTGGTGACCCATTTTGGACTTACCCTTCCTAAACACATTCCTACTTGTACCAAAATTCAAGATGCTCACATTACAGCAACTTCTTCCCATGCTGGGCAAGGAGTTTTGGCTGGTAACATTGGACCTCAAGGAGGCATACCTGCATGTCCCAATCAGACAAAGCTGCAGAAGATACCTCAGATTTCTTGCAGGTTCAATCCACTATCAATTCTCTGCATTGCCCTTTGGCTTATCTACTGCGCCCAGAGTATTCACAAAGTGCCTGGCATCAGTGATTGCCTACTGCAGACTTCAAGGGATACAAATTTACCCTTATCTGGACGACTGCCTGATCCAAGCGGACAGCAAATGCATACTACTGGAACATCTGGCATATGTGACACGGTTACTGCTTTCTCTGGGATATACCATCAACAAGGAGAAATCAAGGCTAACACCATCTCAGCAAATAACCTTCCTGGGTGCCAACTTGGACACAAACACCCAGATGGCATATCTTACGCCAGAAAAACAAGGGCAACTATCTCAGTACTTTGAAACACTAGCAAAAAGTACCAGGCTTACTGCAAGGAAAATCCTGCAGGCTCTGGGATTCATGGCATCTTGCATTCTTCTAATCCCATGTGCAAAGCTGCATATGAGGAAACTTCAATGGTACCTAAAAAATCTATGGTCTCAACACAGTCACTGTTTGGAAGCAATTATACCAATAATTCCATGTTTGCAAAAGGAATTTCTATGGTGGGCCCAAGCATGTCAAGTAAACACAGGCCTTCCTTTCTGCAAGCCTCAAGCAAAACAAGTCATAACCACAGACGCCTCAGATTACGCCTGGGGGGCGCACATGAAGGACAGGTGCATTCAGAGCAGATGGTCCCAAAAGGAAAAGCACCTTCACATCAATCAAAAAGAAATGCTAGCAGTAATAAATGCAATTACAGCTTTCAAGGACTTCCTGCATCCAGGACAATTACTGATAAGAACAGACAACACCACAGTAATGTGGTACATAAACAAACAAGGAGGAACACATTCATACCCCTTGTGCAGACTAGCCATGACTCTTTGGAACTTGGCTCTGGAAAGACAAATCGAACTTCAAGCACAGTACTTGCCAGGACTGGAAAACACACTGGCAGGCACTCTAAGCAGAAATATGACAGATCCACACGAATGGAAGTTACATCCTCAGGTGTTTACAGAGATAATCCAAGCGTGGGGGAGGCCAGACATAGATCTTTTTGCCTCCCACAGGAACCATCAACTGAAAAAGTTTTGTTCAAGGACCTTTCATCCAAAGGCCTGGAAAGTGGACGCCCTTTCATTCAGTTGGACAGTATGGACAGTTTATACATTCCCACCTCTGCCCCTTCTGCCCAAGGTGCTTTTGAAAGCAAGAACAGACAAACCGAGGATGATACTGATTGCTCCAGATTGGCCAAGGCAACACTGGTATCCACTCCTGAGGAGCCTAACACATATCCCTCCCTGGTCCCTGCCTCTAATGCCTCTTCTACTGACTCAGAACAGCTACAACACTCTTCACAGTCAGCTGAAAACACTCAACCTCGCTGCATGGAAAATTCCTTGACACCACAACAGTCCCTACTCTCCAAGGAGGTGCAGGATGTCATTTTGGAGGCCAGAAGACCATCTACTAGAAAAGCTTACTCCGCAAAATGGAAGCGGTTTTGCTGTTGGAATGAGAAAAGAGGCCAGGACCCTAGAAAATTGAACTTGCCTCAGGTTTTACAGTACCTAGCTGAACTGCTGAACAGTTGACTTTCATTTTCTTCCATAAAAATACATGCCTCAGCCATTTCTGCAGAATTCAACACGGATCCTCCTTTATTCTCTCACCCACTCTTACGATAGTTCCTCAGAGGGGCTAAGAATATAAGACCTCCAAGGAAGCAACCAATACCAGCCTTGGGACCTTAATTACATAGAAAAATTAACATTGCCTCCCTTTGAACCTGCTGCCTCAACAGATCTGCAACATTTGTCCTGGAAAACAGCTTTCCTTCTGGCCATCACTTCAGCTCGTAGGGTTTCTGAACTACAGGCCCTTATGGCGGTGCAGCCCTTCCTCATCTTCCATCAGGACAGGGTTTCCCTTCGTACCAACCCATCTTTTATGCCAAAAGTGGTATCCAGGGTAGCCTTAAATCAAGCCATACACCTTCCTACCTTTTATCCTAACCCTCAAAACAAAGGGGAGAGGCTGCTTCACTCTTTAGACATCCATAGGCAGCTACGTTATTATTTGGACAGAACAAAGTCCTTCAGGAAATCAGAACAACTTTTAGTGTCCTATGCGTAGGGGCTCAAGGGAAACCAGTTACCAAACAGACCATTTCCAAGTGGATTGGCCACTGCATACGGTTTTGTTATTCCTATCATGGGAAATCTGTCCCTACTGGTATCAGATCTCACTCCACCAGGGCCACAGCCACCTCTACAGCCTTCCTCAGAGGTGTTCCTACGAAGGATATTTTGGAGGCAGCCACTTGGAGTTCTGTACATACCTTCACAAAACACTACCACCTGCCCTTGTATTCCAGAACAAGAGCAGGCTTTGCCACTGCTGTTTTGCAGGGCATTCTGGCTCAACCCAGTTCCTCATAGTATCTACCACCCTATGCATAGCTTTGGGACTCTACCCATCTGTGATTACTGCAGCTGTATGCACGATGAACATAGTACAGTTTTGTACCTACCATAAATGTAGATGTTCGAGTGCTACTACAGCTGCAGTACAGGTTTCCCTCCCCACTTGGTAAAGGCATGGGGCCTAACAACCTCTTCATACCACCTGACTGGGTTATCCTGCTATGTTTTATTTGCTTGCTTACACTGATTTTGCATTACATTGCATTGCTTGCATATGTAGATAAGCCTTATATATGTATTGCCTTCCTTTTGGGGGCACCTGACATCTGGGGCAAGAAAGACTGAAGAACATGGCGTCGGCTGTGTCTTATATACTCTGGCCTTACTGACGTCAGAAGAGTAAGCGACGACAACCGTCGCCGGACCAAGACTTTGGAATTCGGCCGACCGAGGGACCACCTGACGGCTGAAAACCCATCTGTGATTACTGCAGCTGTATTAGCACTCGAACATCTACATTTATGTCAGGTACAAAACTGTACTTTACCCTTTCTCCAGCCCCCTAGTTTTCTCTGGCTATACCTCTACTTTCTTTCACTATGCTTAAAAGCCCTTTTGGTGTCTTTGCTTTTGGGATTGGAGATATATTTTTTGTGTTTTTAATTTTATTTTCTCCCCATTTGGGAGGCACCTGACATCTGGGGCAAGAAAAACTGATGTAATGGCATTGGCTGCATGTTTTATACCCCTGACTACCTGACATCATGGAAGAAGGGACGGCAACCGACGCAGGACCCAAGACTTGGTTAATCAGGCCAACTGAGGGCAACCTGCCAGCAGATTACCCAAATGTAATGACTGCAACAGTGAATACACTCTAACATCTACATTTATGGTAAGTGTACACAACTGTACTTTCCTCAGAGGTGCCATAAAATTTAAGACCACCCAGGAGAGCTCCAACTCCAGCCTGAGACCTTAACTTTATATGGGAGAAACTCACCCTTCCTCCTTTCGAGCCAGCTGCTACTGCAAATTTAAAATTACTTTCTTGGAAAACAGCTTCCCTTTTAGCCATCACTTCAGCAAGAAGGGTATCTGAATTACAGGCCCTTATGGTAGTGGAGCCTTTCATCATCTTTCATGCGGACAGGGTGTCCCTCAGGACCAATCCCTCTTTCATGCCAAAGGTGGTATCCAGTGTGGCTTTTAATCAGTCCATTCATTTGTCTACCTTCTTTCCTAATCCACAGAACAAAGGGAAACGGATACTGCACTCCTTAGATGTGCACAGACAACTTAGATTCTACTTGGACAGGTCTAAACCTCAAAGGAAATGGACAGGTCTAAACCTCAAAGGAAATTTGAACAGCTGCTTGTGGCATTTCTTGCAGGGACAGAGGGGAAGGCTATTTCAAAGCGAACTATCTCCAAATGGATAGGCCTTTGCATTCACTTCTGCTATAAACACCATGGAAAACCTATCTCACAGGGGATCAGATCCCACTCATCCAGGGCTGCATCTACCTCTACAGCCTTTCTCAGAGGCGTACCTACCAGGGACATCCTAGAAGCTGCTACCTGGAGTTCTGTACATACTTTCACCAAGAATTATCATTTGCCAGTTTTCTCTAAATCCAGAGCTGGCTTTGCCACTGCAGTCTTGCAGGGCCTTATAGCTGGTCCTAATGCTATCTAAATTCCTCCCCCCAACCATAGCTTTGGGAATCTACCCAAATGTAATGACTGCAACAGTGAAACACGAAGAACATAGTACAGTTGTGTACACTTACCATAAATGTAGATGTTCGAGTGTATTCACTGTTGTAGTCCTGGTTGCTCTCCCTCCAGCCCCCTGACTTCGTTTGGCTATACCTCTTCTCTCCTTTTCAGTGCTTAAAAGCTTTTTGGTGCATTTGCATTTTTGTTTGAGGTATAACCTTGTATATTTATAGATTTAATTGCTTCCCATTAGGGGGGCACCTGACATCCGGGGCAAGAAAAACAGATGTAATGACATCGGCTACATGTTTTATACCCCTGACGACCTGACGTCACAGAAGAAGAGACCGCAACCGACGCAGGACCCAAGACTTTGTTAATCAGGCCGACTGAGGGCTACCTGCAAGCCGATAAAACAAATCTAATGACTGCGTCAGTGAATACACTCTTAACATCTACATTTATGGTAAGTATATACAACTGTACTTTTTCCTTTAAATAGGCCATGAATCCTCTTGTATTTTCACAGACGTTTCAGTGGCTGAGATGTGTGGCTGTTAATGGGTCCACCTTGCATACATTCACCAGGCAGTACAAGCTGGATGTCTGAGACGGGGATTTCCCATTGTTGTTGGATTGAACAGCTGTTAATTTTCTTTCATTAAGGGAGAACTTTTTATAGTGGCTAAACAAACCTTTTCCAAGTGAATTACTACTTCATGAGGTTTATTGCTTTTTGGTAGTGGCTAAACAAGTAATGTGAAGTTGTTCTCTCTCGCTGTTCATTCTTTACTAATGGGCTCGGAGCTGATCCCTTGGCTCCGAGTCTGTACCTATTGCAAAGCGCGAGGATTTCAAGTAGCTCGAGGCCAAGTCCCTATCCCATGCAACAATGCACCCTGAGTTACCTCAGATGTAGTTTGCCGCTGCAACTGATCGGAGGTTCTACTAGCTCGGGGCAGTAAAAGCCTTATTTTTCTTATTACAAAATATTTTTCATATTTCTAGAATATTAGTTAGTTAGTAAAGCTCTTACAGCTTCATAGTGTAGTTTCCCTTTCCCTTGTGTACCTTTTATTACTTAGTTATTTGGTCTAGTTTATTAGGCATATTTAGATTTCTGACTGAATAGTAGTGTAATAAGTGACTTTGTGTCTCTTTGCCTGTTAATATTGTGTATTACTTAGTGACCATTGTCACAGCTTTAGATTAAAAATTGAGTACTTTTTTGATATACAATAGAAAAGGTGTGTCCGTGAATTTATAGGCTTCTTAAAGGGTTGTGTGATTGTATTTAGCCTGTTTTATTAGAAGGCTTATTTACATTTCTGTTTGTTGTTAGCCTTAGTTTAAGAGGCTTGTGTGTTAGTGTATATTTAGCCTGTTTTTATTAGAGGGATAATTCACATTGTTGTTGTTGGGTGTGTCCAATAATCTGTCATGGTTGATGACGAGGACAATCAACCTAAGTCAGGGTTTAAAAAAATGCCCTAAATGTGGGTAGAAGATGTCAGTTACAGACTGCCATGTGAATTGTTTATACTGCTTTGGTGCCTTGCAGCTACAAGAGACATGTGCTATATGTCATATACCAAAGCTCGAGAGTTATTTACCGGCTCGAGGCCCTCCCTATATCCCACAATGCTAGGCGTCCAATACCCAGATCTCGTTTGCCGCTTCAGCTGCGAGGTTGCGTTTTTACCGGCTCCAGGTCGTATAAAACTTTTTTACTAAGTTTATTTAGATATAAATAGCTAATTTCTTGTTAGACATTTTTCCTTTAGTGTCCCCTTTCTGATCCCTTGAGAAATCCCATTTAGAAACTCTCTTTGCTAGTAGTTTTCAGAGTTTCTCCCCCACCCTTCCCCCACCCTTTAGGGTAGAGTTAGTTTTTTCTTATATATATTTATATTTATATTTATATTTCTACTAGTCTTGTTAACTATATTTCTTATAGCAGTATTATTACTCTTATTACCTATATATTGCAGAGTTAGATGTGATAGTGTTCAATCTCGCCGTTTGTTCTTACACATGGGTTCGGAGCCGATCCTCGGCTCCGTGTCGGCCGCTTGCAAGCTCTGCATTGAGAAGAAGCTCGAGACAACCTAATACCCACAATCCCCCTCTGCCTTTACCTCAGATCTAGTTTGCCGCTGCTGCGTTCGCATCGCTGGGATCTAGCTCGAGCAACTTGAGATAAGATATAACTTTAATTTTGTTATATTTTAGAAAAATTTGTTCTAAAAGTACCTTTTGGTAGACATAGTGTATGTGTGTGTGTAGGTAGAATTTCTCGGTACCGTTAAGTTTATTTAACTGGTTAGAGTTTTTCGGGCCTACCACCCCTTACTTAAATTTGACAACCGGACTGACATATACATCGGATTCGACTTTTTCTATTGGATTTGTCTCTTATACTGGACTTGACTTTTCTCTTTCCTGTAAGATGTCTGAGAAAATTAAATCAGGCTTTAAACGTTGCCAGTGTGGCCAAAAATGTCAGTTACTGACAACCATAGTTCCTGTGTCTACTGCCTTGGCCCTCTCCACTTACAAGAGGACTGTTCAATTTGTCACTCTTTTAGTGGGAGGGTCATGACAGATAGGCGCAGGAAACTCATGGACAGGCCGTTATTACAACCTTCCTTTCAGGAGGCTCTGGATGCTTCAGACCAGGCATCCAAATCCTCGAAGGAATCGAAGACGTCGGAGCCCAAGTCATCGGCTCCGAGCTCTTCGAGTAAAGTTAGATCACCGGTTCCACAGACTTCGGGGCCGAGTGTTCAACTGGTGTCAGTTCCTGAGCCTCGAGTCTTGGAACCGGTGATGGAGCACCCTCCCTCGACTCTATTGAGGTCGGCTCCGTCTTCGGTTCCTTCGACCCGTTCTTCTTCTAAGCTCTCCGATGTCGATGTGGATCGTGTGGTGCAGAAGTTATTGGAGCATTCGGCCCTATCCAAACTTATTTCAGTTTCCACCCAGTTGGTGTCGAAACTTGAAGGCCTCCCATTGTCTCCATCCATTCCTCCTCCGAGACCTGTCCAGTCTTTGGAGCCGAAAGAGGTTGATCTTCTGATTGTGGAGCCCTCGGGTCCAGAACTGTCCTTTTCTCGGTCTGTTCCTCTCACCTCGACTCCGTCGGACCCGGTACCGGAGTCTCGGAGCCGACGATCTGTCCTTGGTTCCGGGGCCGAGAGTCGAACAGACGTTTCGGTTCCGACTCTTCCCCTCGGGGCCTCGGCGCAGATCGATTCGGCTCCGTCCTCGGGGTCGATGCCTTCGGTGCCTGTTTCGGGGATTCTTCCCATTTCTTCGGAACCGGGAGATTCTTCGACTCGGGACCCGGGGGCTTTCGATCTAATGAGGAAGGTGTTGTCTACCCAGACAACCACATCAGTAGAAGCAACCTCTCCTCCCCATAAAGGGCCGTTATCCTCCTCTGCACCCACGGCCACATCCAAGCGCCGAGCACCGGTGTGTCAGCCACCCCTGGAGGGTGCCCGCTCTTCTTCGGAGGCTTCTTCGGATGCTCCCCACGAAGAAGTCCCTAGGAAAAGATTGTGTAAGAGGAGACACTTAGATTCTCCACAAGAATCCTTGACATCCGATACTGACTTAGATGAGTCAGAAGGGTCCCCTAAGTCACCTTCAGAAGATGTCTCTTTTTCTGACATATTGGAGATCCTGAAACAGAGAGGTGACTGGCAGTCCCTCCCCCCTTCTGAGGATGAGTCAGTCTTGCTGAAGGCATTCGGTGCTCGCCCTTCCTCCTCCTGGGTCACTCCGCCCTTCGATGAATTAATGGAACTTATTGCTCGAAGGCGTGAGGCCCCTGACACAGTGGAACCAGTCCCAAGGAAACCCAATAAGTATATCACTGCACCCCAGGACAAGACTTACTTGACAAAAGGAGTTCCAGTGGACGCTATGGTGGTGGCAGCGCCACGAAAAGGAGATGTCGGAATCTTCCTCATCTGTCCATCCCCTAATAAAGATTCTAGGACTATGGACAGGTATGGGAAGCGCATTTTAGTTCAGCGGCTTTTTCCATGCGATCCCTGAACTATTTGACCCACTTTACACGACTACAGAGGGATCTAGTCAAAGAGTTGGGAGATACCCTCCAGGGTACTACAGATGCTGTTGTCTCAGAGAAAGTGACAGCGCAACTTAATACCCTTACATCCATTGTGAACTCGTCCATGAGGCTGATCTCTTACGCAGCCGAAGGTTCGAGTAGGGCAGCAGCTTCAGCGATTGCTCTTCGCAGACAATCCTGGATGCGCTTATGTTCATTTGCGGAAGCCTTCAAGTCTTCCTTTACTAATGCCCCATTTGACGGTGCCACTCTTTTTGACCCCAAAGTAAAGGAGACCCTTACCCAGTGTGAGCAGGAGGGAAAGACTCTGTCTGCTGTCGGAGTCCGTTTTTCCACCCCAACCAGACCGTACCCCAAAGGGCAACGTGGTGGAAAAATGTGGTTTCGAAAACCCCAAGGATCTTTCCCAGGCACACAGGGTGATGCCCCTTCTAGAGGCAGAGGAGGGGGCAGAGGTGGAAGACGCCGCCCTGGCGGCAGAGGGGGTCCGCAGAATCAAGGTGACAGGGATACACACTCCCTGGTAAACCTTTCCAGCACTCCTGAGAGGAGGCCCGACTGTCCTGCTCTGGAGGCAGTCGGGGGTCGCTTAGCTTTATACCCTCAGGCCTGGCAAAACATAACTACAGACAAGTGGGTAAAAAGCGTGGTTACCAGAGGTTACAATATACCTTTTCTATCCCATCCCATTCCAAAGAAAAGACTCCCAGATGTACCGCCCCATCTGCGAGAGCCAGCAGCTATAGAAATTTCAAAGCTGCTAGAAAGAGTCATCCAACCAGTCCCAGCGGACCAGAAAGGATTCGGGACTTACTCAAGGTTCTTTTTAGTTCCAAAGAAAACAGGGGACTGGAGGCCCATTCTGGACCTAAGCGACCTCAATACCTTCGTCAAGAAAGAAAAGTTCCGAATGGTCACGCTTCAATCGATCCTTCCATTCTTACAGAAGGACGACTGGATGTGCTCAATAGATCTGAAGGATGCATACTACCACATCAAAATGGCCAGGGCATCCAGAGATCATTTGCGCTTCCGGCTGGGTGCCAGTCACTTTCAGTTTCGAGCCCTGCCCTTTGGTTTGACCTCAGCCCCCAGGGTCTTCACCAAATGCATGGCAGTGGTAGCGTCTCAGTTGAGACGCCAAGGATTCCAGGTGTTTCCGTATCTGGACGACTGGCTCCTTTCTGCCACCACCCAGCGTCAACTAGTACAGGCCAGAGACTATACTCTTCAACTGTGTACTCACCTAGGAATTTCCGTAAACTTCGGAAAATCCTTACTACAGCCATCACAGAGTATCTTATTCATAGGAGCGGAATTAAATACACATCAGTTAATTCTAAGACTTCCTCCAGAAAGGATACTTTCACTTCAGACTCACATACGTCTTCTTCTCTTGTCCAGGAAATCCCCAGCAAAACTGGTACTGAAGGTTTTGGGACTCATGTCAGCTTCTCTTATTGCAATACCCTTGGGAAGACTGCACATGAGAGTCCTACAATGGCTACTGTTTGCACAATGGTCGTTCCAACAACTACCTCTAACACACGAGATTCTTATAACGAACACATGCAAAACACACCTAAACTGGTGGCTTCAGACGTGCAACCTTTCCAAGGGGAGACCATTTGTGCTACCCACGCCTACAGTTACGGTGACCAGAGCCAGATCTATTGACTCACTCGTCAGGGGCTCCTCACCCATCGCTCTTGTCCCTCCATCTAGCAGCTTGGCTGCTCCAATTCCCAACTTAGCCAGGTCTGATCTTCTTTCGCCTGCTGTTCAGAATATATTAGTGGCTTCTCATAAAGCTTCCACTACTAAAACATATACTAGTAAATGGAAGCGCTTTGTATTCTGGGCGAATACACAGCAAGTGGACCCTGTTATAGCTCCTTTGAATAAAATATTAGAGTTTTTAACAGACTTGTTCCATCAGGGTGCTTCTCCTGCCACATTGAGTTCAATTGGCTGCCATTTCTAATTTCCATGTGGAAGAATGTGGGGCTCCTGTTATGGCCCACAGACTTTGTAAAGCCTTTTTAAAATGGGTTTTCATATTAGACCACCAATTAGATCTCCTACGTCACCTTGGAGTCTAAACTTATTGTTATCTAAGTTAATGCTGCCCCCCTTTGAACCAGCCTCCTCTTGCCCATTGAAATTTTTGTCATGGAAGACTCTCTTTTTGGTAGCCATTACATCCGCTAGGCAGTATCTGAACTTCAAGCTCTCTCCATTAAGCACCCTTATTTGATCTTTCACTCTGACAGAGTTTCTCTTCGCACTAATTCATCCTTCCTTCCTAAAGTTTGTTCTATTAATAATATTAATCAGTCCATTGAATTACCCACTTTCTTCAAGAATCACTCCAATAAAATGGAGTATATGTTGCACAAATTAGATGTTCACAGACAGCTAAGGTTTTACTTGGATAGAACAAAAGATCACAGAAAAACTGATCAACTTTTTGTAGCCTTTGCTGATAACAGGAAAGGAGTAGCGGTTACCAAAAGAACTCTTTCTAAGTGGTTAACTGATTGTATCGTCTATGTCTATGATTCTTCAAATCAAACTCTTTTGCACAAACCCAAAGGACATTCCACAAAGTCAGTGTCTACATCCCTGGCTCATGCAGCCCGCCTACCACTAGACGCTATTTGTGCGGCTGCTACTTGGTCTAAGCCACATACATTCATTTCTCATTATAAGGTAGACAAGGTTTCTAGGGACAGGGCAACTTTTGGTTCCACTGTGCTCAAGAACGTCCTTCCGTGAGTTCCTCAGGAACAAGGAGCTAGGGACGCTACCCATGTGTAAGAACAAACGGCGAGATTGAACACTATCACATATAGAAGTTATGTCCTTACCATAACGTTCCATGTGGAGTGTTCATCTCGCCTTTGTTCTTACATTCCCACCCTCCCGCCCTTAGGAAGAACGTTCAGTTTGGTGCCTGGCCTGGGGCATTCTGCTTCTGCATTGCAGTTGTTGTGTATATAGTTGACATGTATATATATATGTGTATATGTGTATATATATATATAGACTCTTAGTTCTGTGCATATGTGATATAAGCATGAGTGTGCTCTCTCTGACTACTGGTTTGCTTGCAAACTAGATCTGAGGTAAAGGCAGAGGGGGATTGTGGGTATTAGGTTGTCTCGAGCTTCTTCTCTATGCAGAGCTTGCAAGCGGCCGACACGGAGCCGAGGATCGGCTCCGAACCCATGTGTAAGAACAAAGGCGAGATGAACACTCCACATGGAACGTTATGGTAAGGACATAACTTCTATTTCTAGTGCGTGCGTGTGTGTTTTTTAGTGTGTTAGGCACTAGTTTCTTTTTTCCTTGGTACCCTGTTATAGTGTTGTTATGTCTAAGGATACGAAGGTCTCAGGTTTCAAGAAGTGCGACTCGTGCTGTCAGAAGACGTCTCTGACAGACTGTCACACTTCTTGTGTGTATTGTTTGGGCCCCCTACACCTGCAGGACTCTTGTTCGGTCTGTCATGCCTTCAGTCGGAGAGTCCTGCAGGAGCGTAGGAACAAACTTATTTTGAGAGGCTTACTTAAGCCTGAAGGGTCCCTGACTAAGTCTTTGTCGGGTAAACCCGCCAAACCGTCGGCTCCCTGTTCGGAGCCGTCACCAAGCGGAGCTGCTGCCTCCTCTTTGAGATCTCAGTCGGCACCTGTTGTAGTGTCGGAGCCTTCTCTGAGCCGAAAACGCTAGAGATCTCCCTCTTTGGAGTCTGTTTGTTCAGCTCCGAGATCTCCGTTACTACAATCGGAGCGGAGCCATAGGTCACATTCCTCTCTGTCTTCCAGGCTTTCTGATCACGACCTCGAGAGGACGGTCAGTAGACTCCTAAAGTCGCAGGCACTTGCCCAAATGTTATCTAGCCCTTCTCAACAGACTGTGGCTATCCCTACATCTTCAACAATTCCTCCTCCGACTCTTCCATTATGCTCGGAGCCGGAGCTCGTTGGGGCTCAGATCGTCGGTACATCTGAGCCGATACCACACTTCGGCTCCTTCGTCGGCTCCGATCTCTTCATTGATTCTGTCCATGGAGGGATCCGGGTGCCGAGACTCCCTCGTCGGCTCCGAGGGGGCGAGTGGCATCGGACCCTTGTCCGACCCCGTTCTCCCTCTTGGTGCCTCTGCGCAGGTGAGCTCTGCCCCAACATTGGCCTGGGAGCCGTCACTCTCGGTGCCGGGAGGGGTTCTCATCTCTTCGGAGCGGGGACCTTCCTCTCTGCCCCATAGGGGCACCTTCGTGGTCATGAGGAGCGTACTGACTCCTGGGTCAGACCCACGATCGGCTCCTTCAGCTCCTCCCCCCATGGTGCCTACATCGGTCTCTGTTCACCCTCCTGACCCCAAGCGTGGAGAACAGACACTCCAGGTTGCCCCATTGGGTGTGTCTCCCTCTTCCGAGGCCTCCCCTGATCATTCAGAGGAGCCCCCTCGGAAGAGAAAATGTGAGAGGAAACTTGTTGACTCTCACGAGTCAGTCACCTCAGACATCGATTTGGAGGATTCTGAAGGGTCCCCCTCTGAGGATGTCTCCTTTTCAGACATCCTCGAGATCCTTAGGCAGAGGGGGAACTGGACTGCCCTTAACCTCTCCGAGGACGAGTCGGTGTACCTGGACGCGTTTGGTTCTCGCCCCTCCACCTCCTGGGTGTCTCCGCCTTTTGACCCACTCATGGAGGTGGTGGCTCGGAAGGCGTGGATGGCACCTGACACAGTAGAACCAACCCCCTGTAGGCCCACAAAGTTTATTACAGCCCCGTCCGACAGAGTTTCTTACGAAGGGTGTCCCGGTTGATGCCATGGTGGTTGCAGCAGCCACTAAGAAGGAGTTGGCTGATCCTTCTAACCCTGTCCATCCACCTAATAAAGAATCTAGGACAATGGACAGGTACGGGAAGCGGATGTTTTCTTCAGCGACCTTTTCCATGCGGTCGCTGAACTACCTGTGCCATTTCACCCGCCTTCAAAGGGATATCCTTAAGGAATTGGGTGATACCCTTCAGGATCCATCTGCTGTGGGGTCTCAGGACAAGATTAACTCCCAGATGGCAACCCTTAACTCCATAGTTAACTCCTCCATGCGGCTCATTTCTTATGCAGCCAATGGGGTGAGTAGGGCCGCAGGCACAGGTGTAGCCTTGAGACGACATGCCTGGATGCAGTTGTGCAACTTTGCTGACCACTTCAAGGTGTCCTTCACCAACACCCCCCTTCGATGGTTTGGCTTTGTTTGGACCACAGGTGAAGGATACACTTACCAGGTGCGAGCAGGAAGGCAAGACTGACTCTGCCGTGGGAGTCCGTTTTTCTACCCCATCTAGACCATACCTGAAGGGTCAGAAGGGTGGAAAAATGTGGTTTCGCAAACCCCAGGGAGTCCTGCCTGACGCACGTGACGAGTTTCCCTCCAGGGGCAGAGGAGGGAACAATAATAGACGCCGCCCGAGGGGCAGAGGGGGTCCGCAGAATCAGGGTAGCAGGGAATCTTTCTCTGACAAACCCTTCCAGCACCCCTGAGGGGCTGCCCGACTATCCACCTTCGGAGGCAGTCTGGGGAAGATTCACTGTACGCAGAATCCTGGCAACTCCTCACACAAGACAAATGGGTACAGTCTATCATATCCGAGGGTTACAAAATTCCCTTCATCCACACCCCCCTGTACAAAAAAACAGATCCATTCCAGATGTCCCACCCGTGCTAAGGGATCAAGCAGTACTGGAAATTTCAAAACTGCTAAAAAAGAGGGCCATCCAGCCAGTCCCAGCAGACAAGCAAGGATCCGGAATTTACTCCCAAGTTCTTTTTGGTACCGAAAAAGACAGGGGACTGGAGACCCATTCTGGATCTCAGCAGACTGAACAGGTCTATACAAAGAAGAAAGTTCCGGATGGTCACGCTTCAGTCCATTTTACCCTTTTTGGGTCAGGACAATTGGATGTGCTCTATAGACCTTCAGGATGCGTACTACCATATCAAAATGAACAGGCGCTCCAGAAGGTTTCTCCACTTCCGGCTGGGAGCCAGTCACTATCAATTCAGAGCCCTGCCCTTTGGTCTCACCACAGCCCCCAGGGTGTTCACCAAATGCATGGCAGTGGTGACGGCTCACCTGAGACGACAGGGATTCCAGGTGTTTCCATATCTCGACAACTGGCTCCTTACTGCTTCCACCAGGCATCAACTTCTGCGAGCCAGGGACTATACCATTCAGACTTGCTCCGAGCTTGGTATATCAATAAATTCCGAAGTGTCTGCATTGCTGCCTTGTCAATCTATAACATTTATAGGCGCAGAAATAAACCCAAAAGATCTGTCTGCAAAACTTCCTCCAGACAGAGTATCAGACATTCGCCGACATGTGCAAGTACTACCAAAGTGCAAGACGATTCAGGCCAGATTTGTACTAAAAACATTGGGTCTTATGGCGGCAGCGATCATTCTAGTCCCCCTGGCTCGTTTCCACATGCGGATCCTTCAGTGGATGCTTTTTACCCAATGGTCCTTTCAACAGCTCCCAATGTCCCACAGAATAATGATCACTCAAACATGCAAAGACCATTTGGCTTGTTGGATGGTCTCCCCTACAGTTCTCCAGGGCTGACCATTTATTTATTCTTCCTTCTCCTGTTGCCACGGTGACCACGGATGCCTCCCTGATCGGGTGGGGGGGGGGGGCATTTTCAGAGCAGGACTGTCCAGGGAACTTGGCACCCCCTAGAATACCACCTGTATATAAATGTCTTGGAGATGAGAGCAGTACTTTTAGCGTTGCAAGCTCTTCGGGACTCTCTACCTATCGGGACTATTGCAATTCAAACAGACAATATGTCTGTAGTGTGGTACATCAACAAGCAGGGCGGAACCAGATCTACCCCTTATGTCGAGAAGCACTCAGACTCTGGCAGTGGGTGATCTCTTCCCAACGGTTTCTGATAGCAGCGCGCATCCCCGGGAAGTCCAAAGTCATAGCAGACAGGCTGAGCAGAGCCATTCTCATGCCTCACGAGTGGTCTCTCAATCAGTCAGTAGCGGACAAGATTTTCCGCAGATGTGATCAACCTTGCTGCGACCTTTTCGCAACCCCTCTCAACAGCAAGTGCGAAGACTTCTTCACTCTATTCCCCCTCCCCGGCCATTCCCCCAGAGACGCTCTAGTCCACGATTGGCTCCGGGGTCTTCTGTATGCATTCCCTCCTTTTCCCTTAATTCCCAAACTGATTCAGAAAGCGACCGCTTTGGGTTCCAGGATGATCCTCATTGCCCCTTACTGGCCTCGACAAATTTGGTTTCCGTTCCTGCATCACCTGTTGGAGCAGCCCTGGAGTCTGGACCCAGTGCCGGACCTCTTGGTCCATCAGTCGGGCGGGCTGCACCAATCCCTTCAGTCTCTCAACCTCACAGCTTGGATGCTCCACTTCCAACCTTAGCCAGGCTTCCACAGATTTCTCAGCCAGTATGTGAAATCATCCTTTCTTCACATAAATCTACCACCAGAAAAACCTATGCTAGTAAGTGGAAACGTTTCTCCTGCTGGGCAGAGACCAGGAATATAGATCCCTTTACAGCCCCTGTCCACACTGTTCTGGATTTTTTGGCAGAGCTCTTTCGAGGAGGCTCCTCTTCTGCCACCATTAGAGTCCAATTGGCTGCCATCGCTAATTTTCATGCTGGACTGTCAGAGACCAGCATCATGTCCCATAAACTCTGTAAAGCCTTTCTCAAAGGAACTGTATTACTCAGGCCTCCAGTTAGAGATCCCCCGTCTCAGTGGGATCTGAACCTTATATTATCCTCTCTGATTCTACCTCCTTTTGAACCTGCGGCCTCCTGTTCTTTAAAGTTACTCTCCTGGAAGACTCTCTTCTTAGTAGCTATCACCTCAGCTAGAAGAGTGTCGGAACTTCAAGCCCTCTGCATTCGTCCTCCCTATCTTGTTTTTCACAAGGATAGAGTCTCACTTAGAACTAACCCTTCCTTTTTACCCAAGGCTCCTTCTGAGACAAACCTGAATCGGCTGTTGAGCTTCCTGTCTTTTTTCCTAACTATTCAAACGGAGCTGAACAAAAGCTGCACTTTTTGGATGTTCACAGGCAATTACGTTTTTATTTGGATAGGACAATGCAAATTAGGAAGTCAGACCAACTCTTCCTGTCTTATGCTGAGGGCAAGCAGGGCTTGCCAGATGTTCTTCATCTCACATTGCTGCAGTCCTTACACTTGGGTAGTCCGCTGTCCTCGGTCGGCCCGAATACCAAAGTATAAGGCTGACGTCGGTCAAGGCGCTTAAGACTGACATCAGGACGTCAGGGTACAAATGCGCATGACCGACGTCATATCCTCAGTCTTTTTTGCCGCATGGTCCGATGCAGAAGCAGCGTTGCAAGTGCCGTTCGGCGTTCTGAAATTTTTCGAGTTCGGAGTTTCAGACCGAATCAAAGTTGGCTAAGTACCCCGTTGGGGAATATTTTGGTTTTTTCTTGCCTCAGTGTTTTACCGGATGTCAGAAAAAGTGAATAACTGTATTTCTTGTGGGAAACCGATACCGCATAGGGACTATCATTCTTTGTGTATTCCTTGTTTGGGGCCTGAGCACGACGTTGTTGGGTGTCGCTTTTGTGCTAGATTCAATAGGCGCACTATTAAGCGAAGGTTAGATTGTGCTAGGCTGGTCTTCGGGAAGCGGTGCAATTATAATATGCCGTCGGATACTCCGGCGCCCGCTTCTTCGAAGAAGCGCAAAGATAAAGCAGTTAAACCCAGGCAAGATGAGTCGTCCGTTCCGGACGCCGGTTCTTTAGAGGCGTCAGTGGAACCGGTGGTTCCGACGGAGGCTTCTCTGGAGTCCCAGGGGGAGACTCTGATTTTGCAGGATGTGGCCTCTCAGGAGGCAGGTCAGGCTGAAGGGGCTTCTCAGGTTACTGTTCTCCCCTCCCTTCCTAGGGTGGTTAGGCCCTCTCCTTCTGTTTCCAAGCCTTCTCCCAGAGGCAGGCCAGGTTTAGCTTCTGTTGGTGTCACTCCTAGTTCAGCAGGGTCTGTACCCAAGAAGCACATGCTTAAAATGGCAGAAGATTTGATTACTCTGATTAGAGGTTCTTTGCCCCCTCCTGATAAGAGGCCTAGGGTGGAGCCAGAGTTGGGGAGTTTTGAGCAGGCTTCAGATGTTTCTGAGTCTTCGGCTGAAGACTTGCAGGAGTACTCTCCTTATTCTGATTCTGATGCAGATGATTCGACTCCTTCTGCTTCTCCTCCAGAGGATTTTTCTTTTTCAGAGAAGTGGGAAGGTCAGGACTTCTCTGATTCCAGGAAAAGGCTTAGGGTATTTTTGCTTTTACCCCAGCATAGGCCCTTGGCTATACCCCCTGTTCTGGATGTTGTGGAAGATGTGTTTGCAGAGGCTTCACTTAATCCTGATTCTCTGCCTCCTGCTCCTGTTAAACCGGATAGGTATTACAGGGTGCCTGAGGCTCATAAATATCTTTATAAGAGTCCTAGGGCGGACCCAGAAACTGTTAGTCAGGGACCTAAGGGTGTCAAGGCCTCTGTTGTGAAAAATCCGGTTCCTCCAGATAAAGAGGCCAGAGCTTTGGATAGGTGGGGTAAGAAAGTCTATACTTCTTCTACCTTAGCTATGAGGGCTTTGAATTGCCAGTTTCATATGTTGAAATATCAAAACTATCTACTTTCTCAATTGAAGTCTAAGGTGGATGCTCTGGCAGAAGGCATTGAATGTAAAGAATTACAAGATTTGGTGCATGTCTCTGAACAGGTGGGTAAGCATTCTTTACAATGTGGTTTTGATGCTGTACAGGCCTCGTCTAGGGTGGCTGCCACTGGTTCAGTTCTTCGCAGGCACGCCTGGCTTAGGGATCAGAATTTATCTGACCATGTTAAGACACGGATTTTGGATGCTCCTTTACAGTCTGATGTGTTGTTTGGTTCACCTGTGGAGTCAGTCTTGAAGAAAATGGAAGACAAGGCTAAGTCTATGCAGGCTGTTAAAGATTTTTTGCAAGTTCAGCCTCCAAAGTTTAGTAGGAATTTGCCTGCTAAGGGGTGGACGTATCCCTCTTATGATTCCCAGTCTAGGGGTAGATTTAGACGTGGTAGGGGCAGAGCTCAGAGTTCTTTCAGACCTAGAACAGGGAGTTCACCTGCACAATCTTCGGGTGAGGGCAGGGGCCAGTCCTTTCGTAAACAGGCCCAATGACCTACCTTTTCAGCTGCCAGATCCTTCTTGCCTGGCAGCACCTTTGGGAGGAAGGTTGGCACTCTTCAAGGAAAATTGGAATTTGATTACCCAGGACAAATGGGTACTGGATATCATTCACCAAGGTTACAGGTTTTATTTCCATACCTTACCTCCTTTCAAGGGCATGCCGGACGTTCCTCCTCAGCAAAGACTAGAGGCTCACAAACAAATTTCTCTGCTACTTCAAATAAGGGCCATACAACCGGTACCTCTGCCAGAAGTGGGCCTAGGATTTTATTCTCGCCTGTTCCTAGTACCAAAGAAAGGGGACACGTGGAGACCAATTTTGGATTTATCTATCCTCAACACATATCTGGACATTCCCAAGTTCAAAATGCTGACGTTGCAACAGCTTTTACCTCTGCTGGGCAAAGATCATTGGATGGTGACTCTGGATCTCAAGGAGGCTTACCTTCATGTTCCTATCAGGCTCAGTTGCAGGAAGTACCTGCGTTTTCGGGCTGGGACTTCGCATTATCAGTTCTCTGCATTGCCCTTTGGCTTATCTACTGCGCCCAGAGTGTTCACGAAGGTTCTGGCTCCAGTGATAGCTTTCTTCAGGCTAAGGGGAATACAAATCTATCCTTATTTGGACGATTGCCTGATTCTGGCCCAAGGAAAGGACGAAGTACTTCAGCATTTACAGTATGTGATAGCAGTGCTAAGATGCCTGGGGTATTCTGTGAACAAAATAAAGTCCAGTCTAGTACCCTCTCAGGACATGTGCTTTCTGGGTGTGAGACTGAATACAGCATCCCAGATGGCCTTTTTGACCCCGGACAAACAAAAGAATCTTTCTCTTTACTTCCATCAATTGTCTCGTCAGTCCAGGCTGACTGCAAGGACAGTCCTTCAAGCCTTGGGGTTCATGGCATCTTGTATTCTGGTACTTCCCAATGCCAAACTGCATATGAGGAAGCTACAATGGTATCTCAAAAATGTATGGACACAGCACTGCCAAGATATGGACACTGTCATTCAGATAATACCTTGCATTCAAAAGGAATTTTTGTGGTGGGCTCAGGAATGTCACCTAAACAAGTGACTCTGTGACCCGGCCAGAGGCGAGTCAGATTCTAACGACAGATGCCTCGGACAAAGCTTGGGGAGCTCATCTAAATGGAAAATGGGTACAAGACACGTGGCCTGCCAGACTTCAGCATCTACATATCAACTTGAAGGAGATGTTAGCAGTCCAATTTGCATTAATAGCTTTCAAGGATTTACTTCTCCCAGGACAGGTGTTGGTTCTAACAGACAACACAACTGTCATGTGGTACATCAACAAGCAAGGGGGAACGATTCTTATCCTCTATGCAGACAAGCAATGATTTTGTGGGAGACTGCTCTCAGTTTACAGCTAAATCTTCAGGCAAGGTTTCTGCCAGGAGCACAGAACTCCTTAGCATATGTGTTGAGCAGACAAATTATGGATCCCCACGAGTGGAAATTGGATCCTCATGTATTTCAGAAATTGACAGTGTTATGGGGAACTCCAGACATAGATCTGTTCGCTTCTCCACTAAACAACCAGCTGCCAAAGTTTTGCACAAAAAGGTTTCATCCCACAGCCTGGAAAGTGGATGCTCTCTCATTCAATTGGAGCAATCTTCACGTGTATGCCTTTCCACCTCTGCCTCTCCTCCCAAAGGTACTCATGAAGGCCAGACAGGACAAACCAAACATGATTTTAATAGCTCCAGATTGGCCTCGACAGCACTGGTACCCATTACTGAGAAGTCTGGTACAGGAGCCTCCATGGCCTTTGCCTTCAATTCCTCACCTGCTGTCTCAGGAGAACAGTCATTTACTCAATGTCAAACTTCACTCTCTTCATCTGACAGCCTGGCATATTCTGTTTTAAACCCTGGAGGGTCTCAGCTTCCACAACAAGTCTTGAATGTTATTTTGGAGGCCAGAAGGCCTAGTACAAGAAAAGTGTAGCGGATAAATGGAGGAGATTTTTATTTTGGAGTACAGCAAAGGACTTTGATGTTTCTAAGCCTAATTTAAGTGTGGCTCTTCAATACCTTACTGAGTTACTGGACAAAGGGTTGTCCTTCTCCTCTATTAAGGTTCATGCTGCAGCAATTTCTGCTCACTATGACTGTGACCCACCTTTATTTTCTCATCCTTTGTTTAAGCAATTCCTTAGAGGGGCAAAGAATATAAGACCCCCACGTAGAGCTCCTACTCCTGCTTGGGATCTCAATTTTGTGTTGGAGAAACTCACTCTACAACCTTTTGAGCCTGCAGCTACTGTTGAGTTGAAATATTTATCATGGAAGACTGCTTTTTTGTTGGCCATTACTTCTGCGAGAAGGGTTTCTGAATTACAGGCCCTTATGGCGATTGAGCCTTTCTTAATTTTCCATAAGGATAGGGTATCTTTGCGTACTAATCCTTCATTTATGCCTAAAGTGGTTTCTAGTGTGGCTTTAAACCAAACTATTCATTTGCTTACGTTTTATGCAAATCCCCAAAATAAAGGGGAAAAGATTTTGCACACTTTGGATATACACAGGCAGTTGCGATATTATTTGAGCAGAACTAAAGGATTCAGGCAGTCTCAGCAGTTATTTGTTTCATTTGCTTTGAGTTCTCAGGGCAAACCTGTTTCAAAACAAACTATTTCTAAGTGGATTGGTTTTTGTATTGCTTTCTGTTATTCCCATCATGGTAAGGAGATTCCAGCAGGGATTAGGCCTCATTCCACTAGGGCTACTGCCACCTCTACAGCTTTTTTAAGGGGGGTGGCTACTAAGGATATTTTGGAAGCAGCTACTTGGAGTTCAGTGCATACTTTCTCTAAGCATTACCACCTTCCACTTTACTCTAAATCTAGGGCTGGTTTTGCCACTGCAATTTTACAGGGCATTTTGGCAGCTCCTAATGCTTTCTAGTTTTGCCATCCTCCCTTACCTCTGCTTTGGGATTCTACCCAAGTGTAAGGACTGCAGCAATGTGAGATGAAGAACATAGTACAGTTTTGTACCTACCATAAATGTAGATGTTCGAAGATCCACATTGCTGCAGTCCAATACCCTCCCTCCTTCCCCTCTGTAGTTAGAGGTGGTTGTGTGGTTTGGGTTGTGTATATATTGTAAATATTGTAAATATGTTTGGTGCAGGGGTGGTTAGTTGGTTTTTTGCTGTCTTTTGGTTCTAGCCTTTCTTTTTAGGGCCTTCTGACATCTGGGGCAAGAAAAGACTGAGGATATGACGTCGGTCATGCGCATTTGTACCCTGACGTCCTGATGTCAGTCTTAAGCGCCTTGACCGACGTCAGCCTTATACTTTGGTATTCGGGCCGACCGAGGACAGTGGACTACCCAAGTGTAAGGACTGCAGCAATGTGGATCTTCGAACATCTACATTTATGGTAGGTACAAAACTGTACTTTTCTAAAGTATCTTTATCCAGATGGCTGGCTTCAATCATATTCTTCATTTACTAACTAAGACACAAAGAACTCCCCGTAAAACCAAAAGCTCATTCCACCAGAGCGTTGGCCACGTCGGTAGCTTTTCAAGCAAGGCTCCCTATGGAATCTATTTGTGCTGCAGCCACGTGGGCCACTCCTCATACCTTTATTTCTCATTACAAGTTGGATATGGCCTCCAGGAATCGGGCTGAGTTTGGTTCCACTGTGCTCAAGAGTCTGTTCCGATGAGCCACCCAGGACTAAGGTGCTAGGGATGCTGTCCCATCCAGCAAGAATGAAGGCGAGATTGACAACTTAACATTAAGAGGTTATGTACCTACCATAACGTTCCATGTTAGTTGTCTTCTTCTCGCCTTCTTTCTTGCGTCCCACCCGCCATCCCCCTAGCCTGGACAGACTGAGAAGAATCCTTCTGAGGCCGTATTCCTCTACTGGACTATTCCTAGGTTATGTCCCCCTCTGTTACCACTGTAGGTAATCCTTATAGTAGGGACAGGTGTCTCCATGGTGTTAGCTCTACCAAACGAGATCTGGGTATTGGACGCCTAGCATTGTGGGATATAGGGAGGTCCTTGAGCCGGTAAATAGCTCTCGAGCTTTGGTATAGGCGGAGTCTGAGCCGAGGATTGGCTCCGAACCCATCCAGCAAGAAAGAAGGCGAGAAGAAGACAACTAACATGGAACGTTATGGTAGGTACATAACTTCTTATTCTTTTTCCTCTAGAGTCCTCCAAGAGAGAAAAAGGAAGCTTACTGATGGGGGTTTGTTAAAACCTTCTTTCCCGGAGGCTTTGAGTGACCAGGTCGGATCTAGTAAGTCCTCAAAGTCCTTCAACGCTTCTGGAGATTCAAAAAAATCGAAAAAATCTAAAGTCTGTGACATTGGCTTCACAGGTCTCAGAGCTGACTGTCTTCTCTTTTCGGAGCTGGTCCCTTATTTTTGAACCGGTATCCGAAATATCTAAATCGCCTCTTCTCCATTTGATACCATCGGTCCGATCATCTCGATCTTCTGTTAGCCTATCTGATTTGGATGTGGATCCGGGTGGTGCAGAAGCTTCTACAAGCACCGGCCTTTGCCAAATTATCAGCTGCGACCCAGATGGCTTTGGAGCCGAAGACCCTTACGCCAGCTATATCTCTTCCTCCTCCGAGCCCTACCAGTCCTTCGGAGCCTGAGGAGTCTGACTTGCTGATTGTGGAGCCTTCAGAGCCGACACCTGCTCCAGTGTCTTCGGCTCTATTCACTCTTAACGTCCTCGGCGCCGATCGAGGACTCTAAGAAACTACACTCTGGTCAGGTCCGGGGAGGATAGTCGAACTGACTTGTCTGTTCCGACTTTGCCTCGGATGAGCTCGGGTCCTACCTCTGACTTGGAGCCTACTGTCCTGGTGTCAGGGGTATTGACTGTTTCCTCGGATCTGTCGGTCCCTTCGCATCGGAACAGAGATGCCTTTGAAGCCATGAGGAGAATTAGGTCTCCCAAGACATCCACAACTTCGGGTCTCTCTTCATCCCCTAAAGCACCTTTGTCTGCTTCTGCCTCACAGGGCCTTGCGAAGCGCAGGGACCCAGAGCCTCAGGAAGCCCCTTTGGGTGGCCCATGCTCTTCAGAGACCTCCCCAGAAGCTCAAACTGATGAGGTTCCCAGGAAGAGTGTGCAAGAGGTAACACTTGGACTCCCCTCAGAAGTCATTAACATCTGACACTCACTTGGATGAATCTGAACGGTCCCCCTCTGAGGATATCTCATTTGCTGAGATACTGGAAATCCTTAGGCAGAGGGGTGACTGGCAGTCCACCAGCCCTACTGAGGACAAGTCTGTCCTCCTGAAGGCTTTTGGGTCTCAGCCCTCTACCTCTTGGGTGTCTCTGCCCTTCGATGACCTGATGCAGCTGGTCTCACGAAGGGCATGGGAGCCTCCGGATACTATGGAGCCTGTTCCTAGGAGGCCTAATAAGTTCATTTCTGCCCCCCTAGATAAATCTTTCTTGACAAAAGATGTGCCATTTGATGCCATGGCGGTGGTGGCAGCCACCAAAAAGGAAACGTCAAACTTTCTCATCTATCCATCGTCCTGAGACTCCAGGATCATGGATAGATATGGGAAGTGCATGTTTAGTTCAGCGACTTTTGCTCTTCGTTCGCTTAACTATTTAGCCCATTTTACCAGACTACAAAGAGATCTCCCTAAAGAGCTGAGAGATGCTCTTCGGGGAACAGTAGCTGCAGCAGCTACAGACAAAGTTGCCGCTCAGCTTGCTACCCTTAATTCTATAGTGAACTCATCCATTCGCCTCATTTCATATGCAGCTGATGGAAGAAGTAGGGCAGCGGGTACTAGAGTTGCTCTTAGGAGACACCCCTGGATGTGCTTGTTGTTCCTTCATTCAAGTCATCCTTCATGAATACCTCCTTTTATGGCTCGTCCCTTTTCGGGCCTAAAGTCAAGGAAACCTTAACCAGATGTGAGCAGGATGGAAAGACTGTCTGCCGTCAGGGTTTGTATTTCCACCTCTACCAGACCCTACTCCAAGGGTCAAAGGGGAGGGAAAAGGTTCCGAAAAGCCCAAGGAGCCTTTCAGGACACACGTGGTGAACCCCCCCCCCTACAGGGGCAGAGGAGGGGGCAATAATGCAAGACGCCGCCCTCGCGGAGGAGGGGGTCCGCAACACCAGGGCGACAGATATTACTTCTTTGGGAAGCCCGACTGTGCTGCTTTGGAGGCAGTCGGGGGTTGCTTATCTTTGTACCCGGAAGCCTGGCTCAAAATAACAAGTGACAACTGGGTACAAAGTATCATTTCCAGAGGATACTTCATCCCTTTCGCCACACCCCATCCATCGTCAAAAAAAATCCTGGATGTTCCACCCAGTTACAGGAAACAAGCAACAGTAGTGGTCCAGATGTTGCTAAGAAAGAGTCATCCAACCAGTCCCAGCAGACCTCCGAAACTTACTCAAGATTCTTTTTAGGTCCAAAAAAGACAGGGGACTGGAGACCTATATTGGACCTCAGCAGACTAAACAAATCTGTAAAGAAAAGTTTTGGATGGTCATGCTTCAGTCAATACTTCCCTTCTTAGTGAAAGACAATTGGATGTGCTCGATAGATCTCTAGGCTGCATACCACCACATAAAAATGGCTAGGCCATCCAGGGATCATCTGCGCTTCTGGCTGAGAGCCAATCATTACCAGTTTCGAGTCCTGCCCTTTGGTCTCACTACAGCCCCCAGTGTGTTCACCCAATGCATGGCAGTGGTCATGGCTCACCCGAGATGTATAGGATTCCAGGTGTTTCTGTACCTAGGTGATTGGCTCCTTTCCACCACCACCAGGCATCAACTCGTTCAGGCCAGGGAGTCTACTCTATCACTCTGCAATCAGCTGGGCATTACAATAAACTCAGAAAAATCTGCCTTGTCGCCATCGCAGCATATCGTCTTTATTGGAGTAAAACTGGACACCGCCACCACCACGCTAAGACTTCCAGTAGCAAGAGTCTTACTTCTGCGTCAGCATGTCTGCATTCTAATATCCAAAAACAAAGCACCATCATAAGTTCTGAAGTTGTTTGGTATGATGGCAGCAGCAATTCTGGCCATACCACTAGGTCGTATGCACATGGCGATACTACAATGGCTGTTCACTCAATGGTCTTACCAAGAGCTTCCCATGTCTCGCATGATAATGATCACAAATTCCTGCAAAAAGGATTATCAGTGGTGGTTGAACTCACTCCATGTTACAATAGGATGCCCATTTGGGCTACCCTCTTTAGCAGCCACAGTGACCACGGATGCTTCCCTGATGGGGGGGGGGGGGCATTTTCAGGGAAAGGCAGCCCAAGGCACATGGACCGATCAAGAGACCCATCTGCATGTCAATGTCCTAGAGATGAGAGCAGTACTTTTGGCATTGCAGTATTTCCAGGACACTCTTCCTCTAGGTACGATTGCGATTCAGACGGACATGTCAGTGGTCTGGTATTTGAACAAACCAGGAGGAACCAGATCTTACCCCCTTTGTCGTGAGGCCGTCTGAGTATGGCAGTGGGCTCTTTCCACCCAGCACTTTCTTTTAGCAATGCACATCCTGGGGAAATCCAACGTGATCGCAGACAAGTTGAGCAGAGCAATTTTATTGCCCCAAGAGTGGTCCCTCAAGACAGAAATAACGGATTGGATATTCCACAGGTGGGGCCAGCCTTGCTGCGACCTTTTTGCCAAGTCACATGAACACCAAATGCAGAAGCTGCTTTGCCCCGATTTCCCCCTCCAGGAGAAGCCCCAAGGGATGCACTCGTTCACTATTGCCCCAGTCTTCTCTGTGCATTCCCACCAATCCCATTGATACCCAAGGTATTACAGAAAGCCAAAGCCCTGGGAAGGACCATCATTCTAATAGCTCCCTTTTGGCCTCATCAGATTTGGTTCCCCTTCCTTTGACTTCATCTTTTGGAGGAACCCTGGATTCTGGATCCAGATGTTCGTGTTTCACTGTTGCAATCATTACACTTGGGTTATCCTGCTGGCAGGCGACCCGTAGTCAGCCCGCGTTCCAAAGTCTTGGTCCGCCGTCAGTTGCTGTCGCCTCTTCCCTGACGTCAAGTGCGTCAGGGGTATAAAAGTACCGGCGCCATTTTCTTCGGTCTTTCTTTCCGCGCGGTGCCCAAATCAAAAGCAGATGTTCTTCGTCTCCCATTGCTGCAGTCCTGACATATGGGTATTCCGCTGTCCACCATCGGCCCGAATACCAAATGGCTAGAACCGGCGTCGGTCATCGGCGCCCGAGACTGACGTCAGTACGTGCCAGTACAAATGCGCATGACCGACGCCATAACCTCAGTCTTTCTTGCCGCGTGGTCCTAAGCAGAAGCAGCATTTGCAAGTGCCGTTCGGCATTCTGGAATTGTCAGTTTTCGAGTTTCAGACCGGAGACCAAGTTGGGCTAAGTACCCCGTTGGGGACACTTTTGTCTTTTTCTTGCCTCAGTATTGACGGATGTCAGAAAAAGTTAATAACTGTATTTCTTGTGGGAAACAGATTCCTCATAGGGATTACCATTCACTCTGCATTCCTTCTGAAAGTTTACCTGAGTCTCAAGGGGAACCTTTGTTACTACAGGAAGTGGCTTCTCCTGTGTTAGGCCAGGCTGAGGGTGCTTCTCTGATGTCAGTGGTTCCCTCCCCTCATAGAGTAGTTAGGCCTCCTCCTTCTCAAAGCAGAGCCCATTCTAAGTCTAAGTCTGCCCCTGCTGGTGCTAGTCCCCAGGGTCCAGCTCCTAGGAAGCACATGTTAAAGATGGCTGAAGATTTGATTACTTTAATTAGGGGTTCTATGCCCCCCCCTGTGAAGAGGCCCAGGATAGAGACAGAGTTGGAGGGTTTGGTTCAGTCTTCCAATGAGTCAGATTTCTCTGTAGAAGAACTTCAGGATTTCCCTCCTTATTCTGATTCGGAGGCTGAGGACTCTACTCCCTCTGCGTCCCCTCCAGAAGATTTTTCTTTCTCTGAGACTTTGCATTCCATGAGGGAACATTTCAAATGGGAGGGCCAGGATTATTCTGATTCTCGTAAAAGACTAAGAGAATTCTTGTTTTTGCCTCAGCATAGGCCCTTGGCTATTCCCCCTGTACTGGATGTTGTTCAGGATGTGTTTTCTGAGGCTGCCCTTAACCCAGATTCTCTGCCTCCTGCCCGTTAAACCAGATAGATACTACAGGGTTCGGAAGCTCACAAGTACTTATATAAGAGTCCTAGGGCTGATCCAGAAACTATTACTCAAGGCCCCAAAGGGGTTAGGGCTTCTGTGGTTAGGAATCCAGTTCCTCTGGACAAGGATGCTAGGGCCCTGGATAGGTGGGGTAAAAAACTGTATACCTCTTCTACTTTGGCTATGAGAGCTTTAAATTGTCAGTTTCATATGCTCCGGTATCAAAATTATTTGCTGGGCCAATTGAAATGTAAAGTAGATGCTTTAGCTGAAGGTATTGAATGTAAGGAGCTTCAGGATTTAGTGCATGCTTCAGACCAAGTTGGTAAGCATTCTTTTCAGTGTGGTTTTGATGCTTTACAGGCTTCTTCCAGGGTGGCTGCTACTAGTTCAGTTATTCGTAGGCATGCTTGGCTTAAAGATCAGACCTTGTCAGAGCATGTTAAGGCTCGAATTATGGATGCTCCTCTACAATCTGATGATGTCCTTCAAGGATGCATCTGCAGTCCTTACAAATGGGTTGTCCTGTCGTCAGGCAGCCCTTGATCGGCGATTCCAAAGTCTGGGTCTGGCCTCGGCTGGTGTCGCACTTCACCCGCGTCATCTCTGCTGGTCTTGGGTATAAAGGCATCAGCCGGCGCAATTTCCTCAGTCTTTCTTGCCGCGTGGCGCCCGAAGCAGAAGCTGTTCGCAAGTGCCGGTCGGTCAGATCCAGAGATTACTACTACCGAATACTACTTCGAAGACTTATAAAAAGCTAAGTACCCAGTTGGGGACTCCGTTTCTTGCCTCAGCCGATGTCAGAAAAAGTGAATAACTGTTTAACTTGTGGGAAACAAATACCTCATAAAGATTTCCACTCTTACTGCTTACCTTGTTTAGGCCCAGACCACGACGTAGCAGCTTGTTTAGCCTGTGCTTCCTTCAACCGACGAACGCTTAGGCGTCGGTCGGAGTTTGCTGAACAGTTTTTCGGCTCAGATTTTGCGTGCATTATGCCATCGGGTCCACCGACTACTCAAATTGTTAAGAAACGCAAAGAAAAGGACCGACACTCGCGGTCCGGGGTTTCGGCCGAAACCACGGTTAAGCAAACCGCGAGTGTCTCTGTTTCGGCCGAAACCGAGCAAACGGTTCAATCTGCAGCCGAATCCATGACTACTACCGAGGCCCCTTCTACCCTAGTTGAATCGGCCTCTGAAGATGTTCTTCATCTCACATTGCTGCAGTCC
Organism: Protopterus annectens; assembly: GCF_019279795.1. NCBI lineage: Eukaryota > Metazoa > Chordata > Ceratodontiformes > Protopteridae > Protopterus > Protopterus annectens. The sequence continues at coordinate 1,093,139,173 of NC_056739.1, read as the reverse complement.
TTACTTATGGGTAGTCCGCTGTCCTCGGTCGGCCCGAATACCAAAGTATTAGGCTGACGTCGGTCATGGGCGCCTAGATCTGACATCAGAGCGTCAGGGTATAAAGGCGCATGACCGACGTCATATCCTCAGTCTTTTTTGCCGCATGGTCCGATGCAGAAGCCGCGTTGCAAGTGCCGTTCGGCGTTCTGAAATTTTTCGTTTTCGGAGTTTCAGACCGATACCAAGTTGGGCTAAGTACCCCGTTGGGGAATATTTTTGTTTTTTCTTGCCTCAGTTACTTACCGGATGTCAGAAAAAGTGAATAGTTGTATTTCTTGTGGGCAGATACCGCATAGGGATTACCACTCGCTTTGTATTCCTTGTTTGGGACCGGAGCACGACGTAGTCGGGTGTCGGTTTTGTGCTAGGTTTAATAAGCGCACTATAAAACGGAGGTTAGATTGCACTAGGTTAGTCTTTGGCAAGAGGTGTAATTATAATATGCCGTCGGATGTTCCGACGCCTGCTTCTACTAAGAAGCGCAAAGACAAATCTTTAAAGCCTAGGCAGGATGATTCGTCCGTTACGGACGCCGGATCTTTAGAAGCTACAGCTGAACAGGTGGATCCGGCTGAAGTTTCTGTTGAGTCCCAGGGGGAAACTTTGATTTTACAAGATGTGGCCTCTCAGGAGGCAGGTCAGGCTGAATGGACCTCTCAGGTTACTATTCTCCCTTCTATGCCTAAGGTGGTTAGGCCTTCTGTTACTGTTTCTAAGGCTCCTTCTAAGGGCAGGTCTGTTTTGCCTTCCTCTGGTGTCAGTTCTGGTTCTTCAGGGTCTGTGCCTAAAAAGCACATGCTTAAAATGGCAGAGGATTTGATTACTTTAATTAGAGGTTCTATGCCCCCTCCTGATAAGAGGCCCAGGATGGAGCCAGAGTTGGAAAGTTTGGAGCAGGCCTCAGATGATTCAGAGTCTTCTGCTGAAGACATTCAAGATTTCCCTCCTTATTCTGATTCTGATGCAGAGGATTCCACTCCTTCTGCTTCTCCTCCAGAGGATTTTTCATTTTCAGAAACTCTGCATTCCATGAGGGAGCATTTCAAATGGGAAGGACAGGATTACTCTGATTCACGGAAGAGACTTAGGGAGTTCTTGTTTTTACCACAGCATAGACCCTTAGCTATACCTCCAGTTTTGGATGTTGTTTCAGATGTTTTCGGAGCTTCCCTTAATCCAGATTCTGTGCCTCCTGCCCCAGTTAAACCGGACAGGTATTACAGGGTGCCTGAGGCTCATAAATATCTGTATAAGAGTCCTAGGGCGGACCCAGAAACTATTAGTCAGGGGCCTAAGGGTGTTAGAGCCTCTGTTGTTAAGAATCCGGTTCCTCTGGATAAGGAAGCTAGAGCTTTGGATAGATGGGGTAAGAAGGTGTATACCTCTTCTACTTTAGCAATGAGAGCTTTGAACTGCCAGTTTCATATGTTGAAGTATCAAAATTTCCTCCTTTCTCAGCTAAGATCTAAAGTGGATGCTTTGGCAGAGGGCATAGAGTGTAAAGAATTGCAGGATTTAGTGCATGTTTCTGAACAGGTGGGTAAGCACTCTTTGCAATGTGGTTTTGATGCTTTACAGGCTTCTTCTAGGGTGGCTGCCACTGGTTCAGTTATTCGTAGGCACGCCTGGCTTAAGGATCAGAATTTGTCTGAGCATGTTAAGTCTAGAATTCTGGATGCCCCTTTACAGTCTGAAGTTTTGTTTGGTCCTCCTGTGGAGTCAGTCTTAAAGAAAATGGAAGACAAGGCTAAGTCTATGCAGACTGTTAAAGATTTTTTGCAGGTACAACCTCCAAAGTTTAGTAGAAATTGGCCTACTAAGGGGTGGACCCTTCTTCTGATTCTCAGTCTAGGGGTAGATCTAGGCGTGGTAGGGGCAGAGCTCAGAGTACCTTCAGGCCGAGACAATGGAATTCGCCTGCTCAATCTGCTGGTGAGGGCAGGGGCCAGTCCTTTCATAAACAGGCCTAATGACCTGCATTTTCAGCTGCCAGATTCTTCTTGCCTGGCAGCTCCTTTGGGAGGAAAGTTGGCTCTTTTCAAGCAAAATTGGCATTTAGTCACCCAGGACAAATGGGTATTGGACATTATAAACCGAGGTTACAAGTTCTATTTCCATACCATGCCTCCTTTCAAAGGCATGCCAGACGTCCCTCCTTGGCAAAGGATAGAGGCTCACAAACAAATTTCTTTACTTCTTCAAATAGGAGCTATACAGCCAGTTCCTCTGTCAGAAGTGGGCCTAGGATTTTATTCTCGCCTGTTTCTAGTTCCAAAGAAAGGGAACACGTGGCGACCAATTTTGGATTTATCTATCCTCAACACTTACCTGGACATTCCAAAGTTCAAGATGCTGACTTTACAACAACTTTTACCTCTGTTGGGAAAAGATCACTGGATGGTTACTCTGGATCTCAAAGAGGCTTACCTTCATGTTCCTATCAGGCCCAGTTGCAGGAGGTACCTGCGTTTGGCTGGAAATTTACATTATCAGTTCTCTGCATTGCCCTTTGGCTTATCTACTGCGCCCAGAGTGTTCACAAAGATTCTGGCTCCAGTGATAGCCTTTTTCAGACTAAGAGGAATACAGATTTGTCCTTATTTGGACGATTGCCTGATTATTGCACAAGAAAAGGACGAACTTCTTCATCATCTACAGTATGTGATGGCAGTGTTAAGATGCCTAGGGTATTCTGTGAACGAAACAAAGTCCAGTCTAGTACCCTCTCAGGACATGTGCTTTCTGGGTGTGAGACTGAATACAGCTTCCCAAATGGCTTTTTTGACCCCGGACAAACAAAGAAGCCTTTCTCTTTATTTCCATCAAATGTCTCTACGGTCCAGGCTGACTGCAAGGACAGTCCTTCAAGCCTTGGGGTTCATGGCATCTTGTATTCTGGTGCTTCCCAATGCCAAGTTGCATATGAGGAAGCTTCAATGGTATCTCAAAAATGTATGGACACAGCACTGCCAAGATCTAGACACTGTCATTCAGATAATACCTTGCATTCAGAAGGAGTTTTTGTGGTGGGCTCAGGAATGTCACCTAAACAAGGGACTCTCTGTGACCCGGCCAGAGGCGAGTCAGATTATAACGACAGATGCCTCGGACAAGGCTTGGGGAGCACACCTCAATGGAAAATGGGTGCAAAACACGTGGCCTGTCAAACTCCAACATTTGCATATCAACTTGAAGGAAATGTTAGCAGTCCAGTTTGCATTGATGGCTTTCAAAGATTTACTTCACCCAGGGCAGGTGTTGATTCTAACAGACAACACTACTGTCATGTGGTACATCAACAAGCAAGGGGGAACCCATTCTTACCCTCTTTGCAGGCAAGCGATGATTTTGTGGGAAACTGCTCTCAATCTACACCTCAATCTTCAGGCAAGGTTTCTACCAGGAGCACAGAACTCCTTAGCAGATGTGTTGAGCAGACAAATAGTGGATCCTCACGAGTGGAAATTGGATCCTCATGTATTTCAAAAGTTGACAGTGTTATGGGGAACTCCAGACATAGATCTGTTCGCTTCTCCACTAAATTACCAGTTGCCAAAGTTTTGCACAAAATGTTTCATCACACAGCTTGGAAGGTGGACGCTCTATCATTCAGTTGGAACAATCTGCATGTATATGCCTTTCCACCTCTGCCTCTTCTTCCCAAGGTACTTTTGAAGGCCAGACAAGACAAGCCAACCATGATTTTGATAGCGCCGGATTGGCCTCGACAACACTGGTACCCACTACTGAGGAGTTTAGTACGAGAACCTCCATGGCCTCTGCCTTTGATTCTGCACCTTTTGTCACAAGAGGACAATCACTTCCTCAATGTCAAGATTCAGTCTCTGCATCTAACAGCCTGGCATATTCTATTTTAGACTCTGGAGGGTCTCAGCTTCATAACAAGTTTTGAATGTTTTTTTCGACCCCAGGAGGGCTAGTATCAGGCAAGTTTACGCTGATAAATGGAGGAGATTTTTATTTGGAGCAAAGGAAAGGACTTTGATGTCTCCAAACCTGATTTAAGTGTTGCTCTTCAATATCTTACTGAGTTATTGGACAAGGGTTTGTCTTTCTCCTCGATAAAGGTCCATGCTGCAGCCATTTCTGCTCACTATGATTGTGACCCTCCTTTATTCGCTCATCCTTTGTTTAAGCAATTTCTTAGAGGGGCAAAGAATATAAGACCCCCACGTAGAGCTCCTACTCCTGCTTGGGATCTCAATTTTGTGTTGGAAAAACTTACTCTACAACCTTTTGAGCCTGCAGCTACTGCCGAGTTAAAGTATTTGTCATGGAAAACTGCTTTTTTGTTGGCCATTACCTCTGCAAGAAGGGTTTCTGAATTACAGGCCCTCATGGCAGTGGAGCCTTTTCTGATTTTTCATAAGGATAGGGTATCTTTGCGTACTAATCCTTCCTTTATGCCTAAAGTGGTTTCTAGTGTGGCCTTAAACCAAACTATTCATTTGCCTACTTTTTATGCAAACCCCCAAAATAAAGGGGAGAAAGTTTTGCATACTTTGGATATTCACAGGCAGTTGCGTTATTATTTGAGCAGAACCAAGGAGTTCAGACAGTCTCAGCAGTTGTTTGTTTCTTTTGCTTTGGGTTCACAGGGTAAACCTGTTTCAAAACAAACTATTTCTAATTGGATTGGGTTTTGTATTTCTTTCTGTTATTCCCATCATGGTAAGGAGATTCCTGCTGGAATCAGGCCTCATTCCACTAGGGCTACTGCTACTTCTACGGCCTTTCTAAGGGGGGTAGCTACAAAGGACATTTTAGAGGCAGCTACTTGGAGTTCAGTGCATACTTTTTCTAAACATTACCACCTTCCTCTTTATTCTAAATCTAGGGCTGGATTTGCCACTGCAATTTTACAGGGCATTTTGGCAGCCCCTAATGCTTTATGATTTTTACCAACCTCCCTTTCCCGTTGCTTTGGGATTCTACCCATAAGTAAGGACTGCAGCAATGTGAGATGAAGAACTTAGTACAGTTTTGTACCTACCATAAATGTAGATGTTCGAAGATCCACATTGCTGCAGTCCAATTACCCTCCCTCCTTCCCCACTGTAGTTTGACATGGTGCTATGCTTTAGGTGATGGTTGTTGTTGGGCATGTTTTTGGGAGGTATTCTGTTTTTGGCTGTGGCCTTTCTGGTTTGGCCTTCTGACATCTGGGGCAAGAAAAGACTGAGGATATGACGTCGGTCATGCGCCTTTATACCCTGACGCTCTGATGTCAGATCTAGGCGCCCATGACCGACGTCAGCCTAATACTTTGGTATTCGGGCCGACCGAGGACAGCGGACTACCCATAAGTAAGGACTGCAGCAATGTGGATCTTCGAACATCTACATTTATGGTAGGTACAAAACTGTACTTTTTGCCTACTAATGTGGTTTCTCTAGAATTATCGGACACCATCCCTTTGGATGTCTCTACCCCAGCACGTGGTGCTGCTAGGCCTCCTGCAGCCATGTCTATAAAGGCCTTTGCCAGGGCTAAAGCAGCCAAAACTGCCAAGTCTGTGCCTGTTAAGCCCCCCTCTCACAGGCCCAGTTCCAGTTCCCAAATGCGTACTCTGGCAGAGGATCTCATCTCTTTAATAAGGGGATCCCAATCTCACCCAGACAGGGCCTCTCAACCTCCAGAAAAGAGACCTAGAGTAGAGCCCCCTGAGCCAGTGTCCTCAGATGACTCTTCTGATGATACAGACAATACAGACCATCCAGAGGCTCCTTTTTCTACTTATGAAGATTCCGATGCTGAAGAATCTATTCCTTCTGCCTCTCCACCAGAGGAATTTTCCTTTGGGGAAACCTTACATGCCATGAGAGAGCAATTCCAATGGCAGGGACAAGATTTCTCAGATTCAAGAAAAGGCTTAGGACCTTTTACACTTACGCAACATAGGCCCTTAGCTATACCTCCAGTTCTTCCTGTTGTGGATGATGCATTTAATGATGCTTGCACTGTTCCTGATACTTTACCTCCAGCCCCTGCTAAGCCCGATAGGTTTTACAGGGTACGGACACTCATCACCACTTATACAAGGCTCCTTTTGCAGATCCTGAGACTATCTCCCAGGGGCCTAAGGCAGTAGCCGACCTCAGCGAAAACCTCTCCCTTCTGAAAGGGAATCCAGGTCCTTAGAGATGGGGTAAAAGTATACACCTCTGCTACTCTCTCAGCTAGAGCTTTGAACTGTCAGTTTCATATGATCCAATACCAAGAGTTTATGCTTGATCAGTTAACTAAGAAACTGTCCTCTGATGATTCCTTAGATAAGAAATATGTTCTAGAAATGGTGAATAACATTCAGCAGGTTAGTAACCATTCTTTAAAATGTGGCTATGATGCACTGGAGGCTTCATTTAGATCAGCCATGACTGGCACAGTTATAAGAAGGCATGCATGGTTGAAAGAACAGGTCTTGCCGGATCATGTTAAAGCAAAGCTATTAGATGCGCCTATGGATAAGGTCAGTCTATTTGGTTCTCCTGCCCAACAAGTAATGAAGAAAATGGAAGAGAAGGCAAAATCTGTACAAACAGTTAAAGATTTCTTACAGGTTCAGCCCCCAAGGTTTAGCAGGAACTGGCCTACCAAAATTTGCTTCTTCACACACTACTCTAAATCTCACAGAGGCAGGAATAGGCGTTCCAGAGGCAGAAATCAATCCAGAGGAGGTGCCTACAGGGACGCCAGTGGCAAGGCAATAACCAACGAGGCACAGATACAACCACTACCACTGCAACAGGACAATCACAGTGACTTGGCTCTGACACCGCCTACCAGGGAACAAATAGCAGCACCCTTAGGCGGAAAGTTAGCCTTATTTTCAAAAAACTGGCACTATATCACAAGAGACCAGTGGATTTTGCAAACTATAGACCAAGGCTACAGGTTTCATTTCCACACCTTACCAGTAAAAAGAGGAATGCCAAACCTACCATCAAATCAAAAGACAGAAGCTCTAAAACAAATAGCTCAATTAACAAAAATGAGAGCTGTGGAAAGGGTACCACCTACAGAACAGGGCAAGGGATTTTACTCCAGACTCTTCCTAGTACCAAGAAAAGAGAAAAGTTGGAGACCTATTCTCGACCTGTCCGCTTTAAACACATTCATTATTGTTCCAAAATTCAAAATGCTGACCCTACAGCAACTTCTTCCCATGCTGGGCAAGGAGTATCGGCTGGTAACTCTAGATCTCAAGGAGGCATACCTGCACGTCCCTATACGACCAAATTGCAGAAGATACCTCAGATTTCTTGCAGGATCAGAGGATTATCAATTCTCAGCATTGCCCTTTGGCTTATCTACTGCGCCCAGAGTGTTCGCGAAATGCCTGGCATCAGTAATCGCTCATTGCAGGCTTCAGGGAATCCAAATTTATCCATACCTGGACGACTGCCTGATACAAGCGGACAACAAAAGCAAGCTGACACAAGACTTACAAAGAGTCATTTTCTTACTACAAGCCCTGGGATACACAGTCAATTTAAAAAAGTCAAGACTGATACCATCCCAAACAAGAACATTCTTGGGTGCAGAATTGGACACAGTAAAACAGATGGCATTCCTAACTGCAGAAAAACAAGAACAACTTCCTCTTTACTTCTTGGCATTAACAAAACAGAACAAACTAACAGCAAGGAAAGTACTGCAGGCCTTGGGCTTCATGGCATCCTGCATAATCCTGGTCCCCCATGCCAGACTGCATATGAGAAAGCTACAGTGGTACCTAAAGAATTTATGGTCTCAACACAAGCACAGCTTAGAAACCGAAATACCACTAATCCCATGCCTGAAACAAGAGTTCCTGTGGTGGGCTCAGGCATGCCAGTCAAACCCAGGTTTGTCCTTCCACAACATTCAAACAAGCCAAACCATCACAACGGACGCCTCAGACCTCGGTTGGGGGGCCCACATGCTGGACAAGTGCATTCAAGGCTTATGGACTCCAGATCAGCTGCACCTGCACATAAATCAAAAAGAAATGCTGGCAGTAAAACTAGCAATCCAGAATTTGACCATTCCTCAAAGAAGGCCAATTGATAAGGACAGACAACACCACAGTCATGTGGTACATCAACAAACAGGGAGGCACTCATTCATACCCCCTATGCCGAATGGCTCTGGACCTATGGAATATGGCTCTGAGCTACAACATTCAGTTACAGGCAATATTTGTACCGGGAAAAGAAAACATCCTAGCAGACATGTTAAGCAGAACTACCTCGGATGCTCACGAATGGATGCTACACCCGGACATCTTCAAGGCCATCACAAAGAAATGGGGAATGCCACAAATAGACCTATTCGCATCCCCACTCAATCACCAGCTCAAGAAATTCTGCACAAGGACATACCACCCACTTGCTTGGAAGGTGGACTCTCTATCCTTCAGTTGGAAAGGCCTGACAGCATATGCATTTCCACCTCTTCTTTTGATGCACAAGGTACTACTGAAAATCAAAGAGGAACGTCCAAGGATAATTCTGATAGCTCCAAATTGGCCAAGACAACATTGGTATCCATTGCTGAGGAGCATGTCTCGGGGAAGCGTGGACACTACCCTGATTCCTTTGATGTTAACTCAGAGCGACTACAACATCCTGCATCCAAACCTGAAAACTCTGCAACTGACTGCCTGGAACATTACATAAGAACAACTAACCCAGATTTATCCCAAAGGGTTAAAGACATTATCCTTGAGGCCCGCAGACCTTCAACAAGAAGGAACTATGCAGGAAAATGGAAAAGGTTTGTCATTTGGAGTACTGAAAGCGGGAAAGATGTGTCAAAGGTAGATATTGCCAACATCCTGGAGTATTTGGCAGAGCTTCTCCATACAGGCCTGTCCTATTCCTCCATCAAGATACATACATCAGCTATTTCTGCAGAATACAGCTTCGTTCCCCCTGTCTTCTCACATCCTCTACTCAGGCAGTTCCTGAGAGGAATTAAGAATGTAAAACCTCCTGGGAAACCACCATTACCAGCATGGGACCTGAACTTTGTGCTAGAAAAATTGACACTCCCTCCATTCGAACCAGCAGCAACAGCAGATCTTCAACACCTATCCTGGAAAACTGCTTTCCTACTGGCAATTACTTCAGCAAGAAGGGTTTCGGAACTACAGGCTTTAATGGCAGTACAACCCTTCCTAATCTTCCATCAAGATAGTGTCCATGAGAACTAATCCTACATTTATGCCTAAGGTGGTATCCAGAGTGTCTCTAAACCAGGCAATCCACCTACCTACCTTCTTTCCCAATCCACAGAACAGGGGAAAGACTGCTGCATACCTTGGATGTACATAGACAGTTGCGCTACTACCTGGACAGAACCAAGGGCAATAGAAAAACTGACCAGCTTCTAGTAGCTTATGCAACAGGAAGGGAAGGAAAAGCAATTTCCAAACAGACAATCTCCAAGTGGATAGGAAATTGCATAAGATTCTGTTACTCCTACCATGGAAAGCAAATTCCACAGAACATAAGGCCTCATTCTACAAGGGCTACAGCCACTACCACAGCTTTCTTAGGAGTGGCTACCAAGGACATTATTGAGGCTGCTACTTGGACCTCCGTGCATACATTTGCCAAGCATTATAACTTACCTCTATACTCTAGATCCCGAGCAGGGTTTGCCACTGCTGTTTTGCAAGGGATCCTAGCTACACCGTAATTCTTCTTCCTCCTCCCCTAGTTTGGCTATGGTATTCTACCCATTTGTAAGGACTGCAGATGCATCCTTGAAGGACATAGTACAGATGTCCTTCATGGATGCATCTGCAGTCATAACAACTGGGTTGTCCTGTCGTCAGGCAGCCCTTCAGTCGGCCGGATTCCAAAGTCCGGGTCCGGCTTCGGCTGATGTCGCACTAAACCCGACGTCATCTCCGTTGGTCTTCAGGTATAAAAGCATCAGCCGACGCCATTTTCTTCAGTCTTTCTTGCCGCGTGGCGCCCGAAGCAGAAGCTGTTCGCAAGTGCCGGTCGGTCGGATCCAGAGATTACTTCTACCGAATACTACTTCGAAGACTTCTAAAGCTAAGTACCCCGTTGGGGACTCTTTCTTGCCTCAGCCGATGTCAGAAAAAGTTAATAATTGTTTAACCTGTGGGAAACAAATACCTCATAAAGATTTCCACTCTTACTGCCTGCCTTGTTTAGGCCCAGCCCACGACGTAGCAGCCTGTTCGGCCTGTGCTTCTTTCAACCGACGAACGCTTAGGCGTCGGTCGGAGTTCGCAGAACAGTTTTTCGGTTCTGATTTTGCGTACATTATGCCGTCGGATCCTCCGACTACGCATTCTGCTAAAAAACGCAAAGAAAAAGACCGACACTCGCGGTCCGCGGTTTCGGCCGAAACCATGGTTAAGCAAACCGCGAGTGTCTCGGTTTCGACCGAAACCGAGAAAACTGATCAAAATACAGCTGAATCTATTTCTACAGCTGAGGCCCCTGCTACCACTCTTGAATCGGCCTCAGAAAGTTTACCCACTATGGTGCTTACCACTGACTTATCAGACACCATTCCTTTGGATGTCTCTACCCCAGCACGTGGTGCTGCTAGGCCTCCAGCAGCCATGTCCATTAAGGCCTTCGCCAGGGCTAAAGCAGCCAAGACTACTAAAGCAGTGCCTGTTAAACCCCCCTCAACCAGGCCCTCTTCTAGTTCTCAAATGCTTACTTTGGCAGAAGATTTAATTTCATTAATTAGAGGATCTCAATCTCACCCAGACAGGGCCTCTCAGCCCCCAGAGAAGAGACCTAGGGCAGAGCCCCTTGAGCCAGTGTCCTCTGATGATTCTGCTGATGAATCAGACATAACTGACCAGCCAGAGGCTCCTTTCTCCAATTTTGAAGATTCTGATGCTGAAGAATCCATTCCAGCTGCTTCCCCACCAGAAGAATTCTCCTTTGGGGAAACCTTGCATGCCATGCGAGAACAGTTCCAATGGCAGCAACAGGATTTTTCAGACTCCAGAAAAAGACTTAGGACCTTTTTGCACCTTCCACAGCACAGGCCCTTAGCTATACCTCCTGTTCTCTCTGTGGTGGATGATGCTTTCAATGATGTCTGCTCCGCTCCAGATTCTTTACCCCCAGCCCCTGCCAAACCAGACAGATTTTACAGGGTGCCAGATACTCATCACCACCTTTACAAGGCCCCTCTTGCAGACCCCGAAACTATATCCCAGGGTCCCAAGGCAGTAGCCGCGACCATAGCTAAAAACCCTATTCCTTCTGAAAGGGAAGCTAGGTCTTTAGACAGATGGGGTAAAAAGGTTTACACTTCAGCCACTCTCTCAGCTAGAGCTTTAAATTGTCAGTTTCACATGATACAATACCAAGAGTTTATGCTTGATCAGTTAACTAAAAAGCTAACCACTGATGAATCTCTTGATAAGAAATATGTATTAGAAATGGTAAATAACATACAGCAGGTTAGTAACCATTCTTTAAAATGTGGCTATGATGCACTGGAGGCTTCATTTAGATCAGCCATGACTGGCACAGTAATTAGAAGGCATGCATGGCTAAAGGAGCAAGCTCTACCGGATCATGTTAAATCTAAGTTGCTAGATGCTCCTATGGATAAAACAAGTTTGTTTGGTACACCTGCCCAGCAGGTTATGAAGAAAATGGAAGAAAAGGCAAAATCAGTCCAAACAGTTAAAGATTTCCTGCAGGTTCAACCCCCAAGGTTTAGCAGGAACTGGCCTGCCAAAAATTGGTCCTTTCCTGACTCCACAAGACCCCAAAGGGGCAGGAATAGACGTTCCAGAGGCAGAAACCAATCCAGAGGAAGTACCTACAGAGGACGACAGTGGCAAGGTAACAACAGAGGCACAGACTCAACCTCTGCCACTACATCAACACAGCCACAGTGACTTAATCCTAAATCCGCCTACCAGGGAACAAATAGCAGCTCCTCTAGGCGGAAAGCTAACCTTATTTTCAAAAAACTGGCACCACATAACAAAGGACAAGTGGATTTTACAAACCATAGATCAAGGTTACCGTTTCCACTTCCACACTTTACCAGTCAAAAGAGGAATGCCAAATCTACCTCCAAATCAAAAAACAGAGGCTCTACAACAGATAATGGAGTTAGCAAACATGAGAGCTGTGGAAAAAGTGCCAACAGCAGAGCAAGGAAAGGGGTTCTACTCCAGACTATTCCTAGTTCCAAGAAAGGAAAAAAGTTGGAGACCAATTCTCGACCTGTCCACCTTAAATACATACATCATTGTCCCAAAATTCAAAATGCTGACCCTACAGCACCTTCTTCCCATGCTGGGCAAGGAGTGTTGGCTGGTAACTCTAGATCTCAAGGAGGCATACCTGCACGTCCCCATTCGACCAATCTGCAGAAGATACCTCAGATTTCTTGCAGGATCAGAGCACTATCAATTCTCAGCATTGCCCTTTGGCTTATCTACTGCGCCCAGAGTATTCACAAAATGCCTGGCATCAGTAATCGCCCATTGCAGGCTACAGGGAATTCAAATTTATCCATACCTGGACGACTGCCTGCTACAAGGAGACAACAAAAGCAAGCTGACAACAGATTTACAAAGGGTCATTTACTTGCTACAAGCACTGGGATACACAGTCAACCTTCAAAAGTCAAGACTGATACCATCCCAGACAAGGACTTTCCTGGGAGCGGAATTGGACACAGTAAGACAAATGGCATTTCTAACTACGGAAAAACAAAAAGAACTCCCTCTTTACTTCTTGGCACTATCAAAACTGAACAAGTTAACAGCAAGAAAGGTACTGCAGGCCTTGGGTTTCATGGCATCATGTATAATCTTGGTTCCATTTGCCAGACTACATATGAGAAAACTACAGTGGTACCTAAAGAATTTATGGTCCCAACACAGACACAGCCTAGAAACGGAAATCCCACTAATACCATGCTTAAAACAGGAGTTCCTATGGTGGGCTCAGGCATGCCAGTCAAACCCAGGCCTGCCTTTCCGCAAAGGTCAAGCAAGCCAGACCATCACAACAGACGCTTCAGACCTAGGATGGGGGGCCCACATGCTGGACAAATGCGTACAAGGATTGTGGACACAGGATCAATTTCACCTACACATCAACCTAAAAGAAATGCTGGCAGTAAAACTGGCAATCCAAAAGTTCAGACCATTTCTCAAGGAAGGCCAGTTGATGACAGACAACACCACAGTCATGTGGTACATCAACAAACAGGGAGGCACTCATTCTTACCCCCTATGCAGAATGACTTTGGAGCTGTGGAGCATGGCACTCAGCTACAACATCCAGTTACAGGCAATATTTGTACCAGGAAAAGAAAACTCTCTGGCGGATATGTTAAGCAGGACCACATCGGATGCCCACGAATGGCAGCTGCACCCGGACATCTTCAAGACCATCTCGAAGAAATGGGGAATGCCTCAGATAGACCTATTCGCATCCCCTCTCAATCACCAGCTCAAAAAATTCTGCACAAGGACATTCCACCCACTAGCATGGAAAGTGGACTCGCTCTCCTTCAGCTGGGAAGGCCTAACAGCATATGCATTCCCACCTCTTCCCTTGATACACAAAGTACTACTAAAAATCAAGGAAGAACGTCCAAGGATAATCCTGATAGCTCCAAACTGGCCAAGACAACACTGGTACCCACTGCTGAGGAGCATGTCTCGAACAATATGTGGCCAATACCCTGATGCCTTTGATGCTAACTCAGAACAACTACAGCACCATGCATCCAAACCTAAAACGTTGCAACTGACTGCATGGAACATCACATAGCAGCTGCTAATCCAGAACTTTCACAAAGAGTTAAAGACATTATTCTTGAAGCACGCAGGCCTTCAACAAGAAGGAACTATGCTGGGAAATGGAAAAGGTTTGTCATTTGGAGTTCTGAAAGAGGAAATGATGTATCAAACATAGATATGCCTAACATTCTGGAGTATCTGGCCGAACTACTTCATTCAGGCCTCTCCTACTCCTCCATCAAGATTCATGCATCAGCTATTTCAGCAGAATACAGCTTTGATCCACCTGTTTTTTCACACCCTTTGCTCAGGCAGTTCCTCAGAGGAATCAAGAATGTAAAACCTCCATGGAAACCACCATTGCCAGCTTGGGACTTAAACTTTGTGCTAGAAAAATTGACACTATCACCCTTTGAACCAGCAGCAACAGCAGACCTACAACACCTGTCATGGAAAACTGCTTTCCTACTGGCAATTACTTCAGCAAGGAGGGTTTCAGAACTTCAGGCCTTAATGGCAGTGCAACCCTTCCTAATCTTCCACCAAGATAGAGTGTCCATGAGGACTAATCCTACATTTATGCCTAAGGTGGTATCCAGAGTGTCTTTAAACCAGGCAATCCACCTTCCTACCTTCTTTCCCAACCCACAAAACAGAGGGGAAAGAATTCTGCATACCTTGGATGTACATAGACAGCTACGCTACTACTTGGACAGAACAAAAAATAGCAGAAAGGCTGACCAACTTTTCGTAGCTTATGCAACAGGAAGGGAAGGAAAAGCTATCTCCAAACAGACAATCTCCAAATGGATAGGAAATTGCATACGATTCTGTTACTCCTTCCATGGAAAGCCAATTCCACAGAACATAAGACCTCATTCTACAAGGGCAACAGCCACTACCACAGCTTTCTTACGAGAAGTGGCTACCAAAGACATTATTGAGGCGGCTACTTGGACCTCCGTGCATACATTTGCCAAGCATTATAATTTACCTCTATATTCCAGATCCCGAGCAGGGTTTGCCACTGCTGTACTGCAAGGGATCCTAAACACACCATAATCTACTTTTATCCTCCTCCCCTTGTTGGCTATGGTATTCTACCCAGTTGTTATGACTGCAGATGCATCCATGAAGGACATAGTACAGTTTTGTACCTACCATAAATGTAGATGTCCGAACTGGATAGCATCTGCAGTCAGGATTACCCTCCCTCCTTCCCCTCTGTGGTACTCCTAGGGTGTTTACCCTCCTAATAGCTAGCTAGTGGGGGGGAGTCTTTCATGGTGTATTTGTTTGTATTTATGTACATACATGCTTATTTTTGTGTTTACCTCTATCTTTTGGAAACATTGGCATCTATCCAAAATTTTTAGCCTTCTACAGGCCTTCTGGCATCTGGGGCAAGAAACACTGAAGAAAATGGCGTCGGCTGATGCTTTTATACCCGAAGACCAACGGAGATGACGTCGGGTGAAGTGCGACATCAGCCGAAGCCGGACCCGGACTTTGGAATCCGGCCGACTGAAGGGCTGCCTGACGACAGGACAACCCAGTTGTTATGACTGCAGATGCTATCCAGTTCGGACATCTACATTTATGGTAGGTACAAAACTGTACTTTTTGTACCTACCATAAATGTAGATGTCCGAACAGGATAGCATCTGCAGTCAGGATTACCCACTCCTTCCCTCTGTGGTACTCCTAGGTATTTGCCCACCTAATAGCTAGCTGGGGATCTCTTATGGTGTATTTGTTTGTATATATGTACATACATGCTTATTTTTTGTGTTTGCCTTCTACTTTTTTGGAAACATTGGCATTTACCCAAAAATTTAGCTTTCCAAGAGGGCAACTGGCATCTGGGGCAAGAAACACTGAGGAAAATGGCGTCGGCTGATGCCTTTATACCCGAAGACCAGCAGAGATGACGTCGGGTGAAGTGCGACACCAGCCGAGGCCAGACCCAGACTTTGGAATCCGGCCGACCGAAGGGCTGCCTGACGACAGGACAACCCATTTGTAAGGACTGCAGATGCTATCCTGTTCGGACATCTACATTTATGGTAGGTACAAAACTGTACTTTCTTTTTGGCCCTCCAGTAGAATCAGTTTTGAGAAAAATGGAGGAAAAAGCTAAGTCTATGCAGACAGTTAAGGATTTTTTACAGGTTCAGCCCCCTAAGTTCAGTAGGAATTGGCCTGCTAAGGGATGGTCTTTCCCCTCTTCGGATTATCAATCTAGGGGCAGGTCGAGGCGAGGTAGAGGTAGGGCTTCCTCTCAGGGTCCTGTTACTTCTAGGTCTTTGAGTTCTTCTACCCCTTCTGCTGGGGAGGGCAGGGGTCAGTCCATTCGGAAACAGACCCAATGACCCGTGTCTTCAGCTGCCGGACTCTGCCTTGCTGGCAGCCCCTCTAGGAGGAAAACTGAGATTTTTCAAAAGGAATTGGCATTTGGTTACCAAAGACAAATGGGTATTGGACATAATAAATCGAGGCTACAAATTTTATTTTCACACATTCCCTCCTTTCAAAGGTATGCCGGATGTGCCTCGTCAGCAAAGACTGGAAGCACAGACTCAAATTTCTTCTCTGCTTCAGTTGGAAGCAATACAGGAAGTACCTTCTGCAGAAAGAGGCACAGGGTTTTATTCCCGTCTTTTCTTAGTGCCAAAGAAAGGAAATACTTGGAGACCAAATCTGGACTTGTCCATTCTAAATACCTTTCTGGAAATTCCAAAATTCAAGATGTTAACACTGCAACAGCTGTTACCTATGCTGGGCAAAGATCACTGGATGGTGACTCTGGATCTCAAAGAGGCCTATCTTCACATTCCTATCAGGCCCAGTTGCAGGAAATTCCTGAGATTTGAATGGGAATTTGCATTATCAGTTCTCTGCATTGCCCTTTGGCTTGTCTACTGCCCAGGGTATTCACAAAGTCCTGGCTCCAGTAATAGCTTTTCTCAGGCTAACAGGAATTCAAATTTATCCTTATCTGGACGACTGTTTGATTCTGGCTCAAGGCAAGCACGAACTTCTTCAACATCTGCAGTATGTAATGACAGTTTTAAGATGCCTAGGGTATTCTGTGAACGAAATAAAGTCCAGTCTAGTACCCTCACAAGAGATGTGTTTTCTGGGTGTGAAACTGAATACAGCTGCTCAGATGGCATTTCTTACCCCGGACAAACAAAGGAATCTTCACCTATACTTCCAACAGCTATCAGTAATGTCCAGGCTGACTGCAAGGACAGTCCTTCAAGCCTTGGGGTTCATGGCATCTTGCATTCTAGTACTTCCCAATGCCAAACTGCATATGAGGAAGCTACAATGGTATCTCAAAAGCGTTTGGACTCAACACTGCCACGATTTGGACACTGTGGTTCGGATTCTACCTTGCATTCAGAGAGAATTTCTATGGTGGGCTCAGGAATGTCACCTAAACAAGGGGCTCTCTGTGACCCAACCAGAGGCAAGTCATATATTAACGACAGACGCCTCGGAGTCAGCCTGGGGAGCTAATTTCAGAGGAAAATGGATTCAAGACCTTTGGGCCCCAGAGCTACTTCACTTGCATATCAACATGAAAGAGATGCTTGGCAGTTCAATTTGCTTTGGAAGGATTCAAAAGCCTACTTCAACCAGGACTGGTGTTGATTCGAACAGACAACACGACTGTCATGTGGTACATCAACAAGCAAGGGGGAACTCATTCTTACCCTCTTTGCAGACAAGCAATGCTGTTATGGGAAACTGCTTTGAATCTGCACATCACTCTTAGAGCACAGTTTCTGCCAGGAGCACAAAATTCTTTAGCAGATGTTCTGAGCAGACAGATTGTGGATCCTCACGAATGGAAATTGGACTCTCAGGTATTTCTTCAGTTGACAATGGCTTGGGGAACTCCGGACATAGATCTGTTCGCTTCTCCTCTGAATTTCCAACTGCCACTGTTTTGCACAAGGCTATTTCATCCAAAAGCCTGGAAAATAGATGCACTATCCTTCAGTTGGAGCAACCTTCACGTGTATGCTTTTCCTCCTTTGCCTCTTCTTCCAAAGGTGCTGTTGAAAGTCAGGAGGGACAAACCTTGCATGATCCTTATAGCACCGGATTGGCCTCGTCAGCATTGGTACCCTCTGTTGAGGAGCTTAATTCATGTACCACCTTGGCCATTACCACAGATTCCTCACTTATTGTCTCAGGAAAACAATCATTTTCTCAATGTCAGGGTGCAATCCCCACACCTGACAGCCTGGCACATTCTGTTTTAGAGAAGGAGGACCTTCAGCTCCCTCAACAAGTTTTGGATGTTATTTTGGAAGCCAGGCGTCCTAGTACTCGAAAAGTTTATGCTGGTAAATGGAAGAGATTTTTCTTTGGAGTTCAGCTAAAGGCTTTGATGTCGAATTGCCTAATTTGAGTTGTACATTGCAATATTTGACTATTTTATTGGACAAGGGTGTGTCCTTCTCTTCTGTAAAAGTGCATGCTGCAGCTATTTCTGCTCACTATGATTGTGACCCTCCTTTATTTTCACATCCATTGGTTAAACAATTTCTTAGAGGGGCAAAGAATATCAGACCCCCACGGAGGGCTCCTACTCCTACCTGGGATCTTAATTTTGTTTTGGAAAAGCTGACTCTGCCTCCTTTTGAACCTGCAGCTACAGCTGAATTGCAGTTTTTGTCTTGGAAGACTGCTTTTTTATTGGCTGTTACTTCTGCTAGAAGGGTATCTGAATTACAGGCCCTCATGGCAGTGGAACCTTTTCTGATTTTTCACAATGACCGAGTTTCCTTGCGTACTAATCCTACTTTTCTGCCTAAAGTGATTTCTAATGTGGCATTGAACCAGTCTATACATTTGTCTACTTTTTATGCTAACCCCCAAAATGAAGGGGAAAAAGTTTTGCATTCTTTGGATGTACATAGGCAGTTGAGGTATTATTTGAGCAGAACCAAAGAGTTCAGAAGATCTCAACAATTATTTGTTTCTTTTGCTTTGACTTCACGAGGGAAAGCTGTCTCGAAACAACTATTTCCAAGTGGATTGGCCATTGTATTGCTTTTTGTTACTCTCATCATGGAGAGGATGTTCCAGCTGGGATCAGGCCTCATTCTACTAGGGCTACGGCCACTTCTACTGCTTTTTTTGAGAGGGGTAGCTACTAAAGACATTCTAGAAGCAGCTACTTGGAGTTCTGTACATACCTTTACAAAGCATTATCATTTACCTCTTTATTCTAGGTCTAGGGCTGGGTTTGCCACTGCAATCTTACAGGGCATGTCAGCAGCTCCTAATGCTATTTAGTTGACCAGCCTCCCTTTTTCCGTTGCTCTGGGATTCTACCCATATGTCAGGACTGCAGCAATGGGAGGCGAAGAACATAGTACAGTTTTGTACCTACCATAAATGTAGATGTTCGAGGATCTCCATTGCTGCAGTCCAATTTTCCCTCCCTCCTTCCCCCTTTTTCTTTTTAGGTTGGGGTTTGGGTGGTGTTTTTTGCATTCTGGCGTCTGAGGCAAGAAAGACTGAGGTTATGGCGTCGGTCATGCGCATTTGTACTGGCACGTACTGACGTCAGTCTCGGGCGCCGATGACCGACGCCGGTTCTAGCCCTTTGGTATTCGGGCCGATGGTGGACAGCGGAATACCCATATGTCAGGACTGCAGCAATGGAGATCCTCGAACATCTACATTTATGGTAGGTACAAAACTGTACTTTCGCAAGTGCCGGTCGGCCGACTCCTGAGATTTTCAAAATTGAATTTCAAAACTGAAGTCTTCAGTAAAGCTAAGTACCCCGTTGGGGAAACTTTTTCTTGCTCCAGACCGATGTCAGTAAAAGTTAATAATTGTATTTCTTGTGGGAAGCAAATAGCTCATAAGGACTTTCACTCTTACTGTATTCCTTGCCTAGGCCCCGACCACGACGTTACTAGTTGTCGGTTTTGTGCTAGATTCAATAAACGCACTATTAAACGTCGGTTTGTTTTTGCCTTGAATTATTTTGGACGAAGATTTAATTATATAATGCCGTCGGAACATCCGACGACCGGAATGTATAAAAAACACAAAGACAAAGGAAAAGACAGGCATCCGAGGTCCAAAACCGATGAAGCCTCTTCTAGGCCGTTCGCCGGTTCTCAGTGAGGCGCTTTAGCAGCCCCTGGCACCCACTACCTCAGAGCCACAGGCCGTAACCGACAGCCACGTTGAGACACCGAGGCCTGTGGAAACTCAAGGTATTGGGCCTGCGGAAACTATACCCTCAGATGGGTCCGGAGCCTCTGAGCAGGCACCGGCTTCTGAGGGTGTTTTCAGACCTTCACAGCTTACAATTAAGGCTTCTACAGCAGCAAAGGCAAAGTCAAAAACACCATTAAAGACCAGGAAACAAGTGCAGCATTCTCCAGAGCAGTCATCCATGCCAAAGAAACAAATGCTTAAAATGGCCAAAGACCTTATTAATTTAATGAGGGGCTCCCACCCCCTCCTGACAAAAGGCCTAGGCAAGACACAGATTATGATTCCTCTGATCAGGTTTCCATTTCCTCTGATTCTTCTGATGAGGGCTATTCTCTCCCTCCCTATGAGGACTCTGATGCTGAAGAGTCCATTCCTTCAGCCTTTACTGCCTGAGGATTATTCTTCTGGGGAAACCCTGTACACCATGAGGGAGCATTTCCATTGGGAGAGCCAGGATTACTCAGAATCCAAGAAAAGGCTCAGAAATTTCTGTTTATTGCCTCAGCACAGGCCCCTGGCTATCCCCCCTGTGCTTGATATTGTAGATGATGTTTTTTCTGAATCCAGACTGTCTCCTGACTCTTTACCCCCTGCGCCAGTAAAGCCAGACAGGTACTACAGGGTCCCTGACTCTCATAAATTTCTTTACAAAAACCCCGCTGCAGACCCTGAAACAATTTCTCAGGGTCCTAAAGGGGTTAAGGCTTCCACTGCCAAAAATCCTGTCCCCTCAGATAGGGATTCCAGAGCTCTGTACAGATGGGGGAAAACAGTTTACACTTTTGCTAATTTAGCTGTAAGAGCTTTAAACTGTCAGTTTCACATGCTTAAATATCAGCAGTACCTCATGTCATTGTTAAAGCAGAAAATGGTTACAAATATAGAAAGTCCTGACTAAAGAAATGCAGGATTTATTCCATGCAGTTGAACAAGTGGGAAAGCATACTCTGCAGTGTGGTTTTGCTTCATTAGAGGCTTCTTGTAGAGCCACAGTTACAGGCTCTGTTATTCGAAGACATGCTTGGTTGAAAGAACAAAGTTTACCTGACCATGTTGAAGTAAAATTATTGGATGCTCCATTACAGCATGATACTTTGTTTTGTGTTAAGGTAGAAGAGGTGTTAAAGAAAATGGAGGATAAAGCAAAGTCAATGCAAACGGTGAAAGATTTCTTACAGGTTCAACCACCTAGATTTAGCAGAAACCGGCCTTCAAAAAATTGTCCTTTCCAGTGTCAGGCCGCAAAGAGGCAGATACAGACGCCCAAGAGGCAGATCTCAGCCCCAAGGCTCCTACAGACCTAAACAATGGGGAGCTTCACCCCTCAAAGGAGGAGAAGACAAATCACAACCTTATAAGTCACAATGACTTCTCTCTGCAAATGCCAAGCTCTTACCAGTTGACAGCACCCCTAGGAGGCAAGCTAGCACTTTTCTTAAAAAATTGGTATATGATCACCCAAGACCAATGGGTGCTGAACATTGTTTCTCAGGGGTGCAGATTCCACTTCCACACGCTTCCAAAACCAAAAGGTATGCCATACCTGCCACAAAACCAATGGGCAGAGGCACAAAAACAGATTGCTGCTCTTATGGATATGGGAGCTATTCAAAAAGTTCCACAAGAACAGGGGCAAGGATTTTACTCGAGACTTTTCTTAGTACCCAGAAAAGACAAAGCCTGGAGACCAATACTGGACCTGTCAATCCTAAATACTTTCCTGGATGTTCCAAAATTCAAAATGTTAACACTACAACAACTTCTCCCCATGCTGGGCAAGGAGGTTTGGCTAGTAACTTTGGACCTCAAGGAGGCATACCTGCACGTCCCAATCAGACAATCGTGCAGAAGATACCTCAGATTTATAGCAGGTTCAATGCATTACCAATTCTCTGCACTGCCCTTTGGCTTATCTACTGCGGCCAGGGTCTTCACAAAATGCCTGGCACCAGTAATTGCATTTTGCAGACAAAAAGGAATTCAAATATATCCCTACTTGGACGACTGCCTTATTCAAGCCGAGAGCAAAGACATTCTTCTAAAGCACCTGGCGTTTGTAAAAAGATTGCTAATTTGCCTAGGGTACACAGTAAACGAAAAGAAATCAAAACTAGTGCCCTCTCAAGAGATAATATTCCTGGGTGCAAGCTTAAATACAACTGCCCATATGGCTTATCTCACGCCAGACAAACAAAAGCAACTTACTCATTACTTTCAAATTATGGCAACAAAGACCCAGCTCCCTGCAAGAAAAATTCTGCAGGCCCTGGGTTTTATGGCATCCTGCATTCTACTAATTCCATATGCAAAACTGCATATGAGGAAAGTGCAATGATATCTAAAAAGTGTTTGGACTCAGCATTGTCACAGCCTAGAGACAGTCATAACCTTGATTCCCTGCCTACAACAGGAGTTTTGATGGTGGCCCCAGGCCTGTCACCACAACAAGGGACAGCCTTTCATCTTACCTACAGCCAGGCAGACAATAACAACGGATGCATCGGATTATGCTTGGGGAGCACATATGGTAGGAAATTGTATTCAGGGCATGTGGCCCAAGGAACAAATGCATCTTCACATCAATCAAAACGAGATGCTAGCTGTACAGAATGCCCTGACAGCCTTCAAGGACCTAATACATCCAGGACAACTATTAATAAAGACGGACAATACCACAGTTATGTGGTACATAAACAAGCAAGGGGGCACACATTCTACCCCCTGTGCAGACAAGCCATGACTTTGTGGAACACAGCACTGACCTACCAGGTACATCTGCAAGCACAATTCCTGCCAGGAACAAAAAATACACTGGCAGACGACCTAAGCAGAAATCTAATGGATCCTCACGAATGGAAGCTAAATCCACAAGTGTTCAACATGATAATAAGGAAATGGGGACGCCCAGACATAGATCTTTTTGCCTCCCCTCACAATTACCAAATACAGAAATTTTGCACAAGGACTTCTCACTCTCAGGCATGGAAAGTGGATGCTCTATCATTCAGCTGGAAAGACTTGACAGTCTATGCCTTCCCTCCAATGCCTCTTCTCACCAAGGTGCTTCTAAGTCAGACGAGAGACCAAAAATGATCCTGATTGCACCAGACTGGCCACGCCAACACTGGTACCCAATCCTAAAGAGTTTGTCCCAAGGTCCACCTTGGCCTCTACCTCAAATCCCTCATCTTCTGACGCAACAAAACAATCAGATGTTGCACAGTCAACTCAGAACCTTAAATCTGGCAGCATGGCAGATAATGTAGCCACTCAGACTGCACCTCTCTCTAAAGCTGTTATGGATGTTATTTTGGAAGCCAGGAGGCCCAGCACTCGGAAATATTATGCAGAAAAATGGAAGCGATTCTGCTTGGAACCAGGCACAAGGGCTCAAACCACTTGTCCCTAATATACCTCAGATTTTGCAATACCTGACTGAGATGTTGGACAAAGGCCTATCTTTTTCATCCATTAAAATCCATGCCTCTGCCATTTCAGCGCATTACAATACGGATCCTCCTATTCTTTCACATCCTCTACTACGACAATACCTCAGAGGGGCAAAAAATATAAGACCCCCTAGGAGAGCACCAGTACCTACTTGGGATCTCAATTTTGTTTTAGAAAAACTAACACTACCTCCATTTGAACCAGGCAGCACAGCTGATGTAAAATTCTTGTCATGGAAAACTGCTCTGCTCCTAGCAATAACTTCAGCAAGAGTCTGAGTTACAGGCATTGATGGCTGTGGAACCTTTCCTCATTTTTCATCAGGACAGGGTTTCTCTTAGGACAAACCCAACATTCCTGCTAAAAGTGGTCTCCAATGTGGCCTTAAACCAAACCATTCATTTACCTACTTTTTACCCAAATCCACAGAATAAAGGGGAAAAACTTCTGCACGCTTTGGATATACACAGGCAGCTACGATTCTACTTGGACAAAACAAAAGCTTTCAGGAAAAACTGAGCAACTGTTTGTAGCATATGCTGCAGGATCACAAGGAAAGCCTATTAAAAGCAGACAATCTCCAAATGGATAGGACACTGCATCCCGCTTCTGTTATGCACAACATGGCAAATCCTGTGCCTAAGGGCATTAGGCCTCATTCTACCAGAGCAGCAGCCACTTCAGCAGCTTTCCTCAGAGGAGTACCTACCAAAGACATATTAGAAGCTGCAACCTGGAGCTTGGTGCACACTTTCACCAAGCACTACCACTTACCTCTCTACTCCAAATCCAGAGCAGGCTTTGCCACTGCAGTTCTGCAGGGCTCGTTAGCCTTGCTAAATCCAATTTAGACCAAGCCACCCAACCTCAGCTTTGGGATTCTACCCTAGTGTAATGACTGCAACAGTGAAACACGATGAACATAGTACAGTTGTGTACCTACCATAAATGTAGATGTTCGAGTGTATTCACTGTTGCAGTCCAGGTTACCCACCCACCATCCCCCTTTTCTTTGCTGGGACTTTTCGGTACTTCTCAACTCTGTACAACCTATGTGGTGTATTTGCTTGTAGATGAAGGAAATGTTTATAGTAACATATGCATTTTTTTTGGCATATTTTTTATCTTTTCAGCCGTCCTATCTGGGGGCACCTAACATCTGGGGCAAGAAAAACTGAAGAAAATGGCGTTGGTTGCTACTTTTATACCCCTGGTGCACTGATGTCAGGGAAGAGGCGACCGCAACCAACGCCGGACCAAGACTTTGGAACTCGGGCTGACTACGGGTCGCCTGCCAGCAGGTTAACCCGACTACGGGGTCGCCTGCCAGCAGGATAACCCAAGTGTAATGACTGCAACAGTGAATACACTCTAACATCTACATTTATGGTAGGTACACAACTGTACTTTCCAGACCCTGACGCACTGGTCGGGGGAACTTAATCTCTCTCTGCAGTCCCTGGAGCTGACAGCTTGGCTGCTCCAGTTCCCATCATAGCCAGGTTCCTTAACATTTCCAGTGAGACAAAGCAAATTCTCCTATCATCTCCTTAATTCTCTACGAGGTAGCTGTACCTCAGCAAATGGAAAAAAATTTCTATATGGGCCTCTAAAAACGATACTGACCCTTACCAAGCTCCTGTAGCCTCTATTCTAGATTTCTTAACCATGATATTCAATAAAGGAGCTGCAGCAGCAACAGTCCATGTTCAACTTGCTGCCATTTCTGACTTTCATCTGGGATTTGAAGGATTGAATATTATGTCACACAAATTATCCAAAGCCTTTCTCAAAGGGACCTTTCATATTAGACCACCTGTGAAATCTCCCTATTCTCCATGGAATCTAATTTTTATGCTTTACCGCATAATTCTTCCTCCATTTGAACCAGCTTCTTCATGTGACCTCAAATTTTTGCCATGGAAAACAATCTTTTTAGTGGCTATTACTTCTGCCTGCAGAGTGTCAGAGCTTCAGGCCTTCGTCCATTAAGCCTCCTTATTTGATTTTCCATGCTGACCAGTCTCTCACTTCAAACAAACCCCTCTTTCTTACCCAAAGTTTGCACTGAAACTAATCTCAACCAAATTATTGATTTGCCAGTTTTGTTCCCCAACCATTCCAACAATTTAGAGTACATGCTGCACAACCTTTATGTTCACAGACAGCTCAGATTTTATTTGGCTGTAACAAAAGATTTCAGGAAATCAGACCAGCTTTTTGTTTCATTCTCAAATTCCAGGAAGGGTATGTCAGTGGCTAAAACAACTCTAAATGGTTATCTGACTGTATCAGCTTTGCTTATTCAGCTGCCAATATGCCCTTGCGGCATAAAATTAAAGCTCACTCAACTAGAGCAGTTTCTACATAGTCTGCTTTTTCTGCCAGACTTCCTATTGTGATAACATTTGCGCCGCAGCCACTTGGTCAAAATCTCATACCTTTATCACTCATTACAAAGTTGACAGGGCCTCCTTTGGATCCACGGTCTTGAGAAATATACTCCCGTGAGCCACCCGAGGTTGATGGTGCTTGGGACGCTACCCATCAGTAAAGAAGGAACGGCGATTTAGAACAAGTTCACATAAAGAAGTTATGTACTTATAATGTTCCATGTGAGTTGTTCATCTCTCCTTCATTCTTGCGTCCCTCCTACCCCCTCCTGGGCTTTCAGAAGACCGAGATGCTAGATTCTTCCTGGTCACTCAACCCTTCTGTACTTTCTTATGGAGTTATAGAATGACATATGGTATTTTACTCCGCAAACAACTCTAAGGTAACTCAGGGTGCATCATGGGATAGGAACTTGACCTCAAGCTACTTGAAATCCTCGAGCTTTGCAGTAGGTGCCGACTCGGAACCGAGGGATTGGCTCCGAACCCATCTGTAAAGAATGAAAGTGAGATGAAAAACTCAAATGGAATGTTATGGTAAGTACATCACTTTTTTTTCCAAGTGAGTTATTACTTCATGAGTTTTTGATGTTCTTCATGTTTCACTGTTGCAGTCATTACATTTGGGTAATCCTGCTGGCAGGTTGCCCTCAGTCGGCCTGAATTCCAAAGTCCTGGGTCCTGCGTCGGCCGCTGTCGCCCCTTCCCTGACGTCAGGTCGTCAGAGGTATAAAAGAAGCGGCCGATGCCATTTTCTTCGGTCTTTCTTGCCGCGCGGTGCCCGAAGTAGAAGCAGTTCACAAGTGCCGATCGGCTGACTCCTGAGATTTTCGTGTTGGAGTTTCAGACCCGAAGTCTTCAATAAAGCTAAGTACCCCATTGGGGAAACTTTTTTCTTGCTCCAGACCGATGTCAGAAAAAGTTAATAATTGTATTTCTTGTGGAAAGCAAATACCTCATAAGGATTTTCATTCTTACTGTATTCCTTGCCTAGGACCCGATCACAACGTTTCTGGTTGTCGGTTTTGTGCTAGATTTAACCAACGCACTATTAAGCGTCGGTATGATTTTGCTTTAAACTATGTTGGGCGCCGGTTTAATTATCCAGAAATGTCGTCTGATAGCCATCCAACTAGCGGAGTTCACAGAAAATGCAAAGAAAAGTAGAGAGATAAACAACCGAGGTCCAAAACCGATGACTATGCTTCTCCTAAACCATTCGCCGGTTCTCAGTGAGGTGCTTTTGCAGCCCCTGACGGCAGCTACTTTAGAGTTGCAGTTCGCAACCGACTCCCACGTGGAGTCGGCTATGCCGCTGGAAACTCGAGTTATTGAAGCCTCTGACCCTATTCCCTCAGATGGATCCGGAGCCGCTGAGCAGGCACCGGCATCTGAGGGTGTATTCAGACCTAAACATCTTTACATTAAACCGACTTCAGCTTCAAAGGCAAAGACTAATAGCACCTTATAAAGCAAAGAAACAAACTCCAGAGCCATGTGGACAGGCCTCGATCAGGGGTTCCCATCCCCCTCCAGATAAGAGGCCTAGGCAAGAGACTGACTATGAATCTTCAGATCAGGTTTCTATTTCTTCTGATTCCTCTTCTGATCAGGAATATTCTCTTCCCCCCTATGAGGATTCTGATGCTGAAGAATCTATACCTTCAGATTCTCCTCCAGAGGACTATTCTTTTGGGGAAACCTTGCATACCATGAGGGAGCATTTCCACTGGAAGAGCCAAGATTTTTCAGAATCTAAAAAGAGGCTCAGGGATTTCCTTTTACTACCTCAACACAGGCCTCCGGCCATTCGACCTGTTAGACATTGTAGATGTGTTTTCGGAGTCTAGTCTGACCCCTGACTCCTTACCCTCCAGCTCCTGTTAAGCCTGACATATTACAGGGTTCCTGACTCTCAGAAATTCCTTTTTAAAAACCCTGCTGCAGACCCAGAAACTATTTCACAGGGTCCCAACAGGGTTAAGGCTTCCACTGCAAAAAACCCTACCCCTCTGACAGGGATTCTAGGGCACTGGATTGTCAGTTTCATATGCTCAAATATCAGCAACATGTCATGGCATTGCTTAAACAGAAAATGTTGTTAAACTCTGAATGTGCAGAAAACAAGGAAATGCAGGATTTATTGTATGCAGCTGAACAAGTTGGAAAGCATACTTTGCAATGTGGTTTTGATTCTTTGGAGGCCTCCTGCAGGGCCGCAGTTATGGGTTCAGTAATTAGAAGGCATGCTTGGTTAAAGGAACAAAATCTGCCGGATCATATTAAAGTAAAATTATTAGATGCACCTTTACAGCATGATACTTTGTTTGGTGTTAAGGCAGAAGAGGTGTTAAAGAAAATGGAGGACAAAGCTAAATCTATGCAAACTGTCAAAGATTTTTTACAAGTACAGCCACCTAGGTTTAGTAGACACTGGCCTACAAAAAATTGGTCCTTTCCTGTGTCAGACAGACCTCAAAGGGGCAGATCCAGGTGCCCTAGAGGCAGATCCCAGGCACAAGGTTCATACAGGTCAAAGCAATGGGGTGCTTCTACCTCCAAAGTTGGAGAAGACAAATCACAACCATACAGGAAACAGTCCCAATGACATCCACCTGCCGGCACCAAGCACTTATGTCCTGGTAGCACCCTTAGGGGGAACATTTGCACTTTTTTCACAAAATTGGCACATTATAACCCAGGACCAGTGTGTTCTAAATGTAGTGTCATAAGGCTACAATTTCCACTTCCATACCCTGCCAAAGGCAAACGGCTGGCCAGATCTCCCAAAAAAATCAATGGGCAGAGGCGCAAAAACAAGTCTCATCCCTCATGGACATGGGGGCCATTCAACAAGTACCAGAGCAAGAGCAGGAACAAGGATTTTACTCAAGACTGTTCTTGGTACCCAGAAAGGACAAGGTCTGGAGACCAATACTGGACCTATCTATTTTGAACACATTCCTGGATATAACAAAATTCAAAATGTTGACTTTGTAGCAGCTTCTGCCCATGCTGGGCAAGAATGCTTGGCTTGTGACTTTAGACCTAAAAGAGGTATACCTGCGTGTCCCAATCAGACAATCATGCAGAAGATACTCGTATTCAAGGCTGGCTCAATGCATTACCAATTCTCTGCACTGTCCTTTGGCTTATCTGCTGCGCCCAGGGTCTTTACAAAGTGCCTGGCACCAGTAATTGCATTCTGCAGACAGAGGAATACAAATATATCCTTTTTTGGACGACTGTCTAATTCAAGCAGAGAACAAGGACATACTTCTACAGCATATGGCGTTTGTGAAAAGACTTATAACATGCCTAGGGTACACAGTCAACGAAAAGAAATCAAAACTAGTACTCTTTCAAGAGATAATATTCTTGGGTGCATGCTTAAGTACAACTGCCCAGATGGCTTATCTCATGCCAGACAAACAAAGGCAACTGACTACCTATTTCAAAAGGTTGGCAACAAAGGCCCAGTTACCTGCAAGAAAAATTCTGCAGGCTTTGGGCTTCATGGCATCCTGCATCCTACTAATTCCATATGCAAGACTGCATATGAGGAAACTTCAATGGTACCTAAAAAGTATTTGGACTCAACATTGCCACAGCCTGGAAACAATTATTACTCTCATTCCCTGCCTGCAACAGGAGTTTCGATGGGCGAAGGCTTGCCACCAGAACAAGGGACAGCCATTCACATTACCCCCAGCCAGGCAGATACTAACAACGGATGCTTATGCCTGGGGTGTCCACATGGCAGGAAGACGCATTCAGGGCACATGGTCCTCAAACCAAATGCATCTACATATCAATCAAAAGGAGATGCTAGCTGTTCAAAATGCCCTGACAGCCTTCAAGGACCTAATTCATCCGGGACAACTACTGATAAGGACAGACAACACCACGATCATGTGATATATAAACAAGCAGGGGGGCACACATTCTTTACCCCCTTTGCAGACTAACCATGACTTTGGGAGACACAGCATTGACTTACTAAGTACTTCTGCAGGCACAATTCCTGCCAGGAAAGTAAACACTCTGGCAAAGGAACTAAGCAGAAACCTCATGGATCCCCACGAGTGGCAGCTGGATCCACAAGTCTTCAGCATGATAACAAGGAAATGGGGATGCCCTGGCATTGATCTAGTTGCCTCCCCTCACAACTACCAACTAAAAAGATTCTGCACAAGGACTTATCACAGACAGGCATTGAAAGTGAACACCCTATCTTTCAGCTGGAAAAACCTGTCCGTATATGCCTTTCCTCCACTGCCTCTCCTCCCCAAAGGTACTCCTAAAGGTCAGACAGGAGAAGCCAAAGATGATACTGATTGCCCCAGACTGGCCACGCCAGTACTGGTATCCAATCCTAAAGAACTTTTCTCAATGCCCAGCTTGGACCTTACCTCAAATACCTCGTCTACTGTTCCAGCAAACAATCAGATCCTGCACAGCCAACTCAGTACTTTAAACCTGGCAGCATGGCGGATAATGTAGGCATACAAAACCCACCTCTCAGTAAAGCTGTGATGGATGTCATTTTGGAAGCCAGAAGGCCTAGTACTAGAAAAATCTTATGCTGGAAAATGGAGGAGATTCTGTGCTTGGAACCAGGCACAAGGAACTGATGCATCTGATTTTGCAATACTTAACTGAGATGCTGGACAAAGGCCTATCTTTTTCATCAATTAAAATTCATGCCTCTGCCATTTCGGCTCATTACAATACAAAGCCACCAGTCTTTTCTCATCCTTTATTAAAGCAGTACCTCAGAGGAGCCAAAAACTTAAGGCCTCCAAGGAGATCACAATGTCTGCATGGGACCTCAGCTATGCCTTGGAAAAACTCACCCTACCTCCTTTTGAGCCAGCTGCTACTGCTGACAAAAGTTTTTTTCTTGGAAAACAGCTCTGCTCCTAGCAGTAACTTTTGCAAGACTGGTTTCAGAGCTACAGGCACTCATGGCTGTGGAACCTCATGTTTTATCCAGACAGGGTCTCTCTGAGGACAAACCCAACATTTATGCCTAAGGTGGTGTCCAGTGTGGCTCTTAATGAAACTATTAATCTGCCTACTTTTTATCCAAATCCACAGAACAAGGGGGAGAGAATTCTACATTATTTGGACATACACAGACAACTTAGATTCTACTTGGACAGAACTAAAGTTTTCAGGAAGACAGAGCAATTACTAGTGGCATATGGTGCAGGATCACAAGGAAAAGCTATCTATTTCAAAGCGGATAGGGCACTGCATTCGTTTCTGCTATTTACACCATGGCAAGCCAAAGGGCATTAGGCCACATTCAACCAGAGCTGCAGCCACTTCAGCAGCCTTTCTCAGGGGATTACCAACCAAAGACATATTAGAGGCTGCTACTTGGGAGTTCAGTGCACACCTTTACAAAGCACTATCATATGCCACTCTGCTCTAAATATAGGGCAGGCTTTGCCACTGCAGATGTTCATAGTGTTTCACTGTTGCAGTCATTACTCTTGCATTATCCTGCTGGCAGGATACCCGCAGTCGGACAGAATTCCATAGTCTAGGTCCGACGTCAGTTGCTGTCGCCACTTCCCTGACGTCAGTCTTTCTTGCCGCGCGGTGCCCGAAGCAAAAGCAGTTCGCAAGTACCGGTCGGCCAACTCCTGAGATTTTCAAATACGAATTTAAGAACCAAAGTCTTCATTAAAGCTAAGCACCCCGTTGGGGAAACTTTTTTTCTTACTCCAAACCGATGTCAGAAAAAGTTAACAATTGTATTTCTTGTGGGAAGCAAATACCTCATAAGGATTTTCACTCTTACTGTATTCCTTGCCTAGGCCCTGATCATAACGTTGCTAGTTGTCGGTTTTGTGCTAGATTTAACCAATGCACTATCAAGTGTCTGTTCAATTTTGCATTCCATTACTTTGGCCGAAGATTTAACTATATAATGCCGTCGGATCAGCCGACAACCGGAGTTTACAAAAAACGCAAGGACAAAGAAAAAGATAGGCATCCGAGGTCCAAAACCGACGACGAAGCCTCTACTAGGCCAGTCGCCGATTCTCAGTGAGGCGCTTTCGCAGACCCTGGTGCCCGCTACCTCAGCCACAGGCCGCTTCCGACTCCCACGTGGAGCCGACTGGGCCTCTGGATACTCAAGGTATTGGACACTCAAAAATCATTCCCTCAGATGGGTCCGGAGCCGCTGAGCAGGCATCGGCTTCTGAGGGTGCCTTCAGGCCTACACAACTACATATTAAGCCATTTTCAGCTTCAAAGACTAAAGCAGCACTAAAGGCAAAGAAACAAGTACAGCATTCTCCTACTCAGACTTCATGCATGGCTGAAGACCTAATTACTTTGATCAGGGGCTCCCATCTCCCTCCTGATAAGAGGCCTAGGCAAGACACAAAATATGATTCTTCTGATCCGGTTTCTATTTCCTCTGATTCCTCTTCTGAACAGGATTACTCCATGCTTCCCTATGAGGATTCTGATGCTGAAGAATCCATTCCTTCAGCCTCTCCTCCTGAGGATTATTCTTTTGGGAAACTCTGCATACCATGAGGGAACATTTCCATTGGGAGAGCCAAGGTTATTCTGAATCTAAGAAAAGGCTCAGAGACTTTCTGCTACTTCCTCAGCACAGACCCCTAGCTACTCCACCTGTACTAGACATTATAAATTATGTATTTTCAGAGTCCGGCCTGTCCCCATACTCTCTACCCCCTGCACCTGCTAAGCCAGACATACTACAGGGTCCCGGATTC
Source organism: Protopterus annectens (assembly GCF_019279795.1). Taxonomy (NCBI): domain Eukaryota; kingdom Metazoa; phylum Chordata; order Ceratodontiformes; family Protopteridae; genus Protopterus; species Protopterus annectens. Next base: position 1,093,106,483 of record NC_056739.1, on the reverse strand, counting down.
TCATAAATTCCTGTATAAAAACCCCGCTGCTGACCCAGAAACTATATCTCAGGGTCCCAAGGGGGTTAAAGTTTCCACTGCAAAAAAACCTTGACCCCTCTGATAGGGATTCCAGGTCTCTAGATAGATGGGGGGGGGGAGGCTACACTTCTGCAACCCTGGCCGTAAGGGCTTTAAATTGTCAGTTTCATATGCTTAAATATCAGCAATATTTAATGTCACTGCTTAAACAGAAAATGTTGACAAATACTGAATGTTCAGAGAACAAGGAATTGCAGGATTTATTGCATGCAGCTGAACAAGTGGGAAAGCATACTTTGCAATGTGGTTATGATTCACTGGAGGCCTCTTGCAGGGCCGCTGTTACAGGTTCTGTTATTAGAAGGCATGCTTGGTTAAAGGAACAAAATCTGCCTGATCATGTTAAAGCAAAATTTATTAGATGCACCATTACAGCATGATACTTTGTTTGGTACTAAAGCAGAAGAGGTGTTGAAAAAAATGGAGGATAAAGCAAAATCCATGCAGACAGTCAAGGATTTCTTACAGGTACAGCCACCCAGGTTTAGCAGAAACTGGCCTTGTAAAAATTGGTCCTTTCCAGCGTCAGACAGACCACAAAGAGGCAGATACAGGCGTCCCAGAGGCAGATCTCCGCCCCAAGGCTCATACAGGCCTAAACAATGGGGGTGCTCCTACCTCCAAAAGCGGAGAAGACCAATCACAAACTTTCAGGAAACAGTCCCAATGACTTTCCTCTACCAGATCCAAGCACTTTTCTTTTGGCAGCCCCCTTAGGGGGGAAAAATAGCACTTTTTTTCATCAAATTGGCAAAGGATTACCCAAGACAAATGGGTCCTGAACATAGTGTCCCAAGGCTACAGGTTCCATTTTCACACTCTACCAAGGTCAAAAGGTATGCCAGACCTGCCGCACAATCAATGAGCAGAGGCACAAAAACAAATTTTAGCCTTCATGGATATGAGGGCCATTCAGCATGTACCACAACAAGAGCAGTGGCAAGGATTTTACTCCAGACTTTTCCTAGTACCCAGAAAGGACAAAACCCGGAGACCAATACTGGACCTGTCTATACTAAATACATTTCTGGAAGTTCCAAAATTCAAGATGTTGACTCCACAGCAGCTACTGCCCATGCTGGGCAAGAAAGCTTGGCTCGTAACTTTGGACCTAAAAGAAGCATACCTGCATGTCCCAATCAGACAATCTTGCAGAAGATACCTCAGATTCATAGCTGGCTCAATGCATTACCAATTCTCTGCACTGCCCTTTGGCTTATCTACTGCGCCCAGGGTCTTCACAAAGTGCCTGGCACCAGTAATTGCGTTTTGCAGACAAAAAGGAATCCAAATATATCCCTACTTTGACGACTGCCTAATTCAAGCAGATGATGGACATTCTACTAAAGCATCTGGCGTTTGTATAAAGATTACTAATTGGCCTGGGGTACACAGTAAACGAAAAGAAATCAAAACTAGTGCCCTCTCAAGAGATAATATTCCTGGGTGTAAGCCTAAATACAACTACCCAGATGGCTTATCTCACGCCAGACAAACAAAAGCAACTGACTACTTCAAGAATTTGGCAACAAAAACCCACTTATCTGCAAGGAAAATCCTGCAGGCCTTGGGTTTCATGGCATCCTGCATTCTACTAATTCCATATGCCAGACTTCATATGAGGAAACTACAATGGTATCTAAAAAGTGTTTGATCTCAACATTGCCGCAGCCTAGAGACAGTAATTGTACTCATTCCCTGCCTGCAACAGGAGTTAAGATGGTGGTCAGAAGACTGTCACCACAACAAGGGTCTGCCATTCAGTTTACCCCCAACCAGACAAACACTGACAACGGATGCCTGGGGGGCCCATTTGGCAGGAAAATGTATTCAGGGCACATGGCCTGCAAACCAGATGTGTCTTCACATCAATCAAAAAGAGATGCTAGCTGTTCAAAATGCCCTGACAGCTTTCAAGGACCTACTTCATCCAGGAGAGTTATTGATAAAGACAGACAACGCTACGGTCATGTGGTACATAAACAGGGAGGTACACATTCCTACCCCCTCTGCAGACAAGCAGTGACCTTATGGTACACAGCATTGGCTTTTCAAGTTCACCTGCAAGCACAATTCCTGCCAGGAAAAACAAATACTCTGGCAGACAAACTAAGCAGAAACCTCATGGATCCCCATGAATGGAAACTGGATCCACAAGTCTTCAGCATGATAATAAGGAAATGGGGATGCCCCCAGACATAGATCTATTTGCCTCCCCTCACAACTGCCAATTGCAGAGATTTTGCACAAGAATTTATCACAAGCAAGCATGGAAAGTGGACGCCCTATCCTTCAGCTGGAAAAATCTAACAGTATATGCTTTCCCCCCACTGCCTCTCCTTCCCAGGGTACTCCTAAAGGTCAGACAAGAGAAGCCAAAAATGATACTGATTGCACCAGACTGGCCACGCCAGCACTGGTACCCAGTCCTGAAGAGCTTATCTCAAGGTCCAGCATGGATACTGCCACAAACGTCTCACTTGCTGACCCAACAAAACAGTCTGATCCTGCACAGCCAACTCAGGACCTTAAATCTGGCAGCATGGTGGATAATGTAGCCATTCAGAACACTCCTCTTTCAAAAGCTGTTATGGATGTTATCTTGGAGGCCAGGAGGCCCAGTACCAGAAAATCTTATGCATAAAAATGGAAGAGATTATCTGCTTGGAACCAGGAACAAGGCATAGACATGCGTCTACCAAATATCCCTCAGATATTACACTACCTAACAGAGATGCTAAACAAAGGCCTTTCTTTCTCATCTATTAAGATTCATGCCTCTGCCATTTCAGCCCATTACAATACGGAACCACCTATCTTATCTCATCCTTTAATAAGGCAGTACCTCAGAGGGGCCAAAAACATTAGACCTCCAAGGAGAGCACCAATTCCGGCCTGGGACCTTAATTATGTTTTGGAAAAAATCACACTGCCTCCTTTTGAGCCAGCATCAACAGCAGATATAAAATTCTTATCCTGGAAAACAGCTCTGCTCCTAGCAATAACCTCTGCAAGGCAAGTCTCAGAGTTACAAGCACTAATGGCTGTGGAACCTTTCATCATTTTTCATCCAGACAGGGTTTCTCTGAGGACAAACCCTACATTTATGCCTAAGGTGGTGTCCAGTGTGGCCCTCGACCAAACCATTCACTTGCCAACCTTTTATCCTAATCCACAAAACAAGGGTGAGAAAATTCTGCATTCTTTGGACATACACAGGCAGTTACGATTCTGCTTGGACAGAACTAAAGCTCTCAGAAAGTCTGAGCAACTTTGTGTCATATGCTGCAGGTTCACAAGGAAAGTGCCATCTCAAAACAGGCTTTCTAAATGGATAGGCCATTACATCCGTTTCTGCTATTTTCAACATGGCAAATCAGTGCCTAAGGACATTAGGCCTCATTCCACCAGAGCAGCAGCCACTTCAGCAGCCTTCCTCAGAGGAGTACCAACCAAAGATATCTTGGAGGCTGCAACTTGGAGTTCAGTGCACACCTTCACAAAGCACTACCACTTACCTCTTTACGCTTAAGTCCAGAGCAGGCTTTGCCACTGCAGTTCTGCAGGGCCTCATAGCCTCTCCTAATCCTATTTAGCCCAGCCACCCTACCTCAGCTTTGGGATTCAACCCAAAAGTAATGACTGCAACAGTGAAACACGATGAACATAGTGCAGTTGTGTACCTACCATAAATGTAGATGTTCGAGCGTATTCACTGTTGCAGTCCAGGTTACCCACCCACCATCCCCCTTTTCTTTGCTGGGGCTTATCTGCACTTCTCTATCCCATACAACCTTTTTGGTGTATTTGCTTGTAGGTGAAGGCCATGTTATTTTTGTGCATGTATTTTTATTGGCATATTCTTTCAGCCTTCCAGTTTAGGGGCACCTGACATCTGGGGCAAGAAAAACTGAAGAAAATGGCATCGGCTGCATCTTTTATACCCCTGGCGCACTGCCGTCAGGGAAGAGGCAACAGCAACCGACGCTGGACCTAGACTTTGGAATTCTGGCCGACTGCGGGTAGCCTGCCAGCAGGTTAACCCAAGAGTAATGACTGCAACAGTGAATACACTCTAACATCTACATTTATGATAGGTACGCAACTGCACTTACTGCAGGGCCTCATAGCCGCTCCTAATGCTGTTTAGCTGCAGCCTCCCAACTATAGCTTTGGGACTCTACCCAAATGTAATGACTGCAACAGTTAAACACGAAGAACATAGTGCAGTTGTGTACATTTACCATAAATGTAGATGTTTGAGTGTATTCACTGTTGCAGTCCAGGTTACCCACCCACCATCCCCCTTTTTTCTGCTGGAACTTTTCTTTCCTTCTCTGATTTATACAACCTGTGTAGTGTTTTTGCTTGTAGATGAAGGTAAAGTTTATATTGGTGTATGTATTTTATATATATATATATATATATATATATATATATATATATATAGATATATATATAGATATATATATAGATATATATATATAGATATATATATATAGATATATATATATAGATATATATATATAGATATATATATAGATATAGATATATATATATATAGATATATATATATAGATATAGATATATAGATATAGATATATATAGATATAGATATATATAGATATAGATATATATAGATATAGATATAGATATAGATATATAGATATATAAATTTTGGCTGCCCTTTTAGGTGGCACCTGACATCTGGGGCAAGAAAAACTGAAGAAAATGGCATCGGCTGCTTCTTTTATACCCCTGACGACCTGACGTCAGGGAAGGGGTGACAGCGGCCGACGCAGGACCCAGTACTTTGGAATTCAGGCCGACTGAGGGCAACCTGCCAGCAGGATTACCCCAATGTAATGACTGCAACAGTGAATACACTCTAACATCTACATTTATAGTAAGTGTACACAACTGTACTTTCTCTGCACTGCCCTTTGGCTTATCTACTGCACCCAGGGTCTTTACAAAGTGCCTGGCTCCAGTAATTGCATTTTGCAGGCAAAGAAATATTCAAATATGTCCATACCTGGATGATTGTCTAATTTAGGCAGAAAACAAGGCCATTATTCTAAAACATCTGGCGTTTGTAAAAAGAGTTCTAACTTGTCTAGGGTACACCATAAATGAAAAGAAATCACAACTAGTGCCCTCTCAAAAAATAACATTCCTGGGTGCAAGCTTGAATACAACTGCCCAGATGGCTTACCTTACGCCAGAAAAGGAAATTCAGTTGGTGACTTACTTCAAACAGGTGGCCACAAAAACCTTGCTGTCAGCAAGACAAATACTGCAAGCCTTGGGGTTCATGGCCTCCTGCATTCTTCTAATTCCATATGCAAGACTGCATATGAGGAAACTTCAGTGGTACTTAAGTTTATGGAGTCAGCATTCTCACAGCCTGGAAACAGTGATTCCTATCATACCTTGCCTGCAACTAGAGTTCCTTTGGTAGGCAGAGGCCTGCCACCAAAACAAGGGACTGCCATTCACACCACCCCCTGCCACCCAATCCCTAACTACAGACTCATCAGACTATGCATGGGGGGCTCATCTGGCAGGGAAGTGCATTCAGGGCAAATGGAGCTCGAATCAAATGAACCTTCATATCAATCACAAAGAAATGCTAGCTGCACAGAAAGCTCTTGACAACCTTCAAGGACTACCTTTCTCCAGGGCAACAAATGGTAAAGACGGACAACACCACAGTTATGTGGTACATAAACGAGCAGGGAGGTACACATTCCTACTCCCTGTGCAGACAAGCCATAGCATTGTGAAACATGACCTTGAGCTATCAAGTACAACTACAGGCCCCCAATTCCTGCTAGGAAAGCTGAATATTTTGGCAGACGATCTAAGCAGAAATCTCATGGACCCACACGAATGGAAACTGGAACCACGGATTTTCAACATGTTGAGACATGCAAATGGGGGACCTCAGACATAGATCTCTTTGCCTCACCCCAGAACTACCAGTTGGACAAATTTTGCAGAAGAACTCCTCACAAAAAATCCTGGAAAGTGGATGCTCTGTCCTTCAGCTCAGTCTATGCTTTCCCCCCTCTTCCTTTGCTCTCCAAAGTTCTACTAAAACTCAAACAGGACAAACCAAAGATGATTTTGTTTGCTCCAGACTGGCCTCGCCAACACTGGTACCCACTCCTACGCAGTCTGTCCCAACCTTCTCCATGGCACCTGCCTCGGACACCTTCCTTACCGTCTCAGCAGAACAACCAGTTCTGCACCCTCATCTCCAAACCTTGCAGCTTGGCTAATAACTTAAATTCTCCCTTAGCATCCCTCAGCAAACCTGTGATTGATGTCATTTTGGAGGCGAGAAGACCTAGTACCAGAAAATCCTATGCAGACAAATGGAAAAGATTCTGTGGCTGGAATCAATCTCAAGGGTTAACCACAGCAGTGCCCAATTTACCTCAGATTTTGCGATACGTAACGGAGATGCTTCACAAGGGCCTATCTTTCTCTTCCATAAAAATCCATGCCTCAACCATTTCAGCTCATTACAACACAGAACCCCCCCCCCCCCCTTCTCTCATCTTCTGTTAAAGCAGCATCTGAGGGGCCAAAAACTTAAGGCCACCCAGGAGAGCTCCAACCCCTGCCTGGGACCTTAACTTTGTATTGGAAAAACTCACACTACCTCTTTTCGAGCCAGCTGCTACTGCAGACTTAAAATTCCTTTCCTGGAAAACAGCCTTCCTTTTAGCAGTCACTTCGGCTAGAAGGATTTCTGAATTACAGGTCCTTATGGCAGTGGAGCCTTTCATCATCTTTCATGCGGACAGGGTGTCACTCAGGACCAACCCATCCTTCATGCCCAAGGTGGTATCCAGTGTGGCTCTTAATCAGTCCATTCATTTGCCAACTTTTTTTCCCAATCCACAGAACAAAGGAGAGCAGATTCTGCATTCATTGGATGTACACAGGCAACGTAGATTTTACTTGGACAGGACTAAATCTCGAAGAAAATCTGAACTGCTGGTAGCATTTGCTGTAGGGGCAGAGGGAAAGGCTATTTCAAAGCAAACGATTTCCAAATGGATAAGCCATTTCATTCATTTCTGCTATAAGCACCATGGAAAACCTATCCTCCAGGGGATCAGATCCCATTCCACCAGGGCTGCATCTACTTCTACAGCCTTTCTCAGAGGTGTTCCTACCAGGGAGATTCTAGAAGCTGCTGCCTGGAGTTTAGTTCATATTTTCACCAAGCATTATCACTTACCAATTTTCTCTAAATCCAGAGCTGGCTTTGCCACTGCTGTTTTGCAGGTCCTTATAGCCAGTCCTAATTCTGTATAAATCCATCCTCTCATCCTTAACTTTGGGGGTCTACCCAAATGTAATGACTGCAACAGTGAAACACGAAGAACATAGTACAGTTGTGTACACTTAACATAAATGTCGATGTTAGAGTGTATTCACTGTTGCAGTCCTGGTTACCTTCCCTTCAGCCCCCTGTTTTTTCTCTTACTATACCTCTCCTTTATTTCTCTACTCTTAAAAGCCTTTTTGGTGTATTTGCTTTTGTTTGGAGGTATATATTTTTGTGTTTAAAATCATTTATATATATATATATATATATATATTGCTCCCCATTTGGGGGCACCTGAGATCCGGGGCAAGAAAAACTGATGTAATGGCGTTGACTGCATGTTTTATACCCCTGACGACCTGACGTCATGGAAGAATGGACAGCAACCGACGCAGGACCCAAGAATTTGTTAATCAGGCCGACTGAGGGCAACCTGCCAGCAGATTACCCAAATGTAATGACTGCAACCGTGAATACACTCTAACATGTACATTTATGGTAAGTGTACACAACTGTTCTTTCCCACCCCACCCCCATTAGGCAGTAAAGCTGATTTTTGGAAAATGCTGCTGCTGTTTGTCACTCTGGGGAGTTATTACTTCTGATACCTATCTTCAAGAGTTCTCTTATGGGCATGATCCCTTAGTTATTGGCTCACAATCTAAAATCATTTGGACAATGATTGCAAGGGTTATACTTCCTTTTGCATATGCTTCGGCCTTCTGAACACTTGGCCTTCAGACAGGCTTACTGTTTCCTGAGATTTTTGCTTCTTTCTATTATTTCTAGTGGTTAATCACTGCAGACTGCTTCAGGAATCCAGATACAACTGATGTATGCTCTTCACTCATCAGTTCAACAGTGGTTGCCATTCTGTCCTCACCTTATACACGATGGCTTTTCCATCATTTAGCTACAGGAGGAGTGCCATTCCAGCAGTTTTGTAAATTTGTTCTGATTTTTTTCTGTCTTGCAGTTGCACTAATGGTAATTTTGGGTTAAAGTGAAGAACACCAGGTTAGATTGTGTCCTAGCCCACTATGGTTAATTTCTGCAGGAAGTGTGCACTCCCTGCATATGGCAAGCAGAGAAAAGATGTTGACGTGAGTATTGCACAATATATCCTGTTAACCCCTACAGAAGGCTTCTTTGTGGATTGACTGTGATAGATGGGCACACTGAAGTTTGAGTACTTCATAGTGCTGTAATTGTTGATGAGCATAGAGGCTTACTTGCCCTTATGAGTTGGCTGGGAGTGACAGGAATTATTATGTTCTACTGATTCAACATTTCTGTTGTTGACAGCTAGATGGAAAAGTTTAGTTTGTCATATTGGTTCACATTGGCAGCTCAGCTATTCAGTGGTGCCTCTAGGGTACATTTACTTTTGCATTCATTCTGTGTTTATCTGTACCTGTATTTGTCTTGTACACGTGTGTGTGTGTGTGTGTGTGTGTGTGTGTGTGTGTGTGTGTGTGTGTGTGTGTGTGTGTTGTACCCCACAATATTGTGGTTCTTGCCAAGTGTTGTAATACAGCTGACCCTAAAAGTTTTCAAATACTAGTGTGTGTATTATTTGCACGACTGTTACTGTGAATTTATTGCAGTAAAGCACTGTTAATGTAAGTAGAGCTCACTCTTTGAGCAGTGAGAAACCTTTCTTTTTAGTCAGAATAGGTTATTTAATGAAGCAGCTAAAGTTGTATAAAAGGAGGAACAGGGAAAGCCTTCTGCCAAGTGTTTACCCTTTTTGGAAGGGAATTGGAAGTCTGAAGCAAGAGTTGTGCAAGAGGGACAGCAGAAGTCTGGGAAGAACTGAAAGAAGACACGAAGAGGAATGTGGAGATTGATCATGTTGAAGAAATCTAGAAGGCAAAGTGAAGTGTCTGAGAGAGACTCACTTGTTCACGATCGCTTATGGTGTCTCTGGAAAAACTGTAACCCAGCTATATGGGACTGTGTTGCAAAACCGTGTGTGTGTGTTTGCGCATGTATGTGTATAAAATGTAAAAACTGCTCTGCAGTAGTATTGATGTTTCGGTTGATTTGAGTAGTGCTGTTAAAGCGATCTCCTTTTTCAGCATAGTGTGTTTAATTTTATTCTGTTCATTGGCTAACCTTGTAAACACAAAAAGAGCACCCACATTTTGGGTCTCCTGGAAATGTTGCGTGTTTAACTTTAAATTTGCACAGTAGGACATTGGAGAGTGAAGGAATCAAACCAGAGACTACAGGACAAACCTTAAAAGCTCATTAATGTCTCTATGGAAAAGGAAAGTTATGATTAGACTCTCATCTTTGATATTTTGCAGTTGTGCTGTAGTCCATTTGTATTTGAAGTAGCTTTTTAAACTGTTTAGTACAATAACCTGTGACTGTTTTGTGTAGATGAGGAGGAAGAATTTGATGAAGATGCTGCTGTAGGAGAGGAAGAAGATGAAGAGGAAGAGGAGGAAGGAGAGGAGGAAGAGGAAGATGTTAGCGGAGAAGAAGTAAGTAAAATAAGCAGTTTGTATTATGTGGAGGTTGTATTATGAAGCTGCACTTTTCTCATACCGAGTTACAGGTTTTTTGTTTTTATTGATGTTAACCACTTTAAATTATGATTTGAAATAGCTGACCCTGAAAGACGACTATGGTTGCTTTTTTGAGAATTCGTTAAGCAGTCATGACATCTCCTCCCATTATGTAGTCTGTGAGGGAAGATTTTTCTTTGAAAAGACGATGCACGTTTAACACTTGGGTAATCCAACCAATAACATAATACAAGACCTCCCTCAGAAAGAAAGTCTTACTTGCCACTCTTGTGGAGGTGGGGGTATGCAGCCTTTGGCATGTGTATTGTCATTTTGTTAGGGTTAAGAGGAATGTCCAGTTGTCCCCAACTTTAACAGTGGGTGACCTTCCTTGATCTCAAATGGTTAAACATTTTGCATGAATTTTTAGGGAATGTAATTGGCGCTGCAGAACACCTTTATGTTGGGCTCCTAATTGTACTTTTTATGTTTTGGTGTATAAAGATAATTTTTATACAGAAACATACATTCTATGCTAAGACCGAAGTCACACAATTATATACTTATTCTGATAGCTTTTATTTTTACTCCATCAATAACTGAAAGCTATACGTTTTCAGATGACTGATCAGTAAATGTTGCAGCTTTTTAATTTGCAAAGGCCATTCAGACTTGGATTGCACTCGAACTTCACATGGCAGCATTTTTCTACTGTCAGCATATTCTTAATATTCTGAGGACAAGACCCTTGAATAGTCCCATTTTTTATTGTGTTTTGTCAAGTCTAATAGCTTTTAGGGAACGTGTATAACAGAATCTCAGTTATGTGCATGCCTGTCAGGACTAGTAAGATGTGCTTCTCTTTCTGTAGAGCACACTAATGATATGATTTCTGATGTGTTCTGAGTTTGTACACTGCACATTTTTTTCAACCTGACAAGTTGCAAACCACAAAGCAAAAATAGAACATCCAAATGGCAATGTAGGGCTGCTGGTGGTACCTGGCAGTAGCAGTAAAAGATCACACTCCTCTGTGTAAAATATTACAACACATTTCACAAAAAAATGACATAATGCCTATGTTACAAAACACTGTTATCTTCTGATTTTGGATGTAAAGACATGTGCACAACTTTATCTTTGTGTAAAGTACTTTACTGTATGTGGGGGTGTCATAAGTCACGTGACAACATATGTGTTCAAGGGGAATAAGTAGGATTTTGACTCTGATGTAATTGGAGTTAGAAAAACAGTATTGTAGGTTGTCATGCTTGGCATACTGAGGAGAAGTTCAGCTCGGCACCTGTAATGGAAATGGAGTATAGTGCAAAATGTCATACTGTGTGGCTTTGAACATGTTTAAAATGGTGGATGTTTTGTGGATTGTTGTTGCAGTCACAGCCTATGGGAACTCTGCTGCAACCTGAGGTCCAACCTGCAGACAGGTTTTCAGAGCTGAGCACCCTTTCTCCTTTGGCCCAGCTGACATCACCTTACCTTGGACGCTATCACATACCTGGTATAAAAGCAGCTTGTGTCCATTCAGCTGTAGATGTTCTATGTGTGGTTCATTGTTGCAGTCTTAACTTCATGGAACTCTGCTGCAGACTGAGGTCTGACATCTGGCCAGACTTTTAAGAGGTGAGCACTCTTCCTTCTTAGCCGGGTTATGCCTTACTTCAGATGTCATTGCATGCTTGGTGTAAAAATAGTCTGTCAGTACCATCTTCAGTTTTCTTGTTGCGTTTTCTGATGTACAGTGTGCTGTTTGGTGCAAAGAATGCATTTGTAAATCTGTTGGTACAGGCTTCACCCAAAGCTGAGCAGATGAGTACCACATTGAAGACCCCCTTGTATGTATATTTCCACAGCCTATTTTATTTGGACATGTAGTAAAAAGATAAGTTAGATATCTGTGAGGTCCTATAGCCAGCACAAAGTTGTAGGGCATGTACACCCTACTACATTTAGCTTTGCTTGCCAATGTTGGATCTTTACAAGTCTTCCACAGTTGGTATGTTTATTGTTTGAGGTTAGATCCCAATATTCCTGACTTGTGATATTTGTCAGGAATTCGGGACCAAGATTAAGGCCAGGTCATCCACGTCTATGTGAATAAAAGTAAACTGCCCACCATCTTGGGAATTCCTCCTCTGTGTTCCTTGATTAACATAAAAGCTAGCCAGATGTCCCCTCTTAAAAAAAAAAAAAAAAAAAAAAAAAAAAAAAAAAGCCACAACAGAGAAGGGGATCTGACTGAATCAAGCTGACTACTATTTTCCTTGCTCCTCAAAACAAAGGGTAGAGTTCTACATTTTTAGACATTTACAGACAGCAGAGATGTGAACTTGATAAACCAGTGGGCTTCAGAACAGCAAACCAACTGCTTGCAACCTTTGCTAAAAACAAGAAAAAAGTACCCTGTGCCCAAGCAGACTGTTTCTAAATGGATAACTCACTGCATTTTCTTTTATTATAAAAGCCTGTGGGCCTCTATGAAAGAAAGAAAGATTAAAACACTCTGCCAGGGCCACAGTTGCCAATATGGCTTATTTGAAAAGGTTGGTGCACGGGATACTTTTGAAGCAGCCACTTGGTCCTTTGTACATACTTTTGCTAAATATTACAGATTGGATCTTATCTGTAGGGCTAGAACTGTATTTGCTCATGCCATATTGAAGGATGTGCTGTCCTCTTCCTTCTAAAAGTGTTGCTGGATCCACCCTTCCTGTTTAGCTGATAAGCCCTGGTAATAGTCACTGAAGTTACAGTTGCAACAATAACACTGAAACATCTGTTACAGTAATCTTGACTATACACTGTACTTTATTGTCATGTTCGGTGAATGCAGTGTACTTTTCACTAAAGAAGTCCATTAGGCCTAGGCCACCAAAGAAGAGGGGAGCAGACACATTGGGAACCCCTCTTTTCTGTTTATATAATCTTAGTGTCTGCTAGTGTCTTGAGTAGAAAAAAAATGTCTACCTGGTGTTTTTCTCACAAAGGTGTTTGGCAAGACTGCCTGTACCAAATGTGTGTTTATAAACACCACATTTCCTTTAACTCATTCCCTCCAGTACAGCTCTTTTGAGTGTATGCCTTTAATTCCCAATGAGCATGGCTTGAGCCTTTAAAAAATACTTATCACCTTACAGTTCTAACAAGTACTCATTAACAGAGGTCAAATATCAATACATACATGTTTGCTGTCATGTATGCTTCAAGATAAAATATTCTCAAACCTTGTATGTAACATGGTTGTGGAATTATTAATGCAAATATGAACAAATAGTAATTGACGCAAAGAGGTGTAGTAGGAGATAATTGCAGAACTGCCTGGGGTGCACTCTGCTGTAGTGAGTTAAAGATGTTAAGATAGAGGAGATCAGCTTCTTTAGGATCGGAGCATGACAAATAAACATGTGCAGTATTTTTCAGTGGATGTTCTTCGTGTTTCACTGTTGCAGTCATTACATTTGGGTAATCTGCTGGCAGGTTGCCCTCAGATCAGTCGGCCTGATTAACAAAGTCTTGGGTCCTGCGTTGGTTGCTGTCCCTTCTTCCATGACGTCAAGTCGTCAGGGGTATAAAACATGAAGCCGATGCCATTACATCAGTCTTTCTTGCCATGCGGTGCCCGAAGCAGAAACAGTTCGCAAGTGCCGGTCGGCAGACTCCTGAAATTTTCGTTTTCGAGTTTCAGAACCGAAGTCTTCAACTTAAAGCTAAGTACCCTGTTGGGGAAACTTTTTCTTGCTCCTTACCGATGTTAGTAAAAGTTAATAATTGCATTACTTGTGGCAAGCAAATACCTCATAAAGATTTTCATTTGTACTGTATTCTTTGCCTAGGCCCTGACCACGACATACCTTGCTGTCGGTTTTGTGCTTTATTTAATCAGCACACTATCTGTCGTCGGTACATTTTTGCCTCTAAATATTTCGGTTCTCTGTTTAATTATCCAGAAATTATGTCGGTTAGCCATCCAACTACCGGAATTCTGAAAAAAACGCAAAGAAAAAGACAGGCCGTTGAGGTTCCAAACTGCCACCGATGCTTCTCCTAAGCCAGTCGCCAGTTCTCTGGTACTCGGTGAGGTGCTTTCGCAGCCCCTGATGTCCGCTACTTCTGACTCGCAGGCCTCTTCTGAGACCCATTCGGAGTCCGTTATGCCGCGAGATGTCTCTACCTTGGATGGGTCCAGAGCCGCTGTGCAGGCACCGGCTTCTGAGGGTGTTTTCAGGCCTACAAACTTGCATATTACACCGACTCCACTTTCTATTCCAAGGCCTAAATCTTTATCAATGTCTAAAAAACCGATGCCCAGACCACATGTTCAGGCCCCTATGCCTAAAAAAACAAATGATCAAAATGGCTGAAGATCTTATTACTAATCGGGGGTAGTCACCCCCCCCCCTTTCAAAGAGGCCTAGGACTGACCTTGACTATGAATCTTCTGATCAGGACTCTTGTTTCTTCTAATTTTTCCAATGACCTGGATTTGTCCATGCCTACTTATGAGGATTCTGATGCAGAGGATTCCATTCCCTCTGCTCCTGGTTACTGGGTCTGTACTTAGAAGGCATGCTTGGCTTAAATCTCTGCTTGATCATGTTAAAGCAAAATTGTTGGATGCTCCTTTAAATCAGGACCGCCCGTTTGGCAATAAGGCTGAAGAAGTTCTAAAAAAGATGGAAGATAAAGCTAAATCTATGCAAACTGTAAAAGATTTCTTACAAGTGCAGCCTCCAAGATTTAGTAGGCACTGGCCTACTAAGAATTGGTCCTTTCCAGCTCCTTCCAGATCCACTCAAACCAAACCCAGACACACCAAAAGCACCAGGTTTCAGTCCCAAGGGACCCTCAGAACTAAGCAATGAGGGACATCCACTTCCAAATCTGGAAATAAGACTTTCCTTTAAAATTGCCAAGCACTTACCTTTCAGTCGCCCCTTTGGGGGAAAAGATTGCTCTTCATGCAAAAAACTCAGAACTCATAACCCAGGACAAATGGGTTTTAAATGTACTGTCCCAGGGATACAGATTTCATTTCCACACGTTGCCAACTCCAAACGGGTGGCCAGACCTGCCCCAAAATGAGTGGGCAGAGGCTCAGAAAAAAGTACTTTCCCAATTAAACATGGGGGCTATTCAACCGGTATCAGAAGAGGAAAAGGGACAAGGTTTCTATTCCAGACTTTTCCTGGTCCCCAGCAAAGACAAATCTTGGCGTCCAGTTCTGGACCTGTCTACTCTAAACACCTTTCTGGATATTCTAGAATTCAAGTTGCTGACTCATCAGTTATTTCTTATGCTAGGCAAAGATGCCTGGTTGGCAACTCTAGATTTAAAAGAAGCTTACCTCCATATCCCAATCAGGGAATCTTGCAGAAGATACCTATGCTTCAAAGCAGGTTATTTGAATTATCAGTTCTCTGCACTGCCCTTTGGCTTGTCTACTGCACCCCCCTGGCTTCAGTAATTGCATTTTGCAGACAAAGAAATATTCAAATATATCCATACCTGGATGATATTCAGGCAGAAAACCAGAGCATACTTCTAAATCATCTGACGTTTGTAAAAAAAAAGGTTCTAACTTGTCTGGGGTACACCATAAACGAAAAGAAATCACAACTGGTACCCTGTCAACAGATTACATTCCTAGGTGCAAGCTTGAATACAACTGCCCAGATGGCTTTCCTCACGCGAGATAAGTAAATTCATTTGATAACTTACTTCAAACAGGTGGCCACAAAAACCCTGCTGTCTGCAAGACAAATATTGCAAGCCTTGGGCTTTATGGCCTCATGCATTCTTCTAATTTCATATGCAAGACTGCATATGAGGAAACTTCAATGGTACTTAAAAAGTCTATGGAGTCAACATTGTCACAGCCTGGAAACAATGAATGTTCTTCGTGTTTCACTGTTGCAGTCATTACATTTGGGTAATCTGCGGGAAGGTTGCCCTCAGTCTGCCTGAATTCCAAAGTCTTGGGTCCTGCGTCGGTTGCTGTCTCCTCTTCCATGACGTCAGGTCATCAGGGGTATAAAACATGCAGCCGACGCCATTTTCTTTAGTCTTTCTTGCCTCGCGGTGCCCGAAGCAGAAGCATTTCACAAGTGCAGGTTGGCAGACTACTGCAATATTCGAGTTTGAGTTTCAGAACCGAAGTCTTCACTAAAGCTAAGTACCCCCGTTGGGGAAACGTTTTTCTTGCTTTTTACCGATGTCAGAAAAAGTTAATAATTGTATTACTTATGGGAAGCAAGTACCTCATAAGGATTTCCATTTATACAGTATTCCTTGCCTAGGCCCTGATCACAACGTGCCTGGCTGTCGGTTTTGTGCTAGATATAACCAACGCACTATTAAGCGTCTGTATATTTTTGCATCAAAGTATTTTGGAAACAGGTTTAACTACCCAGAAATGTCATCGGATAGCAATCTGACTACCGGTGTACATAAAAAACGCAAAGAAAAGGACAGAGAAAGGCAGTCGAGATCCAAAACCGATGAAGCTTCTCCCAAGCCAGTCACCGGTACTCAGTGAGGTGCTTTCGCAGCCCCTGATACCCGCTACCTTCGAGTCGCAGGCCTCTACCGACACCACAAGATACTCTCAAGGTATTGGACCGACGAGTGCATCTCCCTCGGATGGGTCCAGAGCCTCTGAGCAGGCATTGGCTTCTGAGGGTGTATTCAGACCTCAGCATTTGTATATCAAACAGACGACAGCTGCAAAACCAAAGACAAGAGCAACTTCTAAAACTAAAAAAACTGACACTTGAGCCACGTCCACAGGCCTCTATGCCTAAAAAACAGATGATCAAAATGGCTGAAGACCTTGTTACCTTGATCAGGGGTACCCATCCCCCTCCTGATAAGATGCCTAGGCAAGACACTGATTATGAATCTTCAGATCAAGTTTATTTCTTCTGATTCCTCTTCTGATCAGGAATTATCTATGCCTCCCTATGAGGATTCTGATGCTGAGGAGTCTATTCCATCTGCATCGCCTGAGGATTATTCATTTGGGGAAACCTTGCATACTTTGAGGGAGCATTTTCACTGGGAGAGTCTAGACTTCTCAGAATCAAAAAAGAGGCTCAGGGATTTCCTTTTCCCTCAGCACAGGCCTTTAGCCATTCCCCCTGTTTTAGACATTGTGGATGATGTGTTTTCGGAGTCAAGCTTGACCCCTGACTCCTTACCTCCAGCTCCCAGTAAGCCTGACAGATATTACAGGGTCCCCGACTCACATAATTTTTTATTTAGAAACCCTGCTGCTGATCCTGAAACTATTTCACAGAGTCCAAAGGGAGTTAAGTCCTCAACAGCAAAAAATCCTACCCCCTCTGACAGAGATTCAAGGGCACTGGACAGATGGGGAAAAAAGGTTTATACATCTGTAACCTTGGCAATCAGGGCCTTAAACTGTCAATTTCATATGCTTAAGTACCAACAACATGTTATGGGATTGCTGAAACAGAAAATGATGTTGATTTTAGAATGTGCAGAAAATAAAGAATTGCAGGAATTATTGCATGCAGCTGAATAAGTTGGAAAGCATACTTTGCAATGTGGTTTTGATTCCTTAGAGGCCTCCTGCAGGGCCGCAGTTACTGGTTCTGTGATTAGGAAGCATGCCTGGTTAAAGGAACAAAATTTACCTGATCATGTTAAAGCTAAATTGCTAGATGCACCTTTACAGCATGATTCTCTGTTTGGCGTTAAGGCAGAAGATGTTTTAAAGAAAATGGAAGACCAAGCTAAGTGTATGCAAACGGTTAAATACTTCTTGCAAGTGCACTGGCCTACAAAAAATTGGTCCTTTCCTGTGTCAGACGGAGCTCAAAGAGGCAAATCCAGATGCCCTAAGGGTTCCAGATACCAGGCGCAAGACTCATACAGGTCAAAGCAATGGGGCACATCCACCTCCAAATCTGGAGGAGATAAAGCACAAACCTACAGATAGCAATCCCAATGACTTCCCTCTGCCTACACCAAGCACTTACCTTTTGGCAGCACCCATGGGGGGAAAATTAGCACTTTTTGCTCAAAATTGGCAGTTAATAACCCAGGACAAGTGAGTACTAAACATAGTCTCACAGGGATACAGATTTCATTTCCACACCCTGCCAATGGCAAATGGTTGGCTAGATCTGCCAAAAAATCAATGGGCAGAGGCACAGAAACAGGTTACATCCCTCATGGATATGGGGGCCATTCAGACAGTACCAGAACAGGAAAAAGGACAAGGTTTTTACTCAAGACTGATGTTCATCGTGCATACAGCTGCAGTAATCACAGATGGGTTCTCTGCCGTCAGGCGGGTCCTCGGTCGGCCGAATTCCAAAGTCTAGGTCCGGCGTTGGTTGTCGTCGCTTTCTTTCCTGACGTCAGTGCGACAGGGGTATATAAGACACAGCCGACGCCATATTCTTCAGCCTTTTTTGCCGCGCGGTGCCCGAAGCAGAAGCAGTTCGCAAGTGCCGGTCGGCCAGCTCCTGAAATTACGAATAATTGGAAACCGAAGTCTTCTTTAAAGCTAAGTACCCCGTTGGGGAAACTTTTCTTGCCTCAGACTGATGTCAGACAAAGTTAATAATTGTATTTCTTGTGGGAAGCAAATACCGCATAAGGATTTCCATTCCCTCTGCATACCTTGTTTAGGCCCAGACCACGACGTCTCGGCCTGTCGCTTTTGCGCTACTTTCAATAAACGCACTATTAAGCATCGGGCGGAGTTCGCCCAGCACTTTTTTGGTAAAACCTTTGATTATAAAATGTCGTCGGATACTCCGACTACCGTTTTGTCCAAAAAACGCAAGGACAAAGACCAACACGTGAGGCCCGCGGTCTCCACCGACACCACGCCAAAACCGGCTACACGTGGTCCGGTTCTCAGTGAGGCACCTACGCAGCTCCTGACTACCGACGACACTTCTTTGGCGGTGTCTTCTGTACCCGAGACCGCAGGTACCTCGGGCCATACCCAGACTACAACCACCGAAGCCACTGTGAGTGTTGAGCCTCCTAATGTGGATAGGTCCACTTCCACCCATGGTGTTTTTAGACCCTCGTCTTCCTTCTCCATTAAGGCCTTTACTAAGTCCAAATCAGCCATGCATCCCAAGAGGCCTGTTGCACAGGGCCCATCTCCAGGCCCCATGCCTAAAAAGCAGATGCTAAAAATGGCTGAGGATTTAATTACTCTTATCAGGGGTTCCCAGCCCCCTCCAGACAAGAGACCCCGAGTGGAGGAAGCTTCTCCCTCTTCTGACCAGGAATCCATTCTTTCAGAACATTCTGATGAAGAGGAACACTCGTACCTCCCTTTTGAAGATTCGGATGCTGAGCAGTCCATTCCTTCTATATCTCCCCCAGAGGATTTCTCTTTTGGGGAAACCTTGCACACCTTGAGGGAACACTTCCATTGGGAAGGCCAAGACTTTTCTGATTCCAAGAAAAGACTTGGGGAATTTCTTTTGTTACCTCAGCACAGACCTCTGGCGATACCTCCTGTCTTGGACATACTTGATGATGTTTACTCGGAGGCATGCCTAAATCCGGGTTCCCTGCCTCCTGCCCCAGTCAAGCCTGATAGGTACTACAGAGTTCCTACCTCTCACCAATTTCTCTACAAGAGCCATAATGCTGACCCTGAAACCATTTCTCAAGGCCCCAAGGGAATGAAGGCCTCTACTGCTAAGAATCCACTACCTTCCGAAAGAGAGTCTAGATCCTTAGAAAGGTGGGGAAAAAAGGTATATACCTCGGCCACCCTAGCCATGAGGGCCTTAAATTGTCAGTTCCATATGCTTAAATATCAGCAGTTTCTGTTATCACAATTAAGAAATAAAATGTCTCAACCTGAACAACCAGATTTGAAGGAGTTGCAGGATATGATGCATAGTGCAGAACAAGTGGGTAAACACACCTTACAGTGTGGCTATGATGCCCTAGAGGCCTCAAGTAGAGCTGCTGTGACAGGATCAGTCATTCGTAGACATGCCTGGCTTAGAGAACAAACCTTGCCTGACCATGTTAAAGCTAAGCTACTAGATGCTCCTTTACAAAAGGATGTACTATTTGGTACTAATGCTGAGGAGATACTACGGAAAATGGAAGAAAAAGCTAAATCTATGCAAACTGTCAAAGCTTTTCTACAAGTTCAACCACCACGTTTTAGCAGAAATTGGCCTGCAAAGAACTGGTCCTTTCCAGCCATGGACAAGCCACAAAGAGGTAGATATAGGCGCACAAGGGGCAGAGGACAACCTCAAGGATCATATAGAGGCAGACAATGGCAAACTCCAGCCACAAGAGGTGGCAAAGACAGTGCACAGCTATACAGGAAACAAACCCAATGACTTCCCCCTTTCCATGCCAAGCAGGTCTCAGCTGGCAGCACCCTTGGGAGGAAAGCTGGCATTATTTACAAGAAATTGGCATATTATCACAACAGACAAATGGATCCTGGACATTATAAACAGAGGCTACAGATTTCACTTTCACACTCTTCCAAAAATGAGAGGCATGCCGAACCTGCCACACAATCAAAGGGCAGAGGCTCAAATACAAATTTCAAAGCTTATGGCCATGAAAGCTATTCAAGAGGTACCTACTCACGAACAAGGTCAAGGTTTTTATTCCAGACTTTTTCTGATACCAAGGAAAGAAACCGACTGGAGACCCATTTTGGACTTCTCCATCCTAAACACATTTCTACTCGTACCAAAATTCAAGATGCTCACATTACAGCAGCTTCTTCCCATGCTGGGCAAGGAGTTTTGGCTGGTAACATTGGACCTCAAGGAGGCATACCTGCATGTCCCAATCAGACAAAGTTGCAGAAGATACCTCCGATTTCTTGCAGGTTCAATCCACTATCAATTCTCTGCATTGCCCTTTGGCTTATCTACTGCGCCCAGAGTATTCACGAAATGCCTGGCATCAGTAATTGCCTACTGCAGACTTCAAGGGATACAAATTTACCCTTATCTGGACGACTGCCTGATCCAAGCGGACAACAAGCACCTCTGGCTTATGTAACACGGTTATTAAATTCTCTGGGATACACAGTCAACAAGGAAAAATCCAGGCTAACACCATCTCAGAAAATAACTTTCCTGGGTGCCAACTTGGACACAAACACCCAGATGGCTTAACTTACGCCAGAAAAACAAGGGCAACTAACTCATTACTTCAAAATACTAGCAAATTGTACCAGGCTCACTGCAAGGAAAATCCTGCAGGCTCTGGGCTTCATGGCATCTTGCATTCTTCTAATCCCATGTGCAAAGTTGCATATGAGGAAACTTCAATGGTACCTAAAAAAACCTATGGTCTCAACACAGCCACAGTTTGGAAACAATAATACCAATAATTCCATGTTTGCAAATGGAATTTCTATGGTGGGCCCAAGCATGCCAAACAAACACAGGTCTTCCATTCTGCAAGCCTCAAGCAAATCAAGTCATCACAACAGACGCCTCAGACTATGCCTGGGGGGCGCACATGACAGACAGGTGCATTCAGGGCAAATGGTCCCAAAAGGAAAAGCACCTTCACATCAATCAAAAAGAAATGCTAGCAGTGATAGATGCAATTACAATTTTCAAGGATCTCCTGCATCCAGGGCAATTATTGATAAGAACAGACAACACCACAGTAATGTGGTATATAAACAAACAAGGTGGAACACATTCATACCCCCTGTGCAGGCTAGCCATGTCGCTTTGGAACTTGGCTCTGGAATGGCAAATCGAACTTCAAGCACAGTACTTGCCAGGATTGGAAAACACGCTGGCAGACAATCTAAGCAGAAATATGACAGATCCACACGAATGGAAGTTACATCCTCAAGTGTTTACAAAGATAATCCAAGCGTGGGGAAGACCAGACATAGATCTCTTCGCCTCCCACAGGAACCATCAATTGGAAAAGTTCTGTTCAAGGACCTTTCATCCAAAGGCCTGGAGAGTGGACGCCCTTTCTTTCATTTGGGCAACATGGACAGTTTACGCTTTCCCACCTTTGCCTCTTCTGCCCAAGGTGCTCTTGAAAGCAAGAGCAGACAGACCGAAGATGATACTGATTGCTCCAGACTGGCCAAGACAACACTGGTACCCACTCCTGAGGAGCCTAACACATACTCCTCCCTGGACCCTACCTCTAATGCCTCTTCTACTGACTCAGCACAACTACAAAACTCTTCACAGTCAGCTGAAAACTCTCAATCTGGCTGCATGGAAAATTCCTTAACACCACAACAGACCCTACTCTCCAAAGAGGTGCAGGATGTCATTTTGGAGGCCAGAAGACCATCTACTAGAAAGGCTTACTCCGCAAAGTGGAAACGTTTTTGTGCTTGGAATGAGAAAAAAGGCCAGGATCCTAGAAAACTGAATTTGCCTCAGATATTACAGTATCTAGCTGAGCTGTTGAACAGTGGACTTTCATTTTCCTCCATCAAAATTCATGCCTCAGCCATTTCTGCAGAATGCAACACTGATCCACCCTTATTCTCTCACCCACTTTTAAGACAGTTCCTCAGAGGAGCTAAGAATATAAGACCTCCAAGGAAACAACCAATCCCAGCCTGGGATCTTAACTACATTCTAGAAAAATTAACATTTACCTCCCTTTGAACCAGCTGCCTCTACAGATTTGCAATATTTGTCCTGGAAAACAGCCTTCCTTCTGGCCATTACCTCAGCTCGTAGGGTTTCGGAACTAGAAGCCCTCATGGCTGTGCAGCCCTTTCTCATCTTCCATCAGGACAGGGTTTCCCTATGAACCAACCCTTCATTTATGCCTAAGGGGGTATCCAGGGTAGCTTTAAATCAGGCCATACACTTACCTACCTTTTACCCCAATCCTCAAAACAAAGGGGAAAGACTGCTACATTCCTTAGACATCCATAGACAGCTACGTTACTATCTGGACAGAGCACAGCCCTTCAGGAAATCAGAACAACTTTGTGTCCTATGCTGTATGAGCTCAAGGGAAGCCAATTTCCAAACAGACAATTTCAAAATGGATAGGCCATTGCATACGGTTTTGTTACTCCTTTCATGGCAAACCTGTGCCTACAGGCATCAGATCCCACTCCACAAGGGCCACAGCCACCTCTACAGCCTTCCTCAGAGGAGTCCCTACCAAGGATATTTTGGAGGCAGCCACTTGGAGTTCTGTGCATACCTTCACAAAACACTACCACCTGCCTTTATATTCCAAAACTAGAGCAGGCTTTGCCTCTGCTGTGTTGCAGGGCATTCTGGCTGCTCCCAGTTCCACCTAGTGCCTACCACCCTGTGCGTAGCTTTGGGATTCTACCCATCTGTGATTACTGCAGCTGTATGCACGATGAACATAGTACAGTTTTGTACCTACCATAAATGTAGATGTTCGAGTGCTAATACAGCTGCAGTACAGGTTTCCCTCCCTCCTTCCCCTCTTGGTAAAAGCCCAGTGGTTAACACCTCCTCATACAACCTAATTTGGGTTATCCTTCTATGGTGTATTTGCTTGCAACTACTGATTTTTGATTATATTGCATTGCTTGACTATATTTATATATATAATTTATGTATTGCCTTCCTTCTGGGGGCACCTGACATCTGGGGCAAGAAAGACTGAAGAATATGGCGTCGGCTGTGTCTTGTATACCCCTGTCGCACTAACGTCAGGAAAGAAAGCGACAACAACCGACGCCGGACCTAGACTTTGGAATTCGGCCGACCGAGGACCCGCCTGATGGCAGAGAACCCATCTGGGATTACTGCATCTGTATTAGCACTCGAACATCTACATTTATGGTAGGTACAAAACTGTACTTTCTTGGTACCCAGAAAGGACAAGGCCTGGCGGCCAATACTGGATTTATCAATTTTGAACACATACCTGGACATACCAAAATTCAAAATGCTGACTTTGCAGCAGCTTCTGCCCATGCTGGGCAAGAATGCTTGGCTGGTGACTTTAGACCTAAAAGAGGCATACCTGCATGTCCCAATAAGACAGTCGTGCAGAAGATACCTCAGACTCAAGGCTGGATTAATGCATTACCAATTCTCTGCACTGCCCTTTGGCTTATCTACTGCACCCAGGTTCTTTACAAAGTGCCTGGCACCAGTAATTGCATTTTGCAGACGAAGTGTACACATATATCCTTACTTGGACAACTGTCTCATTCAGGCAGAGAGCAAGGACACTCTTCTTCGACACCTGGCGTTTGTGAAAAGGCTTCTAACATGCCTAGGGTACATAATAAACGAAAAGAAATCACAACTGGTACCCTCTCAAAAGATAACATTCCTGGGTGCAAGCTTGAATACAACTGCCCAGATGGCTTATCTCACACCAGACAAAGGCAACTGACTACTTACTTCAAACTGATGGCAACAAATTCCCAGTCTTGACAAATTCTGCAGGCTCTGGGCTTCATGGCATCCTGCATCCTACTGATTCCATATGCAAGACTGCATATGAGGAAACTTCAATGGTACCTAAAAAGTTTATGGAGTCAATATTCTCAGAGTCTGGAAACCATGATTCCTCTCATTCCCTGCCTGAAACAGGAGTTTCTCTGGTGGGCAGAGGCATGTCACCAAAACATGGGACGGCCATTCACTCTGCCCCCTGCTAGCCAAACCATAACAGATACATCAGCTTATGCCTGGGGAGCCCACATGGCTGGAAGATGCATTCAGGGCATATGGTCACCAAAACAAATGCATCTGCACATCAACCAGAAAGAGGGCATTTTGAACAGCTAGCATCTAACAGCCTTCAAGGACTTACTTCATCCAGGACAACTACTGAACAAAACTGACAACACAGTCATGTGGTATATAAACAAGCAAGGGGGCACACACTCATACCCCTTCTGCAGATTAGCCATGGCACTGTGGAACACAGCTTTGACCTACCAAATACATTTTCAAGCTCAATTCATGCCAGGAAAACAAAACACTGTGGCAGACGATTTAAGCAGAAACCTTATGGATCCTCATGAGTGAAAACTAAATCCACAAGTCTTCAGCATGATAACAGACAAATGGGGGAGCCCAGACATAGATCTATTTGCCTCTCCTTAAAATTATCAAATGAAAAGATTCTGCACAAGGACTTATCACAGACCAGCATGGAAAGTGGACGCCCTTTCCTTCAGTTGGAAAAACCTATCAGTTTACGCCTTTCCTCCTCTGCCTCTTCTCCCCAAGGTCCTCCTAAAAGTCAGCAAGAGAAACCAAAGATGATACTAATTGCCCCAGACTGGCCCTGCCAATACTGGTACCCAATCCTAAGGAACTTGTCTCAATACCCAGATTGGACCTTGCCTCAAAAACCACAACTACTGTCCCAGCAAAACAATCAGATCCAGCACAATCAACTACAGACTCTGAACCTGGCAGCATGGCTGATCATGTAGTCATACAAACAACACCTCTCAGTAAAGCTGTGATGGATGTCATTTTGGAAGCCAGAAGGCCTAGTACTAGAAAATCTTATGCTGACAAATGGAAGAGATTCTGTGCTTGGAATCAAGCACCAGGAACTGATACAGCAGAACCAAATATTCCTCGGATATTGCAATACTTAACTGAGATGCTTGACAAAGGCCTATCTTTCTCATCAATTAAATTCCATGCCTCTGCCATTTCGGCTCATTGCAATACAGAACCACCAATATTTTCTCATCTTTTACTAAAGCAGTATCTTAGAGGAGCCAAAAAGTTAAGGCCTCCTAGATCATCACCTATCACCTGCATGGGACCTCAATTATGTGTTGGAAAAGCTCACACCGCCGATATAAAGTTCTTATGGAAAACAGCTCTGCTACTAGCAATTACTTCAGCAAGAAGAGTTTCAGAGCTACAGGCCCTCATGGCTATAGAGCCTTTTATTATATTTTACCCAGACAGGGTATCTCTGAGGACATATCCTACTTTTATGCCTAAGGTGGTTTCCAGTGTGGCTCTTAACCAAACAGTTCATCTGCCAACCTTTTATCCAAATCCACAGAACAAGGGGGAGAGAATTCTGCATTCCTTGGACGTACACAGACAGCAAAGATTCTACTTAAGCAGAACTAAAGCTCTAAGAAAAACTGAGCAATTACTAGTGACGTATGCTGCAGGATCAGAGGGCAAGGCATTTTCAAAGCAGACAATTTCAAAATGGATAAGCCACTGCATCTGTTTCTGCTACTTACACCATGGTAAACCTGTACCCAAGGGCATTAGGTCTCATTCCACCAGAGCTGCAGCTACTTCAGCAGCCTTTCTAAGGGGAGTACCAGCCAAAGACATTCTAGAGGCTGCTACTTGGAGTTCTGTTCACACCTTTACAAAGCATTATCATTTGCTTATTTACTCTAACTCCAGAGCAGGCTTTGCCACTGCAGTTCTGCAGGGCCTTATAGCCACTCCTAATGCTGTTTAGCTCCAGCCCCCCAACCATAGCTTTGGGATTCTACCCAAATGTAATGACTGCAACAGTGAAACACGAAGAACATAGTACAGCTGTGTACACTTACCATAAATGTAGCTGTTCGAGTGTATTCACTGTTGCAGTCCAGGTTACCCTCCTGCCCATCCCCCTGTCATTCTGGAGTTTCTTTTCCTTCTCTGTCTTCTACAACCTATGTGGTGTATTTGCTGGTAGATGAAGGTAAAGTTTATTTTGATATATAGATATAATTTGCTACCTTTTTGGGGGCACCTGACATTGGGGGCAAGAAAAGCTAAAGAAAATGGCGTCAGCTGCATGTTTTATACTCCTGATGACCTGACATCATGGAAGAGGAGACAGCAACCGACGCAGGACCAAAGACTTTTGAGGGCAACCTGCCCGCAGATTACCCAAATGTAATGACTGCAACAGTGAATACACTCTAACGTCTACATTTATGGTAAGTGTACACAACTGTACTTTCCTATCATACCTTGCCTACGCCTGGAGTTCCTGTGGTGGGCAGAGGCCTGCCACCAAAACAAGAGACTGCCATTCACACTACCCCCTTCTGCCCAAACCCTAACGACAGATGCATCAGACTATGCATGGGGGGCTCACCTGGCAGGGAAGTGCATTCAGGGCAAATGGAACCCAAATCAAATGCACCTACATATCAATCAAAAAGAAATGTTAGCTGTAGAGAATGCTCTGACAGCCTTAAGGACTACATTCATCCAGGACAACTAATGGTAAAGATGGACAACACCACGGTTATATGGTGCATAAACAAGCAGGGGTACACATTCCTACCCCCTCTGCAGACTAGTGATGGCATTGTGGAACACGGCCTTGAGCTACCAAGTGCAACTACACGCTCAATTCCTGCCAGGAAAACTGAATACACTGGCAGACGGACTAAGCAGAAATCTCATGGACCCACACGAGTGGAAACTGGGACCACAGATTTTCAACATGTTGACAAGCAAATGGGGGAGCCCAGACATAGATCTATTTGCCTCCCCCCACAACTACCAGTTGGACAAATTTTGCACAAGGACTCCTCACAACAAAGCCTGGAAAGTTGATGCTCTGTCATTCAACTGGAAAAACCTATCAGTCTATGCCTTTCCCCCTCTGCTCTCCAAAGTTCTGTTAAAAGTCAAACAGGACAAACCAAGAATGATTTTGATTGCAGCAGACTGGCCCCGCCAACACTTGTACCCACTCATGCGCAGTGTGTCGCAAATTTCTCCGTGACACCTGCCTCAGACACCTTCTTTACTGTCTCAGCAGGAAAACCAAATTCTGCACCCTCAGCTCCCAACATTGAACCTTGCAGCTTGGCTAATCACTTAAATTCACCCTTAACATTCTTCAGCAAACCTGTGATGGATGTCATCTTGGAGACTAGACCTAGTACTAGAAAATGTTATGTTGACAAATGGAAAAGATTCTGTGCTTGGAATCAATCTCAAGGGATGATCACAGCAGCGCCCAATTTACCTCAGATTTTACAAAACTTAAGGGCCTTTTTCCTCCATTAAAATCCACTCCTCCACCATTTCAACTCATTATAACACAGAACCTCCCATCCTCTGCCCAAGCAGTACCTCAGAGTGGCAAAAAACTTCCCAGAAGAGCTCCAACCCCTGCCTGCGACCTTAACTTTGTATTGGAGAATCTCACTCTACCTTCTTTCGTGCCAGCTGCTACTGCAGACTTAAAATTTCTTTCTTGGAAAACAACCTTCCTTCTAGCAATCATTTCAGCAAGAAGGATATCTGAGTTATAGGCCCTTATGGCAGTGGAGCCTTTCATCATCTTTCACGCGGACAGGGTGTAACTCAGGACCAATCCATCCTTCATGCCCAAGGTGGTATCCAGTGTGGCTCTTAATCAGTCCATTCATTTGCCAACTTTTTCCCAATCCACAGAACAAAGGGGAACAGATTCTGCATTCATTGGATGTGCACAGACAACTTAGATTCTACTTGGACAGGACTAAACCTCGAAGAAAATCTCAACAACTGCTGGTAGCATTTGCTGCAGGGGCAGAGGGAAAGGCTATTTCAAAACAAACCATCTCTAAATGGATAAGACATTGCATTCATTTCTGCTGTAAGCACCATGGAAAACCTATCCCCCAGGGGATCAGATCTCATTCCACCAGGGCTGCATCTACTTCTGCAGCCTTTCTCAGAGGTGTTCCTACCAGGGATATTCTAGAAGCTGCTACCTGGAGTTCAGTTCATACTTTCACCAACCATTAAAATTTACCAATTTTCTCTAAATCCAGAGCTGGCTTCGCCACTGTTGTCTTGCAGGGCCTTATAGCTGCTCCTAATGCTGTATAAATCCATCCTCCCAACCATAGCTTTGGAAATCTACCCAAATGTAATGACTGCAACAGTGAAAGAACATAGTACAGTTGTGTACACTTACCATAAATGTAGATGTTTGAGTGTATTCACTTTTGCAGTCTTGGTTACCCTTCCTCCAGCCCCTTGTTTTTCTCTTACTATACCTTTATTTTCTTTTACTATGCTTAAAAGCCTTTTTGGTGTATTTGCTTTTGGTTGGAGGTATATTTTTGTGTTTTTAATTTTATTGTACTCCCCATTGGGGGGGCACCTGACATCTGGGGCAAGAAGAACTGATGTAATGGCGTTGGCTGCATGTTTTATACACCTGACATCATAGAAGTGACAGCAACCGATGCAGGACCCAAGACTTTGCTAATCAGGCCGGCTGAGGGCAACCTGCCAGCAGATTACCCAAATGTAATGACTGCAACAGTGAATACACTCAAACTTCTACATTTATGGCAAGTGCACACAACTGTACTTTCACAAGACTGTTACGGCAAGACTTCATGCTTTTCAGGTTTATCTAAAGAAGATGCTGGCAGCCTACTTTGAAAGGCACATCATGTCTTCTGACTGTCTCTGTAGTTCAGATGTTCCTTCAAAAATGAAGAGATAATAAAAGGACAGGGAAACCATGAAGTCTTGGTCCCTTTGGGGTCCTAGGTTCCATGAATCAATCAGCCCCTGATGTCTTTCATAGCTGAAGCCTGTGATGTTCATCGTGCATACAGCTGCAGTCATAACAGATGGGTTCTCCTGCCGTCAGGCGGGTCCTCGGTCGGCCGAATTCCAAAGTCTAGGTCCGGCGTCGGTTGTCGCTTCTTCCCTGACGTCAGTGCGACAGGGGTATAAAGGAACCAGCCGACACCATTTTCTTCAGTCTTTCTTGCCGCGCAGTGCCCGAAGCAGAAGCAGTTCGCAAGTGCCGGTCGGCCAGCTCCTGAAATTATGAAAATTTTGAAACCGAAGTCTTCTTGAAAGCTAAGTTTGGGAAACTTTTCTTGCCTCAGACCGATGTCAGACAAAGTTAATAATTGTATTTCATGTGGGAAGCAAATACCGCATAAGGATTTCCATTCCCTCTGTATACCTTGTTTAGGCCCAGACCACGACGTCTCGGTCTGTCGCTTTTGTGCTACATTTAACAAACGCACCATTAAGCGTCGGGCGGAGTTCGCCCAGCATTATTTTGGGAAAACATTTAACTATATCATGTCGTCGGATACTCCGACTCCAGTTTTGTCTAAAAACGCAAAGATAAGGACAGACACACGAGGTACGCGGCCTCTACCGACACCACGCCAAAGCCGACTACACGTGGTCCAGTTCTCGGCGAGGTGCCTATGCAGCCCCTGACTACCGACTACACTTCATTGGCGGTGTCTCCTGTGCCCGAGGTCGCAGGCTCCTCGGCCCACACCCCGACTACAGATACCGAAGCCACTCTTGGCGTTGAACCTCAAAATGTGGACAGGTCTACCTCCACTCAAGGTGTATTCAGACCTTCTTCTTTCTCCATCAAGGCTTTCACTAAGTCTAAAGCAGCCATGCACTCTGAGACAAGCTACACAGGGCCCATCTCCAGGCCCCATGCCTTAAAAGCAGATGCTTAAAATGGCTGGGGATTTAATTACTCTTATCAGGGGGTTCTCAACCCCCACCGGACAAAAGGCCCAGAGTGGAGGAAGAATCCCCCTCCTCTGATCAGGGCTCCATTATTTCAGAGCACTCTGATGATCAGGAACATTCTTACTCCCCTTTTGAAGACTCTGATGCGGAGGAGTCCATTCCTTCTGTATCACCCCCAGAGGATTACTCATTTGGGGAAACTCTGCATACTTTAAAGGAACACTTCCACTGGGAAGGCCAGGATTATTCTGATTCCAAGAAAAGGCTTAGGGAATTTCTCTTACTACCTCAGCACAGGCCTCTGGCTATACCTCCTGTCTTGGACATCCTAGATGTTTTCTCGGAGGCCTGCCTTAACCCAGACTCTCTGCCTCCAGCCCCAGTTAAGCCAGACAGGTATTACAGGGTTCCTGACTCGCACCAATTTCTATACAAAAGCCATGCTGCTGACCCAGAAACCATCTCACAGGGCCCCAAGGGAATTAAGGCCTCCACTGCTAAAAATCCATTACCTTCCGAGAGAGATTCCAGATCCTTAGAAGGGTGGGGGGAAAAGGTATATACCTCGGCTACCTTAACCATGAGGGCCTTAAACTGTCAGTTCCATATGCTAAAATACCAACAGTTTTTGTTATCACAATTGAAAAGTAAAATGTCGCAACCTGAACAACCAGACTTGAAGGAGTTGCAGGATTTGATGCATAGTGCAGAACAAGTGGGTAAGCATACCTTACAATGTGGTTTTGATGCTCTAGAGGCCTCATGTAGAGCTGCTGTTACAGGATCAGTCATACGTAGACATGCCTGGCTCAAGGAACAAACCTTGCCTGATCATGTCAAAGCTAAATTACTAGATGCCCCTCTTCAAAAGGATGTATTATTTGGTGCTAATGCGGAGGAGGTATTAAGGAAAATGGAGGAAAAGGCTAAATCAATGCAAACTGTGAAAGATTTTCTACAGGTACTACCCCCACGTTTCAGTAGAAATTGGCCTTCCAAAAATTGGTCCTTTCCAGCCACGGACAGACCCCAAAGAGGCAGATACAGGCGCCCGAGGGGCAGAGGACAATCCCAAGGATCCTTTAGAGGCAGACAATGGCAAGCTCCTACACAGAGGTGGTGAGGATAACTCGCAATCATTCAGAAAGCAAGCCCAATGACTTTCCCCTTTACATGCCAAGCAAGACTCAAATGGCAGCCCCCTTAGGAGGAAAGCTGGCATTATTTTCAAAGAATTGGCATATTGTCACAAGACAAATGGATCCTGGACATTATAAACAGAGGCTACAGATTCCATTTTCACACCCTTCCAAAAATGAGAGGCATGCCAAACCTGCCACACAATCAAAGGGCAGAGGCACAAAGGCAAATTACAGATCTCATAGACATGAAAGCTATTCAAGAGGTACCTACGCACGAACAAGGTCAAGGTTTTTATTCCAGGCTATTCCTGGTACCAAGGAAGGGAAAAGATTGGAGACCTATTTTGGACCTGTCCATCCTAAACACATTTCTACTCGTACCAAAATTCAAGATGCTCACTACAGCAACTTCTTCCCATGCTGGGCAAGGAGTCTTGGCTGGTAACATTGGACCTCAAGGAGGCATACCTGCATGTCCCAATCAGACAAAATTGCAGAAGATACCTCAGATTTCTTGCAGGTTCAACCCATTATCAATACTTCTGCGCCCAGAGTATTCACGAAATGCCTGGCATCAGTAATTGCCTACTGCAGACTTCAAGGGATACAAATATACCCTTATTTGGACGACTGCCTGATCCAAGCGGACAGCAAGCACATTCTTCTGAAACATCTGGCTTATGTAATAATGTTGTTGAGCTATCTGGGATATACAGTCAACAAAAAGAAATCAAGGCTAATACCCTCTCGGAAGATAATTTTCCTGGGTGCCAACTTGGACACAAACACCCAGATGGCCTACCTCATGCCAGAGAAGCAGGGGCAACTAACTCAATACTTCAGAGCACTAGCAATTTGCACCAGGCTGACTGCAAGGAAAATCCTGCAGGCTCTGGGATTCATGGCATCTTGCATCTTACTAATCCCATGTGCAAAGCTGCATATGAGGAAACTTCAATGGTACCTGAAAAACATATGGTCTCAACACAACCACAGTTTGGAAACAATAATACCACTAATTCCATGTCTGCAAAAGGAATTTCTGTGGTGGGCTCAAGCATGCCAAACAAACACAGGTCTTCCATTCAGCAAGCCTCAAGCAAGTCAAGTCATCACAACAGACGCCTCTGACTACGCCTGGGGGGCGCACATGACAGATCGGTGCATTCAGGGCAAATGGTCCCAAAAAGAAAAGCACCTTCACATCAATCAAAAGGAAATGCTAGCAGTAATAAATGCTATTATAGCTTTCAAGGACCTTCTGCAACCAGGTCAACTATTGATAAGAACGGACAACACCACAGTTGTGGTACATAAACAAACAAGGAGGAACACATTCATACTCCCTATGCAGACTGGCCATGTCACTTTGGAAAATGGCCATGGACTTACAAATCGAACTACAAGCACAGTACTTGCCAGGCAAGGAAAACACGCTGGCAGACAACCCAAGCAGAAATATGACAGATCCACACGAATGGAAGTTGCATCCAAATGTTTTTACAGAAATAATCCAAGCATGGGGAAGGCCAGACATAGATCTATTTGCCTCCCACAAAAATCACCAATTGACAAAATTCTGCTCAAGGATTTTCCATCCGAAGGCCTGGAGAGTGGACGCTCTCTCTTTCAGTTGGACATCAATGACAGTTTATGCCTTCCCACCTCTTCCTCTGCTGCCCAAAGTTCTATTGAAAACCAGAGCAGACAGACCAAAGATGATTCTCATTGCTCCGGACTGGCCAAGACCACACTGGTACCCACTCCTGAGGAGCCTGACGCATTCCCCACCGTGGACCCTGCCTCTAATGCCTCTTCTTCTGACTCAGCACAGCTTCAAAACTCTCCACAGCCAGCTAAAAACACTCAATCTAGCCGCATGGAAGATTCCTTAGCATCACAACAGACCCTACTCTCCAAGGAGGTGCAGGATGTCATTTTGGAGGCCAGAAGGCCGTCAACTAGAAAAGCTTACTCCGCAAAATGGAAACGGTTTTGTGTCTGGAATGAGAAAAAGGGCCAGGATCCTGAAAAACTGAATTTACCTCAAATACTACAGTATTTAGCTGAGCTGCTAAGCAGTGGACTTTCATTCTCCTCCATCAAAATCCATGCCTCAGCCATTTCTGCAGAATACAACACTGATCCACCCTTATTCTCTCACCCTCTCTTAAGACAGTTCCTCAGAGGGGCTAAGAATCTAAGACCCCCAAGAAAACAACCAATACATGCTTGGGATCTCAATTTCATTCTGGAAAAACTGACCTTGCCTCCCTTTGAACCAGCTGCCTCATCAGATTTGCAATATTTGTCCTGGAAAACAGCTTTCCTTCTGGCTATTACCTCAGCTCGTAGTCAGCTCGTAGAGTTTCAGAACTACAAGCTCTCATGGCTGTGCAGACTTTTATCATCTTCCATCAGGACAGAGTTTCCTTACGAACCAACCCGTCCTGTATGCCTAAAGTGGTATCCAAGGTAGCTTTGAATCAGGCCATACACTTACCTACCTTTTATCCTAATCCTCAAAACAAAGGGGAGAGATTACTACACTCCTTGGATATCCACAGACAACTACGTTATTATCTGGACAGAACAAAGCCTTTCAGAAAATCAGAACAGCTCTTTGTGTCCTATGCTGTAGGAGCTCAAGGAAAGCCAATTTCGAAACAGACAATCTCAAAATGGATAGCCCACTGCATACGCTTTTGCTATTCTTTTCATGGCAAAACTGTACCTACAGGCATCAGATCTCACTCCAGAAGGGCCACAGCTACCTCTGCAGCTTTCCTCAGAGGAGTTCCTACCAAAGATATTTTGGAAGCAGCCACTTGGAGTTCTGTACATACCTTCTCCAAGCACTACCACCTACCATTATACTCCAAAACTAGAGCAGGCTTCGCCACTGCAGTCTTGCAGGGCATCCTGGCTCTTCCTAGTTCCACCTAGTGCCTACCACCCCTTTCTTAGCTTTGGGATTCTACCCATCTGTTATGACTGCAGCTGTATGCACGATGAACATAGTACAGTTTTGTACCTACCATAAATGTATATGTTAGAGTGCTAATACAGCTGCAGTCCAGGTTTCCCTCCCTCCTTCCCCTCTTGGGACAGGCCTATAGGCTAACACATCCTCATACAACCTAATTGGGGTATTCATTTATGGTGTATTTGCTTGCAACTACTGTATTTTGATTATATTGCACTGCTTTATTACACAAATTTATGTATTGCCTTCCTTCTGTGGGCACCCCCCCCCCCCCGCTTTGATATGACCACTGGGAATTTTGGAGCCGAAGACCCATTCCGTGACCTGGACCTCAGCTAAACCTAAGCTGAGACTTGGTCACTACCCCCTAGGTTTCCCCAAAGTCCAGAAGCACCTAATTAAAAAATGAAACTGCACACCAAAAATATAGAAAAGTATTCCAGTGGCAGGGAAATAAAATCTCTTACAGTATACTTTTTCTACTACTTGGGAATATGGAACCTAGAGAACATTCCTGGACTTGTCAAGGTTGAAGTCAAGTCCTAAAATTTAAAATGTTGACACTGCAGGTGCTGCTATTTATGCTGTGCTCTCAAGCACTCTTGTGTCTGTCTGCATATTCCATTATTAAAATGTGCGGTCAGTACTTGGTTTTTGGCAGGGGGATTGCATTTTCAACTTCAGAATTTTGGAGCCTTTGGTTTAGCTACTGTGCGCAGATTGTTACCAAATGCCAGCCCCATTGATATTTTGCAGAACTAAGGACATCTATAGTTAGGCTTACTCAGTCAACTGTCTTATCCATACCCACTCCAAAGGGGAGATTCAGAGTGCTCTAAATATCAAGTTGGTGCTTGAACAGTCTAGAACTCATCCTGAGCTTGAAAAAGCCAATCTTGTCTCCATCCCTGAGACCCTAGGATCCTTTTTGGAGACTTGAAACATGGCAGACGAAATCAAGTAGACTGCCAGACAGGGCTTCGACATTCTAGATTACATGGCTTTGACCGTCCTTATGGTACCCCAAGCTAGACAACAAAGGTAAATTTCATTAGTTCTCTGGGACAAACAATCTGAACCTCTAAACTCTGAAAACATTGTTGCTTTGTCAAAAGAATATAGGCTGGTGGATCAAACAAAACCAAAGAAACAAGGGTATGCCTTTACACCAAATTGTCTCTAATCAGACCCTGCTCACAGGTTCATTATATGGCCTTCTATTCCTATGTTGCAGTATTCGTACTGTGGGATTTTCCAACTCAGGCGACCCGATGTTTGTTCCTATACAAAAGCTTAAGCCTGACTGCTGTAGGTGTGTGGGACGTCATACGCAGGGCCATAAACCAGGGACCATAAATGTGACGTCTGCATGCACAGACCCCAGAACCTTTCAGCCGCAGAAGTCGTTGGCTTCAACTGTTTCACTCGTATGACCGAAGACTTCAAAAGATAAGTACCCTGTTGGGGGGGTTTCTCTCTTGCGTATACTTGAGCTTGGTTGCTGTAGGTTTCCTTTTTTAGCCAATATCTGAGAAAAAGAGCAAATGTAATTGCAGGCGTCTGATACTGCACAAAGATTCTCACAACTGGTGTGTGTTTTGCTTAGGTAAGGAGCACGACCATAAGGCCTGCTCCATTTGTCAGTCTTTCATGCCAAAAACCCTACACAGCCATCTGGCTGCACTAAATTTGTATTTAGAGAATCCATGATCGCACTACCTTACTTTCAGGATGGATCCAAAGTCGGATGCCCAATCCAAACAAACCGAGGAAAAAGGCCAAGGTTTCCATTAGGTGCAGTTACGATGCAGCAGAGTTTTCAGCCAGGTCTGCTGTCTTTGCATCTGCTTTGCTCAGATATTCCTGGCTTCGCCTTCATCCTCTAACAGAGGATTTTATATCCAACGTCATGGATGCTCCACTGGACCACAACCTTTTATTTGGGGAAAATTCAGCAGAACTTTTCAAAAACGTACGAGAGAAAAGCAAAGAGCTGCAGGATATTAAGCATCTGCTGGTGTCCCCCTTCCCTAGATATTACAGGAGCTGTCAACTAAAACTTCCTTTGTCCGAAAGACTCCCTCAGCACCATGTCCTTCCTCCTCTAGGCTTCGTAGGGGATCCAGGAGACTGCCCTTCTCCAGACCCCCCAACTGTCAGCCCCAGCCAAGCAGCCCTTTCCAGACAGGGGGGTGGGGCACTTCAGTGTGACTGTCTTGCTCAACTGCGTCTGTCCGCCCAACTTACTCACTGCCTCCCCTTCTGGAAAACCATCACCTCAGATCTTTGGGTTCTTTCTGTCATCCAAACAGGATATTTTCTATCCTGGAAGGAAAAAACAAAACCAAAAAGCATTCCTTTTCCTCCAAAAAAATCAGCTTCATCTATTCCCTCTCATATTGAAAGAACTCCTGACTCTAGGAACTATACAACCAGTTCCCTCAGGACAAAGAGGTACAAGCCTTCTATTCTCATCTATTCTTAGTTCCCAAAAAGGATGGCCCTTGGAGGCCAATCTTGCATTTATCCTATCTGAACATGTTCCTAAAGGTTCCCTCCCTCTCCTTTCAAACTCTTCTACCCCTCATTCAACCCCAAACCTTCATGGTCACTGTGGACCTAAAGGATGCTAACCTGCACATTCATATCAGGCCCTCCCACAGGACGTTTCTGCGCTTCACTGGCCACTTTTCACACTTTGTTTACAGCCTTGCCCTTTGGCTTGTGTACGGCTCCCAGAGTCTTTACAAAGTGCAAGGTGCCAAACATTGCCTATTGCAGAACCAAGGAAGTCCAAATCTTACCTGGATGACATTCTCATTCTGGCAGAAAGAGTCCACCCTACAAACCCATCTCAAGTTGACCATGACTCCTCCACAACTTGGGCTTCACCTTCAACCTAAAGAACTCCACTCTTCCTCATCAGGACAACGTTTTCCTAGACTGCAGAGAAAAGACCTGATGAGATCCTTTCTTCCACTGGACAAAATGCAGATGTTCTTTTTGGGTTTCACTGTTGCAGTCATCACACTTGGGTTATCTTGCCAGGGGTAGCCCTTAGTCAGCCCAAATACCAGAAGCTTAGTATTTCTGCGTCGGTTGCTGTCACTCCAGGACTGACGTCCGGTCGTCAGTGGTATAAAAACAGGCAGCAGATGCCATTACATCAGTCTTGCTTGCCGAGGAGCCCAAAGCAGAAGCAGTTTGCACGAGTGCTGGTCGGTCGCTACTAAGTTTTCGTTTCCGAAATTTGAAGTTTGTCTTCTAAAGCGAAGTACCCTGTTGGGGATCCTTTTTTCTTGCTCTAACCGATGTCAGAAAAAGTTAACAATTGTCTTGCCTGTGGAAAGCAAATACCACACAGAGATTTCCATTCTTACTGCGTCACCTGTTTATGCTCAGACTATGACGTCCCTCACTGCCGGTTTTGTGCTTTGTTCAACGCCCAAACTATTTGTCGTCAGGCCCTTATTGTAGCTAAATATTTTCACTCTCTATCTCCGTATTCCAAAATGGCTTCGGTAAGCCATCTGATTACCGATCTTCCAAAAAAAGTAAGGATAAAGACAGAGAGAGAACACACAGGTCAAAAACTGCCAACACCGCTTCTGTTAAGCTAGTCGCCAGTTCGCCGTTACTCAGTGAGGTGCTTTCGCAGCCCCCGATGCCTGCATCTATGGATTCGCAGGCCGCTACCGAGACCTGTTCGGAGTCTGGTATGTCACGAGACTCTGACTGCGGAACCTGTGGATGTCTCTACGGTCCGGAGCCTCTGGCTTCTGAGGAAGTTCTTTGCACTACCGATATTTGGCACAAACAGACTTTTCGCAGCTTCAGTTCTTCTAAAACTACTGAGTTTCTAAGGCCCAGAGTACGAGCTATGCCTAAAAAAACGACTACCCAAACTTGCGCACCTGCTTCCTTGCCACAATCACAGATGCTTAAATTGGCGGAAGACCTTGTCATGCTGATTAGGGGAAGCCGGCATACCCTTGCTAAAAGAAAGACTTGTCCCCAGCAGCTTTATCTGACCAAGAGCCCGACAACTGTGAGGTAGCTGATTTATGAAGACCTGCCCTTATCTGCTTATGAGGATTCAGATGCAGAGGAATCCATTCTTTCTGCCTCTCCTCCAGAGGATTTTTCTTTTGGTGAAAACCGTACATAGTTTGAGAGAGCACTTCCATTGGAAATACCAGGATTATCCTCAGTCCAAAAAGAGACTCTGGGAATTTTTAGATTTACTATAGCACAGACCCTTAGCTATCCCTCCTGGTGTTCATCGTGTTTCACTGTTGCAGTCATTACATTTGGGTTATCCTGCTGGCAGGCTACCCGCAGTCGGCCTGAATTCCAAAGTCTTGGTCCGGTGTCGGTTGCTGTCACCTCTTCCTGATGTCAGTGCGCCAGGGATATAAAAGATGCAGCTGATGCCATTTTCTTCAGTCTTTCTTGCGGGGTGCCCGAAGCAAAAGCAGTTTGCAAGTGCCGGTAGGCCGACTCCTGAGATTTTCAAAATCGAATTTCAGATCCGAAGTCTTCATTAAAGCTAAGTACCCCGTTGGGGAAACTTTTTTCTTGCTCCAGACCGATGTCAGAAAAAATTGCATTTCTTGTGGGAAGCAAATACCTCATAAGGATTTTCATTCTTATTGTATTCCTTGCCTAGGCCCTGATCACAACGTTGCTAGCTGTCGGTTTTGCACTAGATTTAACCAAAGCACTATTAAGTGTCGGTATGATTTTGCCTTTCATTACTTTGGCCGAAGATTCAATTATATAATGCCGTCGGAACAACCGACGACCAGAGTTTATAAAAAGCACAAGGAAAAGGACAGGCATCCGAGGACCAAAACCGACGACGAGGCTTCCGCTAAGCCAGTCGCCGGTTCTCAGTGAGGTGCTTTCGCAGCCCCTGACGCCCGCTACCTCAGAGCCACAGGCCGCTGCCGATTCCCACGTGGAGCCAGTTAGGCCTCTGGATACTCAAGGTATTGGACACTCGGAAACTATTCCCTCAGATGGGTCCAGAGCCGCTGAGCAGGCTTCGGCTTCTGAGGGTGTTTTCAGACCTACACAGTTATATGTAAAGCCTACCTCCGCTTCCAAAGCAAAGACTAAAGCAGATCTAAAGACAAAGAAACAAGTACAGCATTCTCCTGGACAGACTTCCATGCCTAAAAAACAGATGCTCAAAATGGCCGAAGACCTAATTACCGTGATCAGGGGATGTCCTTCAAGGATGCATCTGCAGTCCTAACAAATGGGTTGTCCTGTCGTCAGGCAGCCCTTCGGTCGGCCGGATTCCAAAGTCTGGGTCTGGGTCTGGCCTCGGCTGGTGTCGCACTTCACCCGACGTCATCTCTGCTGGTCTTCGGGTATAAAGGCATCAGCCGACGCCATTTTCCTCAGTCTTTCTTGCCGCGTGGCGCCCGAAGCAGAAGCTGTTCGCAAGTGCCGGTTGGTCAGATCCAGAGATTACTACTACCGAATACTACTTCGAAGACTTCTAAAAGCTAAGTACCCCGTTGGGGACTCTTTCTTGCCTCAGCCGATGTCAGAAAAAGTGAATAACTGTTTAACTTGTGGGAAACAAATACCTCATAAAGATTTCCACTCTTACTGCTTACCTTGTTTAGGCCCAGACCACGACGTAGCAGCCTGTTTAGCCTGTGCTTCTTTCAACCGACGAACGCTTAGGCGTCGGTCGGAGTTTGCTGAACAGTTTTTCGGCTCAGATTTTGCGTACATTATGCCGTCGGATCCTCCGACTTCTCAAATTGTTAAGAAACGCAAAGAAAAAGACCGACACTCGCGGTCCACGGTTAAGCAAACCGCGAGTGTCTCGGTTTCAGCCGAAACAGAGCAAACGGGTCAATCTTCAGCCGAATCCATGACTACTACCGAGGCTCCTGCTACCCTAGTCGAATCGGCCTCTGAAGTTTTGCCTACTAATGTGGTTTCTCTAGAATTATCGGACACCATCCCTTTGGATGTCTCTACCCCAGCACGTGGTGCTGCTAGGCCTCCTGCAGCCATGTCTATAAAGGCCTTTGCCAGGGCTAAAGCAGCCAAAACTGCTAAGTCTGTGCCTGTTAAGCCCCCCCTCTCACAGGCCCAGTTCCAGGTCCCAAATGCTTACTCTGGCAGAGGATCTCATCCCTTTAATAAGGGGATCCCAATCTCACCCAGACAGGGCCTCTCAACCTCCAGAAAAGAGACCTAGAGCAGAGCCCCCTGAGCCAGTGTCCTCAGATGACTCTTCTGATGATTCAGACAATACAGACCGACCATCCAGAGGCTCCTTTTTCTACTTATGAAGATTCCGATGCTGAAGAATCTATACCTTCTGCCTCTCCACCAGAGGAATTTTCCTTTGGGGAAACCTTACATGCCATGAGAGAGCAATTCCAATGGCAGGGGCAAGATTTCTCAGATTCAAGAAAAAGGCTTAGGACCTTTCTACACTTACCGCAACATAGGCCCTTAGCTATACCTCCAGTTCTTCCTGTTGTGGATGATGCATTTAATGATGTTTGCACTGCTCCTGATACTTTACCTCCAGCCCCTGCCAAGCCCGATAGGTTTTACAGGGTACGGACACTCATCACCACTTATACAAGGCTCCCTTGCAGATCCTGAGACTATCTCCCAGGGGCCTAAGGCAGTAGCCGACCTCAGCGAAAAACCCTCTCCCTCTGAAAGGGAATCCAGGTCCTTAGAGATGGGGTAAAAACGTATACACCTCTGCTACTCTCTCAGCTAGAGCTTTGAACTGTCAGTTTCATATGATCCAATACCAAGAGTTTATGCTTGATCAGTTAACTAAGAAACTGTCCTCTGATGATTCCTTAGATAAGAAATATGTTTTAGAAATGGTGAATAACATTCAGCAGGTTAGTAACCATTCTTTAAAATGTGGCTATGATGCACTGGAGGCTTCATTTAGATCAGCCATGACTGGCACAGTTATAAGAAGGCATGCATGGTTGAAAGAACAGGTCTTGCGGATCATGTTAAAGCAAAGCTATTAGATGCTCCTATGGATAAGGTCAGTCTATTTGGTTCTCCTGCCCAGCAAGTAATGAAGAAAATGGAAGAGAGGGCAAAATCTGTACAAACAGTTAAAGATTTCTTACAGGTTCAGCCCCCAAGGTTTAGCAGGAACTGGCCTTCCAAAAATTGGTCCTTTCCAGATTCCTCTAAATCTCAGAGAGGCAGGAATAGACGTTCCAGAGGCAGAAATCAATCCAGAGGAGGTGCCTACAGAGGACGCCATTGGCAAGGCAATAACCAACGAGGCACAGACACAACCACTGCCACTGCAACAGGACAATCACAGTGACTTGGCTCTGACACCGCCTACCAGGGAACAAATAGCAGCACCCTTAGGCGGAAAGTTAGCCTTATTTTCAAAAAATTGGCACTATATCACAAGAGACAAGTGGATTTTGCAAACTATAGACCAAGGCTACAGGTTTCATTTCCACACCTTACCAGTAAAAAGAGGAATGCCAAACCTACCACCAAATCAAAAAACAGAAGCCCTACAACAGATAGCTCAATTAACAAAGATGAGAGCTGTGGAAAGGGTACCACCTACAGAACAGGGCAAAGGATTTTACTCCAGACTCTTCCTAGTACCAAGAAAAGAGAAAAGTTGGAGACCTATTCTCGACCTGTCCGCTTTAAACACATTCATCATTGTTCCAAAATTCAAAATGCTGACCCTACAGCAACTTCTTCCCATGCTGGGCAAGGAGTGTTGGCTGGTAACTCTAGATCTCAAGGAGGCATACCTGCACGTCCCCATTCGACCCAATTGCAGAAGATACCTCAGATTTCTTGCAGGATCAGAGCATTATCAATTCTCAGCATTGCCCTTTGGCTTATCTACTGCGCCCAGAGTATTCACGAAATGCCTGGCATCAGTAATCGCTCATTGCAGGCTACAGGGAATCCAAATTTATCCATACATGGACGACTGCCTGATACAAGCGGACAACAAAAGCAAGCTGACACAAGACTTACAAAGAGTCATTTGCTTACTACAAGCCCTGGGATACACAGTCAATTTAAAAAAGTAAAGACTGATACCATCCCAAACAAGAACATTCTTGGGTGCAGAATTGGACACAGTAAAACAGATGGCATTCCTAACTGCAGAAAAACAAGAACAACTCCCTCTTTACTTCTTGGCATTAACAAAGCAGAACAAACTAACAGCAAGGAAAGTACTGCAGGCCTTGGGCTTCATGGCATCATGCATAATCCTGGTCCCCCATGCCAGACTGCATATGAGAAAGCTACAGTGGTACCTAAAGAATTTATGGTCTCAACACAGGCACAGCTTAGAAACCGAAATACCACTAATCCCATGCCTGAAACAAGAGTTCCTATGGTGGGCTCAAGCATGCCAGTCAAACCCAGGATTGCCCTTCCACAACATTCAAGCAAGCCAAACCATTACAACGGACGCCTCAGACCTAGGTTGGGGGGCCCACATGCTGGACAAATGCATTCAAGGATTATGGACTCCAGATCAGCTGCACCTGCACATAAATCAAAAAGAAATGCTGGCAGTAAAACTAGCAATCCAGAATTTCAGACCATTCCTCAAAGAAGGCCAATTAATGATAAGGACAGACAACACCACAGTCATGTGGTACATCAACAAACAGGGAGGCACTCATTCATACCCCCTATGCCGAATGGCTCTGGACCTATGGAATATGGCTCTGAGCTACAACATTCAGTTACAGGCAATATTTGTTCCGGGAAAAGAAAACATCCTAGCAGACATGTTAAGCAGAACTACCTCGGATGCTCACGAATGGATGCTACACCCGGACATCTTCAAGGCCATCAGAAAGAAATGGGGAATGCCACAAATAGACCTATTCGCATCCCCACTCAATCACCAGCTCAAGAAATTCTGCACAAGGACATACCACCCACTTGCTTGGAAGGTGGACTCTCTATCCTTCAGTTGGAAAGGCCTGACAGCATATGCATTCCCACCTCTTCCTTTGATGCACAAGGTACTACTGAAAATCAAAGAGGAACGTCCAAGGATAATTCTGATAGCTCCAAATTGGCCAAGACAACGTTGGTATCCATTGCTGAGGAGCATGTCTCTGGGGGGAACGTGGAGACTACCCCTGATTCCTTTGATGTTAACTCAGAGCGACTACAACATCATGCATCCAAACCTGAAAACTCTGCAACTGACTGCCTGGAACATTACATAAGAGCAACTAACCCAGATTTATCCCAAAGGGTTAAAGACATTATCCTTGAGGCCCGCAGACCTTCAACAAGAAGGAACTATGCAGGAAAATGGAAAAGGTTTGTCATTTGGAGTACTGAAAGAGGAAAAGATGTGTCAAAGATAGATATTGCCAACATCCTGGAGTATTTGGCAGAGCTTCTCCATACAGGCCTGTCCTATTCCTCCATCAAGATACATGCATCAGCTATTTCTGCAGAATACAGCTTGATCCCCTGTCTTCTCACATCCTCTACTCAGGCAGTTCCTCAGAGGAATCAAGAATGTAAAGCCTCCTAGGAAACCACCATTACCAGCATGGGACTTGAATTTTGTGCTAGAAAAATTGACACTCCCTCCATTCGAACCAGCAGCAACAGCAGATCTTCAACACCTATCCTGGAAAACTGCTTTCCTACTGGCAATTACTTCAGCAAGAAGGGTTTCGGAACTACAGGCCTTAATGGCAGTACAACCCTTCCTAATCTTCCATCAAGATAGAGTGTCCATGAGAACTAATCCTACATTTATGCCTAAGGTGGTATCCAGACACCTACCTACCTTCTTTCCCAATCCACAGAACAGGGGGGAAAGACTGCTGCATACCTTGGATGTACATAGACAGTTGCGCTACTACCTGGACAGAACCAAGGGCAATAGAAAAACTGACCAGCTTCTAGTAGCTTATGCAACAGGAAGGGAAGGAAAAGCAATTTCCAAACAGACAATCTCCAAGTGGATAGGAAATTGCATAATATTCTGCTACTCCTACCATGGAAAGCAAATTCCACAGAACATAAGGCCTCATTCTACAAGGGCTACAGCCACTACCACAGCTTTCTTACGAGGAGTGGCTACCAAGGACATTATTGAGGCGGCTACTTGGACCTCTGTGCATACATTTGCCAAGCATTATAACTTACCTCTATACTCTAGATCCCGAGCAGGGTTTGCCACTGTTGTTTTGCAAGGGATCCTAACTACACCATAATTCTTCTTCCTCCTCCCCTAGTTTGGCTATGGTATTCTACCCATTAGGACTGCAGATGCATCCTTGAAGGACATAGTACAGTTTTGTACCT
Source organism: Protopterus annectens (assembly GCF_019279795.1). NCBI lineage: Eukaryota > Metazoa > Chordata > Ceratodontiformes > Protopteridae > Protopterus > Protopterus annectens. The sequence continues at coordinate 1,093,061,601 of NC_056739.1, read as the reverse complement.
ACCATAAATGTAGATGTCCGAACAGGATAGCATCTGCAGTCAGGATTACCCACCCTCCTTCCCCTCTGTGGTACTCCTAGGGTATTTACCCTCCTAATAGCTAGCTGGGGGGGATCTCTTATGGTGTATTTGTTTGTATATATGTACATACATGCTTATTTTTTGTGTTTGCCTTCTATTTTTTTTGGAAACATTGGCATTTACCCAAAATTTAGCTTTCCAAAAGGGCAACTGGCATCTGGGGCAAGAAACACTGAGGAAAATGGCGCCGGCTGATGCCTTTATACCCGAAGACCAGCAGAGATGACGTCGGGTGAAGTGCGACACCAGCCGAGGCCAGACCCAGACTTTGGAATCCGGCCGACCGAAGGACTGCCTGACGACAGGACAACCCATTTGTTAGGACTGCAGATGCTATCCTGTTCGGACATCTACATTTATGGTAGGTACAAAACTGTACTTTCCCATCCCCCTCCTGATAAGAGGCCTAGGCAAGAGACAGAATATGAATATTCAGATCAGGTTTCCATTTCCTCTGACTCCTCTTCTGAGCAGGAATACTCTTTCTCCCTATGAGGATTCTGATGCTGAAGAATCTGTTCCTTCAGCCTCTCCTCCTGAGGATTTTTCTTTTGGGGAAACCCTGCATACCACGAGGGAGCACTTCCACTGGGAGAGCCAAGACTACTCAGAATCAAAGAAAAGGCTTAGAGATTTTCTTTTACTGCCTCAGCACAGGCCTCTTGCTATTCCCCCTGTGTTAGACATTGTAGATGATGTATTTTCAGCGTCCGGCCTTTCTCCTGACTCTTTACCCCCTGCCCCTGTAAAACCAGACAGATACTACAGGGTTCCAGACTCACATAAATTTCTTTATAAAAACCCTGCTGCTGATCCAGAAACTATTTCTCAGGGTCCCAAAGGGGTCAAGGCTTCTACTGCAAAAAACCCTATCCCCTCTGAAAGGGATTCTAGGGCACTAGACAGATGTGGGAAAAATGTTTACACTTCTGCTACTTTGGCTGTAAGGGCTTTAAATTGTCAATTTCATATGCTTAAATCTCAGCAATACTTAATGTCACTGCTAAAACAGAAAATGTCAAATTCTGATTGTGCATAAAATAAGGAAATGCAGGATTTATTGCATGCAACTGAACAAGTGGGAAAGCATACATTGCAGTGTGGTTTTGATTCTCTAGAGGCCTCTTGCAGGGCCGCAGTTACGGGTTCTGTCATTAGGAGGCATGCTTGGTTAAAGGAACAGACTCTACCTGATCATGTTAAGGCAAAATTACTAGATGAATCCAAACACAGGTTTGAAAAACCAGCAACCCAGTCCGAGAAGGGTCAGATAACACTATTTATTCCACTGTTTTAAGCGCTTTTCTGAAGCGGTTTCTGAAGAAGTTTGCTATCAGGCTGACGAAAAGTGCTTAAAACAGTGGAGTAAATAGTGTTATCTGACCCTTTTCGGATTGGGTTGCTGGTTTTTTGAACCTGTGTTTTGATTTATTTAGTTTCTTGCCTTGTTTGTGTTCCCAGTTTGTCAAAATTACTAGATGCTCCATTACAGCATGATACTTTATTTGGTGTCAAAGCAGAGGAGGTGTTGAAGAAAATGGAGGACAAAGCGAAATCTATGCAAACAGTAAAGGATTTCTTACAGGTACAGCCACCCAGATTTAGCAGGAACTGGCCTACAAAGAATTGGTCCTTTCCAGTGTCCGACAGACCACAGAGAGGCAGATACAGATGCCCTAGAGGCAGACCCCAGCCCTAGGGCTCATACAGGCCTAAACAGTGGGGCGCTTCTACCTCCAAAAGCGGAGAAGACAAATCATAGCGATACAGAAAACAGTCCCAATGACTTTCCTCTGCCAGCACCAAGCACTTATCTTTTGGCAGACCCCTTAGGGGGAAAACTAGCACTTTTTCCTCAAAACTGGCACATGATCACCCAGGACAAATGGGTCTTGAATATGGTGTCCCAGGGCTACAGGTTCCACTTTCACCCTGCCAAGGGCAAAAGGTATGCCAGACCTGCCACACAATCAGTGGGCAGAGGCACAAAAACAAGTTTCATCCCTCATGGACATGAGGGCCATTCAGCGAGTACCACAGCAAGAGCAGGGACAAGGATTTTACTCAAGACTTTTCTTGGTACCTAGAAAGGACAAAGCCTGGAGGCCAGTACTGGACCTGTCTGTTCTAAATACATTTCTGGATGTTTCAAAATGTTGACCTTGCAGCAGCTTCTGCCCATGCTGAGCAAGAAAGCTTGGCTTGTAACTTTGGACCTAAAAGAGGCATACCTGCATGTACCAATCAGACAATTTTGCAGAAGATACCTCAGATTCATAGCTGGCTCAATGCACTACCAATTCTCTGCACTGCCCTTTGGCTGATCTGCTGCACCCAGGGTCTTCACAAAATGCCTGGCACCAGTAATTGCATATTGCAGACAGAGGAATTCAAATATATCCTTACTTAGACGATTGCCTTATTCAAGCAGAGAACAAGGACATTCTACTAGAGCACCTGGTGTTTGTAAAAAGATTATTGATTTGCCTAGGGTACACAGTAAATGAAAATAAATCAAAATTAGTACCCTCTCAAGAGATAATATTCCTGGGTACAAGCTTAAATACAACTGCCCAGATGGCTTATCTCACGCCAGACAAACAAAGGCAACTGACTTCTTACTTCACAATGTTGGCAACAAAGACCCAGTTATCTGCAAGAAAAATTCTGCAGGTTTTGGGCTTCATGGTGTCCTGCATTCTGCTAATTCCATATGCCAGACTGCATATGAGGAAACTACAATGGTATCTAAAAAGTGTTTGGACTCAACATTGCCACAGCCTGGAAACATTGATTACCCTCATTCCTTGCCTTCAACAGGAATTTCGATGGTGGGCACAGTCCTGTCACCTCAACAAGGGACAACCATTCAATCTACCCACAGCCAGGCAGTCAATAACAACATGGTTCAGATTATGCCTGGGGGACCCACATGGCAGGAAAATGTATTCAGGGCACATGGCCCTCAAGCCAAATGCATCTTCATATCAGTCAGAAGGAGATGATAGCTTTTCAGAATGCCCTGACAGCTTTCGAGGCCCTTCTTCATCCAGGACAACTACTGATAAGGACGGACCATACTACAGTCATGTGGTACATAAACAAGCAGGGAGGCACACATTCCTACCCCCTCTGCAGACAAGCCATGACTTTGTGGGACACAGCATTGACTTATCAAGTACGTCTGCAAGCACAATTCCTGCCAGGAAAGAAAAATACTCTGGCAGACGAGCTAAGCAGAAACATTACGGATACCCGCGAGTGGAAACTGGATCCACAAGTCTTCAGCATGATGATAAAGAAATGGGGATGCCCAGATATAGATCTTTTTGCCTCTCCTCACAACTGCCAACTACAGAGATTCTGCACAAGGACTTATCACAAGCAAGCATGGAAAGTGGATGCTCTATCATTCAGCTGGAAAACCCTAACGGTATATGCCTTTCCTCCTCTGCCTCTCCTTCCCAAGGTACTCCTAAAGGTCAGACAAGAGAAGACAAAAATGATTCTGATTGCCCCAGACTGGCCCCGCCAGCACTGGTACCCAATCCTAAAGAGCTTGTCTCTAGGCCCAGCCTGGACATTGCCTCTAATACCTCACTTACTGACCCAACAAAACAATCGGATCCTGCACAGCCAACTCAGGACCCTAAATCTGGCAGCATGGCGAATAATGTAGCCATTCAGAACACATCTCTCTCTAAAGCAGTGATGGATGTTATTTTGGAGGCCAAGTACCAGAAAATCTTATGCAGAAAAATGGAAGATATTCTGTGCTTGGAACCAGGCACAAGGAATTGACATGCTTGTACCAAATATTCCTCAGATTTTACAATACCTAACTGAGATGCTGGACAAAGGCCTTTCCTTCTCATCAATTAAAATCCATGCCTCTGCCATTTCAGCTCATTACAATACGGAACCACCTATTTTTTCTCATCCATTGCTAAGGCAGTACCTCAGAGGGGCCAAAAACATAAGACCTACAAGGAGAGCACCAATACCTACATGGGACCTCAATTATGTCTTGGAGAAACTCACACTGCCGTCTTTTGAGCCAGCCAATACAGCTGAAATGAAGTTCTTATCTTGGAAAACAGCTCTGCTCCTAGCAATAACCTCTGCAAGACGAGTCTCAGAGTTGCAGGCTCTCATGGCTGTGGAACCTTTTATCATTTTCCATCCAGACGGGATTTCTCTGAGGACTAACCCAACATTTATGCCTAAGGTAGTGCCCAGTGTGGCCCTTACCCAAACCATTCATTTGCCTACTTTTTATCCAAACCCACAGAATAAGGGTGAGAGACTCCTGCATTCTTTGGACGTGCACAGACCGCTACGCTTCTACCTGGACAGAACTAAAGCTTTCAGAAAGACTGAGCAACTTTTAGTGGCATATGCTGCAGGATCACAAGGAAAGCCTATGTCAAAGCAGACCATTTCTAAATGGATAGGCCACTGCATTCGATTACGTTATTCACAACATGGCAAATCAATCCCTAAAGGCATTGGGCCACATTCCACCAGAGCAGCAGCAACTTCAGCAGCCTTCCTCAGAGGGGTACCAACCAAAGACATTTTAGAGGCTGCAACTTGGAGTTCAGTGCACACTTTCACCAAGCACTACCATTTACCTCTCTACTCTAAATCCAGAGCAGGCTTTGCCACTGCAGTTTTTCAGGGCCTTATAGCCTCTCCTAATTCTATTTAGATCCAGCCGCCCTACCTCAGCTTTGGGATTCAACCCAAGTGTAATGACTGCAACAGTGAAACACGAACATAGTACAGTTGTGTACCTACCATTAATGTAGATGTTAGAGTGTATTCACTGTTGCAGTCCAGGTTACCGACCTACCATCCCCCTTTTCTTTGCTGGGACTTATCTGTACTTCTCTATCCTATACAACCTATGTGGTGTACCTATGTGGTGTATTTGCTTGTAGATGAAGGAAATGTTTGTTATTGCATGCATACTTACTGGCATAACTTTTTAGCCTACCAATTTGGGGGCACCTGACATCTGGGGCAAGAAAAACTGAAAAAGAATGGTGTCGGCTGCATCTTTTATACCCCTGGCGCACTGACGTCAGGGAAGAGGCGACAGCAACCTATGCTGGACCAAGACTTTGGAATTCAGGCCGACTGCGGGTAGCCTGCCAGCAGGATAACCCAAGTGTAATGACTGCAACAGTGAATACACTCGAACATCTACATTTATGGTAGGTACACAACTGTACTTTCTGGATGTTGTGGATTTTGTCTTTATGGAATCCAGTCTAACTCCTGATATTTTACCTCCTGCTCCCAGGAAACCTGACTGGTATTAGAGTCCCTGACTCTCACAAATTTCTTTTCAAGAATCCTACTGCTGACCTAGAGGTCATCTCCCAAGGACGTAAAGGAGTAAACCAACCACAGCTAAGAATTTCACCCTCTCAGACAGGGATTCTCAAGCTTTAGACAGATAGGGTAAAAAGTATATACTTCTGCAACTCTTGCCATTAGAGCATTAAATTGTCAGTTCCACTTGCTGAAATACAAGCAACATACCATGGAACTCATTAAACAAAAATTATCTACCTTCCCTGACTGTGCAGAAAATAGATTTACAGGAACATATGCATTCTGCAAGCCAAATCTGTAAGCATACCCTGCAATGTGGGTTTGACACCCTAGAAGCATCCTGCAAGGCAGCAGTCATAGGTTCTGTATTTAGTAGACATGCTTGGCTTAAGGAGCAGACCTTAGCCAGATCATGTCAAATCAAAATTATTGGACGCACCACTGAACAAAGACAATCTGTTTGGCACCAAAGCAGAAGAGGTTTTAAAAAAGATGGAAGAAAAAGCTAAGTCTATGCAGACAGTAAGACTTTTTGCAAGTTCAGATTCAGTAGGCATTGCCCCTCAAAACATTGGTCCTTTCCAGCCCCCTGAAGGCCACCTCAGACTAGACCTAGGGGAAACAGACTCCCCCCCCCCCCAGACAGCAGTCTCAGGGTACGCAGAGATCTAAGCAATGGAGTACCTCCACTTCTAAACCAGAGTGCTAAGCCACCCCCTTATGGAAAGAATTCACAATGACTTCTCAACTCCTCCTCTCCCCTCTGCCCATCTGCCTGTGCCCCTAGGAGGAAAACTTGCCTCCCATGCAAAAAAACTGGGCCTCCATCACCAATGATCGATGGGTCCTCAACATAGTGTCCCAGGGGTACAGATTTAATTTCCACACACTGCCAACCCCAAAGGGATGCCCAGATCTTCTGCCAAACCATTGGGCAGAGGCACAAAACTAAGTTCATTCCCTGCTCTCCATGAGGGCAATCCAGCCTGTTCCTGCAGATCAGATAGGCCAAGATTTCTATTCCAGACTTTATCTTGTACCCAGAAAAGAGGGCACCTGGAGCCCAATCTTAGATCTATCTATTCTAAACGCCTTCCTAGTGGTACCAAAATTCAAAATGCTCACATTGCAGCAGCTTCTCCCTATGCTGTCCAGAGATGCCTGGTTAGCCACTCTAGATCTCAGAGGCCTGTCTGCATATCACAATCGGAATTTTTTTCAGAAAATATTTACATTTCAGTGCAGGATCTATGCGTCATCAATTCTCTGCACTTCCCTTTGGCTTATCCACTGCTCAGAGTTTTCACAAAATACCTGTCTCCAGCTATTGCTTTTTGTAGACAAAGAAATATTCAAATTTACCCTTACTTGGACTGCCTGATTCAGGCAGACATTCAGGAAAAACTGTTAGAGTACCTGACATTTGTAAAGGACCTACTAACCTCACTGGGGTATACTATCAATGAAAAGAAATCCAAACTTAGTCCCAGTCAAAAAATTGTATTCCTGGGAGCAACCTTGGACACAGCATCCCAGATGGCATTTCTAACTCCAGAAAAACATGCCTATCTGACAGGCTCCTTCTCTCTACTGGCCACCAGAACCAAGTTATCCACAAGGAAAATTCTGCAAGCTCTAGGGTTCATGGCCGCTTGCATTCTATTAATTCCATATGCCAGACTGCATATGAGGAAACTTCAGTGGTACTTAAAAAGCCTTTGGTGCCAACATTCTCAGGACCTGGAAACTGTTATACCTATGATACCTTGTCTAAGGAAAGATTTTCTTTGGTGGGCAGCAACATGCAACTACAACAAGGGACTCCCTTTTCACAACCCCATGCCACCCAGACCCTAACCACAGATGCATCAGACTATGCCTGGGGTGCTCACCTGGATGGCAGGTGCATTCAGGGCCTCTGGAGCCCAAATCAAATTCATCTGCACATCAACCAAAAAGACATGCTAGCTGTTCAGCACGTTCTGACAGCATTCAGACCCTGCTCTCTCGGGCCTCTACTAATCAAAAGCGACACCACAGTAATGTGGAACATCAACAAGCAGGGGGGAACCCACTCTGCAGGCTAGCCATGACCCTTTGGAATACAGCCTCAACCATGCATATTCATCTGCAAGCTCAATTCCTGCCAGGCAACCAGAACTCTCTGGCAGACAACTTAAGGAGAAATCTCCTAGACCCACACGAGTGGCAAACCACAACACCTTCAACCTTGACCCAAAAATGGGGCACCCCGAAGGTGGACCTGTTTGCCTCCCCCTATAACCCACTAGCTCAGCAAATTCTTCACCAGGGAACCTTACAGCAAGGCCTGGAAAGTGGATGCCCTGTCCTTCCAGTGGGCAAACCTCTCAATCTATTCATTTCCCCCTCTACCTCTTCTTACCAGACTGTTGCTCAAAATAAGGAAGGAAAGACCAAGGACAATCCTGATCGCCCCAGTCTGGCCACGCCAACACTGGTACCCACTACTGGGCATTCTGTCCCCGTTGCCCCCATGGCACTTCCTCCGGATTCCAACTCTCCTGATTCAGCAGGAGGGAGAGTTCTTGCATCCACAGTTGCAGACCCTGAACCCAGCAGCCTGGCTTATTCCTTCACTTCTCCACCAGTGGCCAGCCTAAGCAAACAGGTCCTGGATGTCATACGTGAAGCCAGGCGACCCAGTACTAGAAAATCCTATGCTGACAAGTGGAAAAGGTATTGTTCCTGAATCCAGACTAAAGGAGCTGACCCAGCACAGCCCTCCTTACCTCTCATCCTGGATTACCAAGCAGAACTATTCCACAGGGGGCCTATCCTTCTCTTCCATTAAAATCCATGCCTCTGATGTCTGCACATTACAGCACTGAGCCCACCTCTCTTCTCACACCCTCTCATCAAACAGTTCCTGAGAGGAGCTAACAATTTAAGGCCACCAAGAAGAGCCCCTACTCGTGCTTGGGACCTTAACTTTGTGTTGGAAAAGGTCACACCCCCACCCCCTCCCTCTTGAGGCTGCAGCTTCAGCAGAGTTAAAGTTCCTCTCTTGAAAAACAGCCTTGCTTCTGGCCATCATTTCAGCTAGAAGAGTGCCTGAGCTACAAGCACTTATGGCTGTGGAACCTTTCATCATTTTCCATGCTGACGGCGTCTCCCTCTGGACTAACCCAACTTTCATACCTAAAGTGGTGTCCAGTGTGACACTCAACCAATCTATTCATTTGCCCACCTTTTTCCCTAAACTTCAAAATAAGGGGGAAAGGATCCTGCACTCTTCAGATGTGTACAGACAGCTCAGATTCTACCTGGATAGGACTAAGCCCTTTAGGAAATCTGATCAGTTACTAGTCAGCTTTGCACCAGGGGCAGAGGGCAAAGCCATATCAAAACCAACCATCTCCAAATGGATAGCACACTGCATGATTTCTGTTACAAACACAATGGGAAACCACCCCCATAGGGGGTCAGAAAACATTCTACTTAGGGCAACTTCAACCTCTACAGCCTTTCTCAGAGAGGTCCCTACCAGGGACATCCTGGAAGCTGCAACATTGAGTTCTGTTCATACCTTCACCAAGCATTACCACCTGCCTATGTTTTCAAAATCCAGGGCAGGCTTTGCAGCCGCAGTACTGCAGGGCATACTAGCCAGTCCCAACCCTTCTGGACTGCCTCCACCCATTCTTCAGCTTTGGGAATCAACCCAAGTGTGATGATTGCAACAGCGAAACACGAAGAACATAGTACAGTTGTGTACACTTACCATAAATGTAGATGTTCGAGTGTATTTACTGTTGCAGTCCTGGTTTCCCACCCTCCAGCCCCCTTGTCTCTCTCTTTCTCACCTTTACAGGAAGGAAATGTTCCTGTACGCCTTTCCCTCTAATACAAAAGGTTCTACTAAAGATCAAGAAGGACCAGCCAAAAATATTGCTGGTGACTCCCTATTGGCCTAGGCAACACTGGATATTCTTCGTGTTTCACCGTTGCAGTCATTACATTTGGGTAATCTGCTGGCAGGTTGCCCTCAGTCGGCCTGATTAACAAAGTCTTGGGTACTGCGTCGGTTTCTGTCCCTTCTTCCATGACGTCAGGGGTATAAAACATGCAGCCAACGCCATTACATCAGTCTTTCTTGCCGCGCAGTGCCCGAAGCAGAAGCAGTTCGCAAGTGCCGGTCGGACGACTCCTGAAAGTTTCATTTTCGAGTTTCAGAACCAAAGTCTTCAACTAAAAGCTAAGTACCCCGTTGGGGAAGTTTTTTTTTTCTCCTTATCGATATCAATAAAAGTCAATAATTGTATTACTTGTGGGAAGCAAATACCTCATAAGGATTTTCATTTGTACTGTATTCCTTGCCTAGGCCCTGATCACAATGTGCCTTGCTGTCGGTTTTGTGCTAAATTTAATCAACGCACTAAGCGTTGGTATATTTTTGCTTCTAAATATTTTGGTTTGAGATTTAACTATCTAGAAATGTCATCTGTTAGCAATCCGACTACCGGAATACCTAAAAAACGCAAAGAAAAAGACAGAGACAGACCGTCGAGGTCCAAAGCCGACGAAGCTTCTCCTAAGCCAGTCGCCGGTTCGCTGTTACTCAGTGAGGAGCTTTCGCAGCCCCTGATACCAGCTACTTTTGATTCACAGGCCTCTACTGAGACCCATTCGGAGTCCGGTAAGCCGCGTGATACTTTAAGTACTGAACCCGCGGATGTCTCTACCTTAGATGGGTTCGGAGCCGCTGAGCAGGCACCGGCTTCTGAGGGTGTTTTCAGACCTAAAGATTTGTATATTAAATGCCATCTTCAAAACTAAGGCCAAAAACTACTACTTTGTCTAAAAAAAATGACGCTTGGGCCACGTGTTAAGGCCCCAATGCCTAAAAAAAACAAATGATCAAAATGGCTGAGGATTTAATTACCTTGATCAAGGGTACCCATCCCCCTCCTGCTAAGAGGCCTAGGCAAGGCACTGACTATGAATCTTCAGATCAGGTTTCTATTTCTTCTGATTCCTTCTCTGATCAGGAATTATCTATTCCCACTTATGAGGACTATGATGCAGAAGATTCCATCCCTTCTGCTTCTCCTCCTGAGGATATTTCTTTTGGAGAAACTTTGCATACCTTAAGGGAACACTTTTTCACTGGGAGAGTCAGGATTTCTCAGAATCTAAAAAGAGACTTCAGGATTTTCTTCTTCTTCCCCAGCATAGGCCTTTGGCTATGTCTCCTGTTCTAGACATTGTTGATGATGTTTTCTCAGAGTCCAGTATGGCTCCTGATTTCCCTGCCTCCGGCTCCTAGTAAGCCAGACAGATACTACTGGGTTCCTGACTCCCACAAATTCCTTTTTAAAAACCCTACTTCTGACCCAGAAACCATTTCTCAGGGTCCCAAGGGTGTAAAGGCTTCTACTGCTAAAAATCCTACCCCTTCTGATGGAGATTTCAGGGCGCTGGATAGATTGGGTAAGAAGGTTTACACATCTGCAACCTTGGCAATCAGGGCTTTAAACTGTCAATTTCATATGCTTAAATATCAACAGCATGTCATGGGTTTACTTAAACAGAAAATGATGTTGATTTCTGACTGTGTGGAAAATAGAGTTGCAGGATTTGGTTTTGTTTCCTTGGAGGCCTCTTGCAGGGCTGCTGTAACTGGATCTGTGATAAGAAAGCATGCTTGGTTTAAGGAGCAAAATCTGCCTGACCATGTTAAAGCAAAATTGTTGGATGCTCCTTTGCAACAGGACAGTCTGTTGGGCAATAAGGCTGAAGAAGTTTTGAAAAAGATGGAAGATAAAGCTAAATCTATGCAAACTGTGAAAGATTTCCTACAAGTGCAGCCACTGGCCTACTAAGAACTGGTCCTTTCCAGTACCCACTAGAGCTGCTCAGGTTAAACCCAGACATTCCAAAGGCTCCAAGTTTGTTGCAAGGAACTTATAGAACAAAGCAATGGGGTGCCTCCACTTCCAAATCTGCAAGTAACAAGGCACCTTCCTACGGTAAAGTGTCTCAATGACTTTCCACTGCAATCACCAAGCACTTATCTTTTGGCCGCCCCTTTGGGGGGAAAACTGGCACTTCATGCACGAAACTGGCAACTGATTGCCAAGGACAAATGGGTTTTAAATATAGTTTCACAGGGATACAGATTTCATTTCCACACGTTGCCAAAATCAAACGGATGGCCAGATCTGCCTCCAAATCAGTGGGCAGAGACCCAGAAACAAGTTATGTCCATCATGAATATGGTGGCTAGTCAACCAGTACCAAAAAAGGAAAAGGGACAAGGTTTTTATTCAAGACTTTTCTTGGTATCCAGAAAAGACAAATCATGGCGTCCAATTCTGGACTTGTCCATTCTAAATACATTTCTGGACATTCCAAAATTCAAGATGCTGACTCTCCCAACAGTTGCTGCCTATGCTAGGCAAGGATGCCTGGTTGGTAACTCTAGACTTAAGAGGCATACCTGCATATCCCAATCAGGATACCTCTAATTTCTGTTACTATCTTTAAAAGCCTTTGTGGTGTATCTGCTTTTGTTTGGAGGTATATATTTTGTGTTTTTTATTCTATTTATATGTGTGTGTGTGTGTGTGTGTGTGTGTGTGTGTGTGTGTGTGTGTGTGTATATATAGATATATATAGATATATATAGATATGTATATATATATATATATATAGATGTATAGATATATAGATATAGATATATATATATATATCTATATATATATATATATATATATATATATATATCTATATATCTATATATATATATATATAGATTTTATATATATATATATATATATATATATATATATATGTATATCTATATCTATATATATATATATATATCTATATATCTATATATATATATATATATATATATATATATATATATATATATATATATATATATATATATATATATATATATATAGATATATATATATATATAGATATATATATATATAGATATATATAGATATAGATATATATATATAGATATAGATATATATATATAGATATATATATATATATATAGATATATATATATATATAGATATATATATATATATAGATATATATATATATTGTATCTATATATATATTGTATCTATATATATATATCTATATATTATAGATATATATAGATATATATATATAGATATATATATATATAGATATATATAGATATATATATATAGATATATATAGATATATATATATATAGATATATATATATAGATATATATATATAGATATATATATATAGATATAGATATATAATTTTGCTCCCCCATTTGGGGGGCAACTGACATCTGGGGCAAGCAAAACTGATGCAATGGCATCTGCTGCATGTTTTATACCCCTGACGACCTGATGTCATGGAAGAAGAGACGGTAACCGACGCAGGACTCAAAACTTTAATCAGGCCGACTGAGGGAAACCTGCCAGCAGATTACCCAAATATAATGACTGCAACAGTGAATACACTCTAACATCTACATTTATGGTATGTGTATACAACTGTACTTTCCCCCTTCTTCACTCCCTAGCCATACATTACCCCACATAAGTTACCCCACAAGGTGGACCTACTCACGCAACAAAAGGGATCAGTCATTTACCCCCAGCTGCTTTTGCTGCATCTAACTCTTTGGTGATCAACTTTTGATCCCTTTCAGACAACATTACTCAGAGGACATGCCTCCTTTTGAGCCAGCCAGCACAGCTTCTCTACCAATGTGCACATGGGAAACCATTCTTTTAGTGACCATTGCCTCCGCTAGGAGAGTGTCTGAACTACAGGCCCACGTGGGCTGTCCACCTTACACCACCTTCCACAATGACAGGGTGACCTTGTGCACAAACCCTTCCTTCATGCCCAAAGTGGTGAACGAACTGTCCTTAAACCAGTCCATTCACTTACCTACCGTATTCCCCTCTCACCGCAGAGAGGATCCTTCATTCCCTAGATGTGCACAGACAACTGAGATTCTACTTGGACAAAACTAAGTCCTTCAAAAAAATCTGACCAGCTCTTCATCTCCTTCCACCCCAGGGCTCTGGGGAAGGCAGTCTCCAAACAAATCATTTCCTGTTGGATCAGGAAATCCATTCTCTTCTACTTGCATGGCAAACAATTGCTTCAAGGAGTTAGGGCTCATTCCACTAGAGGCATGGCTACCTCCAAAGCCTTTTTATTAAAGGGCTGGACGCAGCCTCCATCATGGAAGCATCTACCCGGTCTACAGTTCATACTTTCACAAAACACTACAAGTTAGACGAGGTCTCCAGGGCCAAAGCAGGATTTGCCAGGGCAATCCTGCGGGGTTTTTTGGAATCCTCTACCTCTGCCCCCTCCCTTCACTCCTCCTAGCTGTGGTACTCTCCCACAGTGTGAATACTGCAACATAGGAATAGAAGAACATAGAAAAGTTGTGTAAAATCTTACCATAACCATATATGTCCTTCTCTTCCATGTTGCAGTATTCCTTCCCATCCTCCATACCCCCTTTTTTTTCCTCTCTCTCTTGGATGGTTGGTCTTTGACCTCTTTATCCACTCCCTACAAGCTAATTTGTACAGCCCTTCAGGGACATTTGCTCCTTAGCCTTAACTTGTTCATTTGTGCACCTTATCGTTGGCTTCAAGTTCTGAGGTCTGTGCGTGCAGCGGTCATATTTATGATCCCTGGTTTATGACCCTGCATGTGACGTCCCATGCACCTACAGCAGCCAGGCTTAAGCTTTTGTATAGGAGCCGACATTGAGTCACCTGAGGCTGCAGTCCCACAGTGTGAATACTGCAACATGGAAGAGAAGGACGTCTATGTTTATGGTAAGATTTTACACAACTGTTCTGTCAGCCATGGGGATCCCATACTCTAAATCAGATCGAGCAAGATACCGATTCCAGCTGGAAAACGGGCCACACGTAAACCTGAAGGAAAGCAAACAGCAAAAGTGCCCTTGGCACTGAAAATAATTGCAAACTGCACCATTGCTGTTCTTGTTTCACTGTTGCAGTCATCACCTGTGGGTTATTACTGCTGTAGTTGCTCTCGGCATAGTTAATATTTTTGTGCGCCGGCTGCTGTCGCCTGTAGTCTGACGTCAGGTCGTCAGTACTATAAAGCAAGGCAGCCGATGTCATTACTTCAGTCTTTCTTGCTGTGGAGCCCGTAACAAAAGCAGTTAAGAGTGCCAGTCAGTCGCTACCAGCAGTCGTATTTCAGCAGAAAACGTCTAAAGTTAAGTACCCCGTTGGGGACCCTTTTTTCTTGCTCTAACCAATGTCCAAAAAGTTAACAATGGTCTCGCCTGTGGAAAACCGATCCCACACCAAGACTTTCATTCTTACTGCTTCACTTGAGGCCCAGACCACAATGTACCTCGCTACTGGTTCTGTGCCCTCTTTAATGCGAGAACCATTTGCCGTAGAGTTCTTTTTTTGTAGACAGTTATTTTCATATTCTGTCTTCAAATTCCGATATGGCATCAGTCAGCCAACAATCCGCCGACATTCCGAAAAAGCGTAGATAGAGACAGCCTTCCAATGACGCTACCGCTAAGCAAGTAGTCAGTTCTCCGGAATTCAGTGAAGCGCTTTCACAGTCCCAGATGCCTGACTTTTTCTATGCAGGCCTCTGCCGAGACCCTTTCAGAGTCCACTTTGTCTTCCGAGCCTTTGGCTGTCTCTCCCTCTTTTGGATCTGGAGCCATGACGCAAGCACCGGCTTCCGAGGAGGCTATTCGCACTACTGATTCTAGACAAAAAACTACATCTCTTCTGACTACCGTTTCTCTGAGATCGACGGATTCTCTTAGGCCTAAAAGCCAGGCCACTCCTAGGAAATATGCTTCTAGCCTCCATCTTGCTACTGATCCCCCACCCCAAGCTCAAATGCTTAAAATGGAGGATCTAGTCTTATCCGAGGTACTCAAGCCCCTTTGGAAAAGGGCTCCTTCTCCAGAAATTGTCAGACCAGGAGGCTGAGGAATCTGATTATTCTGCCTTTGAAGAATAGCCCTTAACTGTTTGAGGATTCAGATGCAGAGGAATTCATCCCCTCTACCTCGACTCCAGAAGACCTCTCCTTCAGGGAAACCCTTCACTCCTTCAGGGAACATTTTCAGTGGGAGTCTCAGGACTACCCACAGTCAAAGAAACATCTTGGAGAGTTTTTCCTTGAGTCTAGTTTTAGCCCCTGATGCCCTGCCCTCCTACCCCAGCTAAACTTGACAGGTATTACAGAGTAGGGAGGGTGGCCTAATCATTAAGGTGTTTGCATTACAAACACAAGGTGCAGGGTTTGAGTCTCAAGGGATAATTGGTTAGGCTTAAAATGGCTTGCAAGGGCAGTTAGCCTAGTACTAATCTATGAACCTATACCAAATTCTCACAAATACCTGTACAGAAAGGAACCCTGCTGCAGACTCTGAGGTCATTACAGAGAGACCCAAAGTAGCTAAGACTAGTTCTACCAAGAATCCTCTTCCTTCTGACTAAGACTACAGAGCTCTGGACAGATGGGTTAAGAAAGTGTACACCTCTGCAACCTTGGCTATCAGAGCACTCAATTGTCAGTTCCATATGTTAAAATATCAACACACTTTGGAAAGTAAAGTTGTTTACACTTACCGTAAATGTAGATGTTTGAGTGTATTCACTGTTGCAGTCATCACATTTGGGTTATCTGCTTGCAGTAGCCCTCAGTCGGCCTGATTATCAAAGTCTTGGGTCCTGCGTCGGTTGCGGTCTCATCTTCTGTGACGTCACGTAGTCACGGGTGTAAAGCATGCAGCCGACGCCATTACATCAGTTTTGCCCCAGAAGTCAGGGGGCTGGAGGGAGGGTAACCAGGACTGCAACAGTGAATTCACTCGAACATCTACATTTATGATAACTGTACACAACTGTCCTATGTTCTTCGTATTTCACTGTTGCAGTCATCACAGCTGGGTAGATTCCCAAAGCTAAGGATGGGAGGAAGAATTTAGATAGCATTAGGACCAGCTGTAAGGCCCTGCAAGACTGCAGTGGCAAAGCCAGCTCTGGATTTAGAGAAAATTAGCAAATGGTAATGCTTGGTGAAAGTATGTACAGAACTCCAGGTGGCAGCTTCTAGGATGTCTCTGGTAGGGACACCTCTGAGAAAGGATGTAGAGGTAGATGCAGCCCTGGTTGAATGGGGTCTAATCCCCTGTGGGATAGGTTTTCCATGGTGCTTATAGCAGAAATGAATGCAATGGCTTATCCACTTAGAAATGGTTTGCTTTGAAATAGCCTTCCCCTCTGCCCCTGCAGCAAATGCCACCAGCAGTTTGTTCAGATTTCCTTTGAGGTTTAGTCCTGTCCAAGTAAAATCTGAGTTGTCTGTGCACATCTAAGGAGTGCAGTATACGTTCCCCTTTGTTCTGTAGGTCAGAAAAGGTTGGCAAATGAGTGGATTGATTAAGAGCCACACTGGATGCCACCTTGGGCATGAAGGAGGGATTGGTCCTGAGGGACACCCTGTCCGCATGAAAGATGATGAAAGGCTCCACTGCCATAAGGGCTTGTAATTCAGATACCCTTCTTGCTGAAGTGATGGCTAAAAGTAAGGCTGTTTTCCAAGAAAGGAATTAACTCTAAACTCGCAGCTGGCTCAAAAGGAGGACAAGTGAGTTTTTCCAACACAAAGTTAAGGTCCCAGGGTGGAGTTGGGGTTCTCCTGGGTGGTCTTAAGTTTTTGGCCCCTCTGAGGAACTGCTTGAGCAGTAGATGTAAAAAGAGGGGTGGATGTTCATGTTTCTCTGTTGCAGTCATCACTTTTGGGTTATCTGCTTGCGGTAGCCCTGATTCGGCCTGATTAACAAAGTCTTGGGTCCTGCATCGGTTGCGGTACCTTCTTCCATGACTGGTATAAAACATGCAGCTGACATCATTACATCAGTCTTTCTTGCCATGCGGTGCCAGAAGCAGTTTGTAAGTGCCAGTTGGCCGACTCCTGAAATTTTCGTTTTCGAGTTTCAGAACCGAAGTCTTCAACTAAAGCTAAGTACCCCGTTGGGGAAACTTTTTTTCTTGCTCCTTACCGATGTCAGTAAAAGTTAATAATTGCATTATTTGTGGAGAGCAAATACCTCAAAGATTTTCATTCATACTGCATTCCTTGCCTAGGCCCTGACCACGATGTACCTTGCTGTCGGTTTTGTGCTTTATTTAATCAACACACTGTCTGTCGTCGGTATATTTTCACCTCTAAATATTTCGGTTAGCCATCCGACTACCGGGATTCCGAAAAAACGCAAGGATAAAGACAGAGACAGGCCGCCAAGTTCCAAAACTGCCGACGACTCTTCTCCTAAGCCAGTCGCCAGTTCGGCAGTACTCAGGCTCTTTCGCAGTACGCAGGCTCTTTCGCAGCCCCTGATACCCCCTACTTCTGATTCGCAGGCCTCTACTGAGACCCATTCAGAGTCCGGTATGCCACGAGATGCTTCAGCTGTGGAACCTGCGGATGTCTCTACCTTGGATGGGTCCGGAGCCACTGTGCAGGCACCGGCTTCTGAGGGTGTATTCAGGCCTATGAACTTGCATACTTAACCGACACCTCCTCCTTCTTTTAGGCCTAAATCTAGAACCATGCCTAAAAAAAACGACGCACAGGCCGCATGCTCAGGCCTCTATGCACTAAAAAACAAGTGATAAGAATGGCTGAAGATCTTATAACTCTAGTCAGGGGAAGCCAGCCTCCCCCTTCTAAGAGACCTAGGACTGAAGTTGTTTGATTCCTCTGACCACGATTCTGAATTTTCTGATGATCTGGATTTGCCCTTATCTACTTATGAGGATTCTGATGCAGATGACTCTCTTCCCTCTACTTCCCCTCCTCAGGATTTTTCTTTTGGTGAAACCTTACATACTCTTAAGGGAGCATTTCCACTGGGAAAGCCAGGATTTTTCAGATTCAAAAAAGAGGCTTGGGCATTTCTTACTCCTGCCTCAGCATAGGCCTTTAGCTATTCCTCCTGTACTAGACGTTGTTGTTGCTTTCTCAGAATCTAGTTTTACCCCTGATTCTTTGACTCCTGCTCCTAGAAAACCTGACTGATATTACAGGATTCCTGATTCTCACAAGTTCCTTTTTAAAAATCCTATTGCAGATCCAGAGACTATTTCACAGGGACCCAAGGGCATTAAGGCTTCTACTGCTAAAAATCCTACCCCTTCTGATAGAGACTCCAGAGCGCTGGATAGATGGAGCAAGAAGGTTTACACTTCTGCAACCTTGGCCATTAGGGCTTTAAACTGCCAGTTTCATATGTTAAAGTATCAACATGTTATTGGATTGCTTAAATAGAAAATGATGTTGATTCCTGGCTGTGCGGAAAATAAAGAATTACAGGATTTAATGCATTCTGCTGAACAGTCTGGAAAACATACTTTGCAATATGAATTTGATTCTTTAGAGGCCTCTTGCAAGGCTGCTGTTACTGGGTCTGTGTTCAGAAGGCATGCTTGGCTCAAGAAGCAATCTTTACCTGATCATGTTAAAGCTAAATTGTTGGATGCTCCCTTAAACCAGAACCACCTGTTTGGCCACAAGGCTGAGGAAGTTCTTAAAAAGATGGAAGATAAAGCTAAATCAAGATTTCTTGCAAGTTCAGCCTCCTAGAATTAATAGGCACTGGCCCTCTAACAATTGGTCCTTTCCAGCCCCTTCCAGGTCTTCTCAAGCCAAACCCAGACATGGCAGAAACCCCAGGTTTCAGTCACAAGGGACGCACAAGACTAAGCAGTGGGGGTTTCCGCTCCCAAATCGGGTAGTAGTAAGACCCCACCCTATGGAAAACAGTCTCAATGACTTGCTTATAAAACTTCCAAGCACTTCCAACTGAATGCTCCTTTAGGCGGAAAGATTGGTCTTCAGGCCAAAAACTGGCAACTCATTACCCAGGACAAATGGGTTTTAAATATAATGTCCCAAGGATACAGATTTCACTTCCACACCTTACCAACACCAAATAGGTGGCCAGATCTACGCCCAAATCAGTGGACAGAGGCCCAAAACCAAGTACTCTCTCTCTTAAGCATAGGGGCTATTCAGTTGGTACCAGAAGAGGGCTATTCAGTTGGTACCAGAAGAGGAAAAGGGACAAGGGTTCTATTCAAGACTTTTTCTGGTAGCCAGAAAACAAAATACATGGCGTCCTATCCTGGACCTTGCTACTCTAAATACCTTTCTGGTGAATCCAAAATTCAAGATGCTGACTCTTCACCAGCTGCTTCCTATGCTAGGCAAAGATGCATGGTTGGCTACACTAGACTTAAAAGAAGCATTCCTGCACATCCCTATCAGGGAGTCTTGCAAAAAGATTCCTACACTTCAAAGCAGGCTACATGCACTATAAGATGTTCTTCGTGTTTCAGTGTTGCAGTCATTACATTTGGGTAATCTGCTGGCAGGTTGCCCTCAGTCGGCCTGAATAAGTCTTGGGTCCTGCGTCGGTTGCTGTCTCCTCTTCCATGACGTCGGGTCATCAGGGATATAAAACATGCAGCTGACACCATTTTATGTAGTCTTTCTTGCCGTGTGGTGCCCGGAGCAGAAGCAGTTTGCAAGTGCCAGTCGGCCTACTCCTGAAATTTTCGTATTCGAGTTTCAGAACCGAAGTTTTCAAACTAAAGCTAAGTACCCTGTTGGGGAAACTTTTTCTTGCTCCTTACCGATGTCAGCAAAAGTTAATAATTGCATTAATTGTGGGAAGCAAATGCCTCATAAGGATTTTAATTTGTACTGTTTTCCTTGCCTAGGTCCAGATCACAACGTGCCTTGCTGTCGCTTTTGTGCTAGATTTAACCAACGCACTATTAAGCGTCGGTATATTTTTGTTTCTAAATATTTTGGTGCAAGATTCAATTATCCTGAATTGTCGTCTGTTAGCAATCTGACTACCGGAGTTCATAAAAAAACGCAAAGAAAAAAACAGAGACAGACAGTCGTGGTACATAACCAATGACTAAGCTTCTCCTAAGCCAGTCAACGGTACTCAGTGAGGTGCTTTTGCAGCCCCTGATACCCGCTACTTTTGAGTCGCAGGCCTCTACCGAGACCCGTTCGGAGTCCGGTATGCCGCAAGGTTCTCAGAGTATTGAACCCGCGGATGTCTCTCCCTTGGATGGGTCCGGAGCCGCTGAGCAGGCACCGGCTTCTGAGAGTGTTTTCAGGCCTCAACATTTTTATATTAAACAGACGCCAGCAACAAAAACCAGGTCAGAAACAACTTCTATGTCTAAAAAACCGACGCAAGAGCCACATGCTCAGGCCCCTATGCCTAAAAAAGGTGATCAAAATGGCTGAGGATTTAATTACCTTGATCAGGGTTCCCAACCCCCCCCCCCTCCCCTTGCTAAGAGGCCTAGGCAAGGCACTGATTATGAATCTTCAGATCGGGTTTCCATTTCTTCTGATCAGGAATTTTCTATTCCACCCTATGAGGATTCTGATGCAGAGGAATCCATCCCATCTGCATCTCCTCCCGAGGATTACTCTTTTGGAGAGACTTTGCATACTTTAAGGGAACATTTTCACTGGGAGAGTCAGGACTTCTCTGAATCAAAAAAAGAGGCTTAGGGATTTCCTTCTTCCTCAGCATAGACCTTTGACACTACCTCCTGTATTAGAAATTGTTGATGTGTTCTCAGAATCAAGCATGGCTCCTGATTCCCTACCTCCGGCTCCTAGTAAGCCAGACAGATATTACAGGGCTCTTGACTTCCACAAGTTTCTTTTCAGAAATCCTGCTGCTGATCCTGAGACTATTTCTCAGGGTCCCAAGGGTGTAAAGGTCTCTACAGCCAAAAATCCTACCCCTTCTGATAGAGATTCCAGGGCGCTGGATAGATGGGTTAAGAAGGTTTATATGTCTGCAACCTTGGCAATCAGGGCTTTAACTTGCCAGTTTCATATGCTTAAATACCAACATCATGTTTATGGGCTTACTGAAACAGAAAATGATGTTGATTTCTGATTGTGTGTAAAATAGAGTTAGAGGAATTATTGCATTCAGCAGAACAGGTTGAAAAGCATAGTTTGCAATGTGGTTTTGATTCCTTGGAGGCCTCTTGTAGGGCCGCCGTTAACTGGATCTGTGATTAGAAGGCATGCTTGGCTCAAGGAGCAAAATCTGCCTGATCATGTTAAAGCTAAATTGTTGGATGCCCCTTTGCAGCATGATACTCGGTTTGGTAATAAGGCAGAATAGGTTTTAAAGAAAATGGAAGACAAAGCTAAATCTATGCAAACTGTAAAAGATTTTTTGCAAGTGCAGCCACCCAGGTTCAGTAAGCACTGGCCTACTAAAAATTGTTCCTTTCCTGTGTCCAACAGAGCCACTCAAGGCAAATCCAGGCATTCAAAAGGCTCCAGATACCAGTCACAGGGTTCTTACAGGTCAAAGCAATGGGGTGCCTCTTCCTCCAAATCTGGAGGAAACAAAGCACAACCCTACAGTAAGCAGTCTCAATGACTTTCCTCTACTGTCACCAAGCACTTATCTTTTGGCAGCCCCCTTGGGGGGAAAACTAGCACTTCGTGCTCAAAATTGGCAGTTAATTACCCAGGGCAAGTGGGTATTGAACATAGTTATCTCAGGGGTACAGATTTCATTTCCATACTTTGCGTATTCCAAACGGATGGCCGGATCTGCCACAAAACCAGTGGGCAGAGGCCCAGAAACAAGTCATGCCCCCCATGGATATGGGGGCTATTCAACCGGTACCAGAATAGGAAAAAGGACAAGGTTTTTATTCAAGACTTTTCCTGGTACCCAGAAAAGACAATTCATGGCGTCCAATACTGGACTTATCGATTTTGAACACGTTCCTGGACATTCCAAAATTCAAAATGCTGACTTTGCAACAGCTACTGCCTATGTTAGACAGGAATGCTTGGTTAGTAACTCTAGAGTTGAGGCATACCTGCATATCCCAATAAGGGAATCATGCAGAAAATACCTCCGCTTCAAAGTGGGGTTTTTGCATTACCGATTCTCTTCACTGCCCTTTGGCTTATCTACTGCGCCCAGTGTCTTTAGAAAGTGCCTGGCACCAGTAATTGCATTCTGTAGACAAAGAAGCATTCAAATGTATCCTTATCTGGACGATTGTCTCATTTAAGCAGAGGACAAGGACACACTTCTTCAACATCTGGCGTTTGTAAAAAGGCTTCTAGCATGCCTGGGGTACACCATAAACGAAAATAAATCACAACTGGTACCCTCTCAAATAATTCCATTCCTGGGTGCAAGCTTAAATACAACTGCCCAGATGGCTTACCTCACGAGAGACAAACAAAGGCAACTGACAACAAACTTCAAACAAATAGCAACAAAAACCCGGTTATCTGCAAGACAAATTCTGCAGGCTTTGAGGGTTCATGGCATCCTGCATTCTACTAATTCCGTATTTGGAAACAATGATTCCTCTCATTCCCTGCCTACAGCAGGAGTTTCTTTGGTGGGCATAGACCTGTCACCAGAACAAGGTACTGCCATTCACTCTACCCCCCTGCCACCCAACCCGTAACTACAGACACATCAGACTATGCTTGGGGGGGCTCACCTGGTAGGGAGATGCATTCAGGGCAAATGGAGCCCAAACCAAATGCATCTGCATATCAACCAGAAAGAGATGCTAGCTGTTCACAATGCTCTGACAGCCTTCAAGGACTTACTTCATCCAGGACAACTACTGATAAAGATGGACAACACCACTGTTATGTGATACATAAACAAGCAGGGGGGTACACATTCCTACCCCCTTTGCAGACAAGCCATAGCCTTGTATGGACCCGCACGAATGGAAACTGGATCCACAAATCTTCAGCATGTTAACACAGAAATGGGGGAGACCAGACATGGATCTATTTGCCTCTCCCCAAAATTATCAGCTGGATAAATTCTGCACAAGAAATCACAAAAAAGCATGGAAAGTGGATGCTCTATCCTTCAGCTGGCAAAACCTATCAGTCTTTGCCTTCCCCCTCTGCCTCTACTCTCCAAGGTCTTACTAAAAGTCAGACAGGAAAAACCAAAAATTATCCTAATTGCTCCGGACTGGCCTCGCCAGCACTGGTACCCACTTCTAAGGAATATGTCTCACCTTCCTCCATGGTACTTGCCTCAAATACCTCTACTGTCTCAGCAGAACTATCAAACTCTGCACACTCAGCTCCAAATTCTGAATCTTGCAGCATGGCTAATCAACTAATTATTCAAACAACACCTCTCAGTAAATCTGTGATGGATATAATTTTGGAAGCCAGAAGGCCTAATACTAGAAAAATCTTATGCTGATAAATGGAAGAGATTCTGTGCTTGGAACCACAAGGAATAGACCCAGCAAAGCCCAATATTCCTCAAATTTTACAATATTTGACTGAGATGCTCGACAAGGGTCTATCTTTTTCTTCAATAAAAATCCATGCCTCTGCCATCTTGGCTCATTACAACACAGAGCCTCCCCTCTTCTCATCCTCTGCTTAAACAATGTCTTAGAGGGGCCAAAAATGTAAGGCCTCCCAGATCATCAACTCCTGCATGGGACCTCAATTTTGTGCTGGAAAAACTCACCCTGCCTCCTTTTGAACCAGTAGCTACTGTGGATATAAAATTTCTATCTTGCAAAGCAGCTTTTCTTCTGGCAGTCACTTCAACAAGAAGGGTTTCAGAACTACAAGCTCTCATGGCAGTGGAGCCTTTTATTATATTTTACCCTGGCAGGGTGTCCCTCGGGACCAATCCTTCTTTTATGCCTAAGGTGGTATCCAGTGTGGCTCTTAACCAGACCAGTCACCTGCCAACATTTTACCCATATCCGCAGAACAAGGGGGAGCGGATTCTGCATTCATTGGATGTACATGGACAACTAAGATTCTACTTAAACAGGGCCAAATCTCTAAGAAAGTCTGAGCAATTACTGGTAGCATTCGCTGCAGGGTTAGAGGGGAAGGCTATATCAAAGCAGACTATTTCTAAGTGGATAAGCCACTGCATTCATTTCTGCTGTTTGCACCATGGTAAACCTGTGCCCAAGGGGATCAGATCACATTCCACCAGGGCTGCCTCTAGTTCCAGCAGCTTTTCTCAGAGTGGTCCCAACCAAAGACATTCTAGAAGCTGCTACTTGGTGCTCTGTTCATACCTTCACAAAGCATTATCTTTTACCGCTCTTCTCCAAATCCAGGGCAGATGTTGACACTGCAGTCCTGCAGGGCTTTATAGCCACTACTAATGCTGTTTGGTTCCATCCTCCCATCCATAGCTTTGGGATTCTACCCAAATGTAATGACTGCAACAGTGAAACATGAAGAACGTAGTACAGTTGTGTACACTTACCATAAATGTAGATGTTCGAGTGTATTCACTGTTGCAGTCTGGGTTATGCACCCGCCATCCCCCTTTCTATACCTTTTCTTTCCTTCACTATAATCAAAAGCCTTTGTGGTGTATTTGCTTTTAGTTGAAGGTAAAGTTTGTTTCTAAAAGTACACTTATATATTTACAGTTTATTTATATATATATATATATATATATATATATATATATATATATATATGTGTGTGTGTGTATGTAATATTTTTGCTCCCCATTTGGGGGGGCACCTGACATCTGGGGCAAGAAAAACTGAATAAAATGGCCTCTGCTGCATGTTTTATACCCCTGACGTCATGGAAGAGGAGACGGCAACCGACACAGGACCCAAGACTTTGTTGTTCAGGCCGACTGAAGGCAACCTGCCAGCAGAGTACCCAAATGTAATGACTGCAACAGTGAATACACTCTAACATCTACATTTATGGTAAGTGTACACAACTGTACTTTCTCTGCACTGCCCTTTGGCTTATCTACTGTGCCTAGGATATTCACAAAGTGCCTAGCTCCAGTCATTGCATTCTACAGGCAAAGAAATATTCAAATATATGCATACCTGGAAGATTGTCTAATTCAGGCAGAAAGCCAGGACATACTTTTGAAACATCTGTCATTTGTTCAAAGGGTGCTGACTTGTCTGGGGTACACCATAAACAAAACTAAATCACACCTGGTGCCCTGTCAACAAATTATATTCCTGGGAGCAAGCTTAAATACAACTTCCCAGATGGCTTTCCTCATGCCAGAGAAATGGATTCGTTTGACAACCTACTTCAAACAAGTGGCCACAGAAACCCAGTTATCTGCAAGGCAAATTCTGCAAGCCTTGGGGTTCATGGCCTCCTGCATTCTTCTAATTCCATATGAGGAAACTGCAGTGGTATCTCAAAAGTCTATGGTGTCAACATTCACAGGATCTAGAAGCAATGATTCCTGTCATACCTTGCCTACGCTTAGAATTCCTTTGGTGGGCAGAGGCCTGCCACCAGAACAGCGGGCTACCATTCACACTCCCCCTTGCCGCGCAAACCTTAACAGACACATTAGATTATGCATGGGGGGGCCCACCTGGCAGAGAAGTGCATTCAGGGCAAATGGAACCCAAGTCAAATGCACCTGCATGTCAGTCAAAAAGAAATGTTAGCTGTACAGAATGCTCTGACAGCATTCAAGGACCACATTCTTCCAGGACAATTGATAGACCGACAACACCACTTTTATGTGGCACATAAGCAGGGGGATACTCATTCTTAACCCCCTCTGCAGACTAGCCATCGCATTGTGGAACACAGCCCTTGGCTATCAAGTCCATCTACAAGCTCAATTCCTGCCAGGAAAACTAAATACACTGGCAGGCAAACTAAGCAGAAACCTCATGGACCCACACGAGTGGAAACTGGAACCAAGGAGTTTCAGCATGTTGACAAGCAAATGGTGGTGCCCAGAGATGGACCGGTTTGCCTCCCCTCAAAACTATCAGTTGGACAAATTTTGCACAAGGACACACCACAAACAAGCTTGGAAAGTGGATATCCTGTCCTTCAGCTGGAAAAAACTATCAGTTTATGCCTTTCCCCCTCTGCCTCTGCTCTCCAAAGTACTACCAAAGATCAAGCGGGGCAAACCAAGGACGATTTTGATTGCACCAGGCTGGCCACACCAACACTGGTACCCCCTCTTGCGCAGTGTGTCACTGTTGGCCCCATGGCACCTGCCTCAGACTCCTTCTCTATTGTCTCAGCGGGAGAACCAAATTCTGCACCCTCAACTTCAACACTGAATCTAGCAGCCTCGCTAAGTACATAATTTCTCCTTTACCATCCCTCAGTAAACCAGTGATGGATATCATTTTAGAGGCAAGGAGGCCTAGTACTACCAAGTCTTGCTCTGAAGAATGAAAAAGATTCTGTGCCTAGAACCAGTCTCAAGGGATGAGCTCAGCAGTGCCCAGTTTACCTCAGATTTTACAATACTTAACTGAGATGCTTCATAAGGGCTTGTTTTTCTCCTCCATCAAAATTCACACCTCAGCCATCTCGGCTCATTATAACACAGAACCCTCCCTTCTTCTCTCACATTGCTTAAGCAGTTCCTCAGAGGGGCCAAGAATCTGTGACCACCCAGGAGAGCTCCAACTCCAGCCTGAGACCTCAACTTTGTATCGGAAAAGCTCACCCTTCCTCCTTTCGAGCCAGCTGTCAATGCGGACTTAAAAATCCTTTCTTGGAAAACCGCTTTCCTTTTAGCAATCACTTCAGCAAGAAGGGTTTCTGAATTACAGACCCTCATGGCAGTGGAGCCTTTCATCATCTTTCATGTGGATGGGGTGTCCCTCGTGGCCAGTCCCTCCTTCATGCCCAAGGTGGTATCCAGTGTGGCCCTTAATCAGTCTATACATTTGCCAACCTTCTTTCCTAATTCACAGAACAAAGAGGAACAGATTCTGCACTCTTTAGACGTGCACAGACAACGTAGATTCTACTTGGACAGAACTAAACCTCAAAGGAAATCTAATCAACTGCTGGTGGCATTTGCTGCAGGGGCAGAGGGGGAAGGCTATTTCAAAGCAAACCATTTCCTAATGGATAGGCCATTGCATTCATTTCTGCTACAGACACCATGGAAAACCTATCCCACAGGGGATCAGACCCCACTCTACCAGGGCTGCATCTGCCTCTCCAGCCTTTCTCAGAGGCGTCCCTGCCAAGGACATTCTAGAAGCTGCTATCTGGAGTTCTGTACATACTTTCACCAAGCATTACCATCTGCCAATTTTCTCTCAATCCAGAGTTGGCTTTGCCACTGCAGTCTTGCAGGGCCTTTTAGCTGGTCCTAATTTCCTTTAAATTCCTCCTCCTCATCCTGAGCTTTGGGAGTCTACCCAAAAGTGATGACTGCAACAGTGAAACACGAAGAACATAGTGCAGTTGCGTACACTTACCATAAATGTAGATGTTTGAGTGTATTCACTGTTGCAGTCCTGGTTACCCTCCCTCCAGCCCCCTTCTTATTTTGGATATACCTCTACTTTCCTTTGCTATCTTCAAAAGCAATTTTGAGTGTATTTGCTTTTTTGTTGGAGGTATTCCCTTGTATTCTTTTAGATTTTAATTGCTTCCCATTATGGGGGCACCTGACATCTGGGGCAAGAAAAACTGATGTAATGGCGTCGGCTGCATGTTTTAAACCCCTGACGACCTGACGTCATGGAAGAAGGGACAGCAACTGACGCAGGACCCAAGACTTTGTTAATCAGGCCAACTTAGGGCTACTGCAAGCAGATAACCCAAAAGTGATGACTGCAACAATGACTATACTCCAACATCTACATTTATGGTAAGTGTACACAACTGTACTTTCTGTGTTGTAATGAGCTGAAGTGGCTGAGGTGTGAATTTTCATGGAGGAAAAGGAAAGGCCCTTGTGAAGCATCTCAGTTAAGTATTGAAGAATCTGAGGTAAATTGGGCACTGCTGTGACTATCCCTTGAGTTTGGTTCCAGGCACAGAATATTTTCCATTTTTCAGGATAAGAATTTGTAGTATGAGGCCTTCTTGCCTCCAAAATGACATCCAACACTTGTTTTCTGAGGGATGGTAACAGAGAGATTAGGTAATTAGCCAGGCTTGCCAGGTTCTGTGTTTGAAGCTGGGGGTGCAGAATCTGGCTTTCCTGCTATGACAGCGGTGTAGGGGTCCGAGGCAGGTGCCATGGGGGGCTAGCTGTGAGACACTGCGCAAGAGGGGGTACCAGTGTTGGCGTGGCCAGTCTTGTGCAGTCAGTATCATCTTTGGTTTGCCCGGTTTGATCTTTAGTAGTACCTTGGAGAGGCAGAGGAGGAAAGGAAAAACTGATAGATTTTTCCAGCTGAAGGACAGAGCATCCACTTTCCAAGCTTGTTTGTGGAGAGTCCTTGTGCAGAATTTGTACAGTTGTTAGTTCTGGGGGGAGGAAACAGGTCAGTTTCTGGGCTCCCCATTTTTTTATCAACACGTTGAAAGTCTTTGATTCCAGTTTCCACTCGTGTGGGTCCATGAGATTTCTGCTTTGTTTGTCTGCCAGTGTATTTAGTTTTCCTGGCAGGAATTTAGCCTGTAGATGCACTTGGTAGCTCAAGGCTGTGTTCCACAGAGCCATGGCTAGTCTGCAGAATGGGTAAGAATGGGTACCCCCCTGCTTGTTTATGTACCACATAACAGTGGTGTTGTCCGTCTTTACCATGAGTTGTCCTGGAAGAATGTGGTCCTTGAAGGCTGTCAGAGCATTCTGTACAGCTAACATTTCTTTTTGATTGATATGCAGGTGCATTTGACTTGGGTTCCATTTGCCCTGAATGCACTTCCCTGCCAGGTGAGCCCCCCCCCTCCCCCCATGCTTAGTCTGATGCGTATGTTGATGTTCTTAGTGTTTCACTGTTGCAGTCATTACATTTGGGTAATCTGCTGGCAGGTTGCCCTCAGTCGGCCTGTTTTCCAAAGTTTTGGGTCCTGCGTCAGTTGCTGTCTTCTCTTCCATGACGTCAGGTCGTCAGGGGTATAAAACATGTAGCAGACGCCATTTTCTTTAGTCTTTCTTGCCGCGCGGTGCCCAAAGCAGAAACATTTCGCAAGTGCCGGTCGGCCGGCCTACTGAAATATTCGAGTTTGAGTTTCAGAACTGAAGTCGTCACTAAAGCTAAGTACCCCGTTGGGGAAACTTTTTTCTTGCTTTTTACCGATATAAAAAAAAGTTAATTGTATTACTTGTGGGAAGCAAATACCTTGTATGGATTTCCATTTATACTGTATTCCTTGCCTAGGCCCTGATCACAACGTGCCTGTCTGTCAATTTTGTGCTTGATTTAACCAACGCACTATTAAGCGTCTGTATATTTTTACATCAAAGTATTTTGGAAACAGATTTAACTACCCAGTAATGTCGTCCGATAGCAATCCGACTACCGGAGTACATAAAAAATGCAAAGAAAAGGACAGAGAAAGGCAGTCAAGATCCAAAACCGACGAAGCTTCTCCTAAGCCGTTCGCCGGTACTCAGTGAGGTGCTTTTGCAGCCCCTGATACCTGCTACCTTCGAGTCACAGGCCTCTACCGACACCCATGTGGAGTCTGGCATGCCACAAGATACTCAAGGTATTGGACCGACGGATGTATCTCCCTCTGATAGGTCTGGAGCCGCTGAGCAGGCACCGGCTTCTGAGGGGTGTATTCGTACCTCAACATTTATATATCAAACCGATGACAGCTGCAAAACCAAAGGCAACGACGACTTCTAAAACTAAAAAAATGACGCCTGTGCCACATGCACAGGCCTCTATGCCTAAAAAACAGAGGATCAAAATGGCTGAAGACCTTATTACCTTGATCAGGGGGTACCCATCCCCCTCCAGATAAGAGGCCTAGGCAAGACACTGATTATGAATCTTCAGGTCAGGTTTCTATTTCTTCAGATTCCACTTCTGGTCAGGAATTATCTATACCTCCATATGAGGATTTTGATGCTGAGGAGTCTATTCCATCTGCATCTCCTCCAGAGGATTATTCATTTGGAGAAACCTTGCATACTTTGAGGGAGCATTTTCACTGGGAGAGTCAAGATTTCTCAATCAAAAAAGAGGCTCAGGGATTTCCTTCTTCTCCCTCAGCACAAGCCTTTAGCCATTCCCCCTGTTTTAGACATTGTGGATGATGTGTTTTCGGAGTCCAGCTTGACCCCTGACTCCTTGCCTCCGGCTCCCAGTAAGCCTGACCGATATTAGCAGGGTCCCTGACTTGCATTAAATTTTATTTAGAAACCCTGCTGCTGACCCTGAAAGTATTTCACAGGGTCCAAATGGAGTTAAGGCTTCAACAGCAAAAAAAACCTACCTCCTCTGACAGAGATTCAAGGGCACTAGACAGATGGGGGAAAAAAGGTTTGTACATCTGCAACCTTAGCAGTCAGGGCCTTAAACACTCAATTTTCCATGCTTAAGTACCAACAACATGTTATGGGATTGCTGAAACAGAAAATGATGATTTCAGAATGTGCAGAAAATAAATAATTGCAGGAATTATTGCATGCAGCTGAACAATTTGGAAAACATACTTTGCAGTGTGGTTTTGATTCCTTAGAGGCCTCCTGCAGGGCCGCAGTTACTGGATCTGTGATTAGGAGGCATGCCTGGTTAAAAGAACAAAATTTGCCTGATATGTTAAAGCTAAATTGCTAGATGCACCTTTACAACATGATTCTCTGTTTGGTATTAAGGCAGAAGAGGTTTTAAAGAAAATGGAAGACAAAGCTAAGTCTATGCAAACTGTTAAAGACTTCTTACAAGTGCAGCCACCAAGATTCAGTAGACACTGGCCTACAAAAAATTGGTCCTTTCCTGTGTCAGACAGAGCTCAAAGGGGCAAATCCAAATGCCCTAAGGGTTCCAGATACCAGGAGCAAGATTCATACAGGTCAAAGCAATGAGGCGCATTTACCTCCAAATTGGGGGGAGATAAAGTGCAAACCTACAGAAAACAGTCCCAATGACTTCCCTCTGCCTACTCTACGCACTTATCTTTTGACAGCACTCTTAGGGGTAAAATTAGCACTTTTTGCTCAAAATTGGCAGTTAATATAACCCAGGACAAGTGGGTACTAAACATAGTGTCACAGGGATACAGATTCCATTTCCACACTCTGCCAGTGGTAAAGAGTTGGCCAGATCTGCCCAAAAATCAATGGGCAGAGGCACAGAAACAGGTTACGTCCCTCATGGATACGGGGGCCATTCAACCAGTACCAAAACAGGAAAAAGGACAAGGTTTTTATTCAAGACTGTTCTTGGTACCCAGAAAGGACACCAATACTGGATTTATCAATTTTGAACACATACCTGGACATTCCAAAATTCAAAATGCTGACTTTGCAGCAGCTTCTGCCCATGCTGGGCAAGAATGCTTGGCTGGTGACATTAGACCTAAAAGAGGCATACCTGCATGTCCCAATAAGACAATCATGCAGAAGATACCTCAGATTCAAGGCTGGCTTAATGCATTACCAATTCTCTGCACTGCCCTTTGGCTTATCTACTGCGCCCAGGGTCTTTACAAAGTGCCTGGCACTAGTAATTGCATTTTGCAGAGGACAGTCTTTGACACCTGGTGTTTGTGAAAAGGCTTCTAACATGCCTAGGGTACACTATAAACGAAAATAAATCACAACTGGTACCCTCTCAAAAGGTAACATTCCTGGGTGCAAGCTTGAATACAACTGCCCAGATAGCTTACCTTACGCCAGACCAAAAAAGGCAACTGAGTACTTCAAACTGATGGCAACAAAAACCCAGTCTTCTGCAAGACGAATTCTGCGGGCTCTGAGCTTCATGGCATCCTGCATCCTAATTCCATATGCTAGACTGCATATGAGGAAACTTCAGTGGTACCTAAAAAGTTTATGGAGTCAACATTCACACAGTCTGGAAACAATGATTCCTCTCATTCCCTGCCTGCAACAGGAGTTTCTATGGTGGGCAAAGGCCTGTCACCAAAACAAGGGACGGCCCTTCACTCTACCCCCTGCCAGCCAAACCTTAACAACAGACACATCAGATTATGTCTGGGGGGCCCACATGGCAGGAAGATGCATTCAGGTCATATGGGCACCAAAACAAATGCATCTACATATCAACCAGGAGATGCTAGCTGTTCAAAATGCCCTAACAGCCTTCAAGGACTTGCTTCATCCAGGACAACTACCGATAAAGACGGACAACACCACAGTCATGTGGGATATAAACAAGCAAGGGGGCACACACTCGTACCCCCTTTGCAGGTTAGCCATGGCACTGTGGGACACAGCTTTGACCTACCAAATACATCTTCAAGCTCAATTCCTGCCAGGAAAACACTCTGGCAGACAATTTAAGCAGAAACCTTCTGGATCCTCACGAGTGGAAACTAAATCCATAAGTCTTCAGCATAACAGAGAAATCAGGGAGCCCTGACATAGATCTATTTACCTCTCCTCAGAATTATCAACTGAAAAGATTCTGCACAAGGACTTATCACAGACAAGCATGGAAAGTGGACGCCCTATCCTTCAGTTGGAAAAACCTATCCGTTTACGCCTTTCCTCCTCTGCCTCTTCTACCCAAGGTCCTCCTAAAAGTCAGACAAGAGAAGCCAAAGATATTAATTGCCCCGGGCTGGCCCCGCCAATACTGGTACCCAATCTTAAGGAACATGGACCTTGCCTCAAACACCACAACTACTGTCCCAGCAATTCAATCAGATCCTGCACAATCAACTACAGACTCTAAACCTGGCAGCATGGCTAATCAGGTAATCATACAAACACCTCTCAGTAAAGGTGTGATGGATGTCATTTTGGAAGCCAGAAGGCCTACTACTAGAAAATCTTATGCTGACAAATGGAAGAGATTCTGTGTTTGGAATCAAGCACAAGGAACTGATACAGCAGAACCAAATATTCCTCAGATATTACAATACTTAACTGAGATGCTTGACAAAGGCCTATCTTTCCCATCAATCAAAATCCATGCCTCTGCCATTTCGGTTCATTACAACACAGAGCCACCAATCTTTTCTCATCCTTTACTAAAGCAGTATCTTAGAGGAGCCAAAAATGTAAGGCCCCCTAGAAGATCACCATTACCTGAATGGGACCTCAATTATGTTTTGAAAAAACTCACCCTGCCTCCATTTGAACCAGCTGCTACCGCTGATGTAAAGTTCTTAACATGGAAGACAGCTCTGCTACTAGCAATTACTTCAGCAAAAAGAGTTTCAGAGCTACAGGCCCTCATGGCTGTAGAGCCTTTTATCATATTTTACCCGGACAGTGTGTCTCTGAGGAGAAATCCTACTTTTATGCCCAAGGTGGTTTCCACTGTGGCTCTTAAACAGTTCATCTGCCAGCTTTTTATCCAAATCCGCAGAACAAAGGGGAGAGAATTCTGCATTCCTTGGACATTCACAGACAGCTAAGATCCTACTTGAGCAGAACTAGAGCTCTAAGAAAAACTGAGCAATTACTAGTGTCATATGCTGCAGGATCAGAAGGAAAGGCTATTTCAAAGCAGACAGTTTCAAAGTGGATAAGCCACTGCATCCGTTTCTGCTACTTAACACCATGGTAAACCTGTGCCCAAGGGTATTAGGTCTCATTCCACCAGAACTGCAGCTACTTCTGCAGCCTTTCTCAGAGGAGTACCAACCAAAGCTACTACTCAGCAACAGCTCCTCGTGGTCCTGCAGAGTGGTCCTAGCAGGAGAGAATCGAAAAAAGCGACTACTTTCAAGATATAAGTATATTTTTGCTGTTTCTACCTGTGCGACCTTCCTTTCTTGCTGAAAACGAAGTTAAGCTGCTAATTTAACAGTATTTAGTGTTTTTTATTACCTGCACTTAAGTTAAAGCTTGTTTGTTTAATTTAACTTTTGAGGCTGCCCACTCAAGTGTGCTAGCCTGTGCATTTAATATACTGTTGTTTTTCTGCATTTTCATGTTGCCTTCTTGGGGGGGGGGGGGATACCCTTGTTTCCCGCCTTTCCTGACTAGAATAGTCCCTTATACAGGCTTTGCTGTATTCTGGACTTTGGGGTAGTTCCTGTGTTGCCCATTACCTTACTTGGATAGAAGGAAGTTTCTTTGCTCACCAGTGGGAGTGGGGAGCCATGAGCAGCCTATCTGTCCCTGAAGGAGTGACCTCAGCACAAGAATCTTGTAGTAATTGGTCGTTTTGGGCCATTTTTAGCTCTTTGAAGTTTCCTGCTTAAAAATCTGCGTTAGCGCGAAGTTGCCCATAGCGCAGCATCGGGCAGCGCCGGTTAATCTAGTTTAAACTATTTCTGGCTCCGCAAAGTCTACTCTTCGGTTTTTCCCTTAGAACTGCTCTACTTTCAATCTAAACAGTCTATTCTCTATCTAAAAAGCCCAGCACTTGCTCCTAAAGCATTTATACACAGGTAAAGCAGTCAAACAAAAAGAAAGCACTACATCCACCTACAATCCCCTTGAATACCCATTATCCTATAGGTCCTTTCTGACTCAGTTACACAGCAATCCCTTACACTATTCTAGCATGTCGAAGGGTCAATTACTGGCGTCCTCTCCAGTTCAGCTGGTGAATCTGGGAATCTTGAGGCAATGTTACAACTGCCTCATGTGCACAGACAACCCTCTCCTCCTCCCAACAAATACAAATATATGTGAGAGATGCCACTATATAGCCAAACTGGAGGCTGAGCTTTCTCGACTCAGTACTGGCAAAACCAGTCAGGAGTAGAAGGTAACCACACTCACCACAAACCCAGTCTCACATAGACCTGTCACAACTGCAAACCAAACACATAAACACACAAAACATACTCGGAGGCTCTAATTAAAAATCTACCAAAGCAACAGAGGCCTCCAAAGCCGACATCCAAGCAACCACTACCTCAAAACACAGCACATGCAACACATAGTTCACAAAGTCAGTGTGCCAGTCACAGCCCTCAAGGCCAAACAACATGCCTGATAACACTTGTAATAGGTGACTCCATAGTCAGACACACTGACGTCCCGCTCACCAGATTGAACAAGGAAAAGGTTACAGTAAGCTGCCTGTCGGGCGCTAGAATCCGCCACATAACACAAGCACTCAGGTCACTCCAAAGCAAGTACAAATATGACTCCGTCATTGTCCATGCCGGTGTGAATGACCTGAGACGCACCTCCCTAGACTACATGAAAAGAGACATAGAAAAGCTCTCTGATTATGTAGCCCAGGCCGGTATGACCCTGACCCCCTGAGCAGCATCTTACCCTCACCAAGAATGATGCCACAGTACAAAGACAAAATGATCAGCTTTAACAATTGGCTCAATTACTGGTGTCATTCTGAGGGGATCCGATGTCTGTCTGCTTGGGGTGACATGCTTGACAAGCCACGCTGCTTCGCAAGGGACGGCTTGCACCTGTCACCCCTGAGCTTCCGGATATTGGCCAAGGCTCTTGCCACCCCCATAGTGCCTTTTTTAGGCAAGGCTCAAAAGACAAACCCACCTCCCTAGAAAACACAAGTGGAAAAAAAACTAAGGGTAATGCTGCTCAACGCCAGAAGTCTAAACCTCAAGATGCACGCTCTCGAAACCCTCCTCAGTATGGAGAACATTGATGTCTGTGCAGTGACTGAAACCTGGTTCAAGGCTCCTGAGAGCACCCCAGCACTACCAGGTTATACCTCATATCATGCTTTTCGGCCTTAAAACTTGGACCGAACCACAAAAGGAGGGGGAGTATCCATATTCATCAAAGATACCCACACCTCCAGGTTAGTGGCAACACATGAAGCATCGGAGACCATCCAGGTGCAACTAACCGTAGGCAAAACTGCCCTACAGTTTGTAGCATGCTACAGATCACCCTCTCAAACTCAGAAACCCCACTCAGCCTTCCTGAAGACACTGGAGAGTATGAATGTCTGTCCAGATACCATCATATTGGGGGACTTCAACTACCCAAACATAGACTGGGAGCATTACTCAAGCCCCAACACCCTAGCCCAAAGGTTCCTAGAATTCATAAACTCAAATGCGATGGAACAACTAGTCACCACTTCCACAAGAGGAGATAATATACTAGACCTGTTCATCACAAACATGGGTACACAATGCTCCACACCGGAAGTATACCCCTCATTGGTGAGATCAGACCATAAATTAATCTCACTGGAAATCCACATCCCGCCCCCACCCCCAGCACAAAAGACCACAGTGAAGAATTTCTCAAAAGCTGACTTCACACTTCTTAAGACTGAAGTGGTATCCTTCAAGGCCCCTGGGCCAGTGAAAACCACAGCCCACACCGCTGAATCCTTTATAAACGCTTTCTACGGACACCTTCAAGAATGCATGGATCATGCAATCCCAAATAAAACCAAGACCCATTCCCCCAAAGGCAGGCGTCCTGTCTGGTTGGACCCCAGCCATAAACAAGCTTTACAACAGGAGGAGGAAGCTACTACATGACAGAGCAAAATCCCCAAAAGGGAAGGCATCTCTGATCAGTACTAGCAAAAAACTACGATCACTCATAAAATCATCCAAGGCCAACTTCGAGAGAAAAATCGCAAAAGACACTAAATACGATCACAAGGCCTTCTTTAGTTATGTTAGAAACCTGGGTGGAAACTCCCAGATATGCTCAGAGTTAGTCCAAAATGACAAAAAATACACTGAACCCACAGACATTGCCAACATACTGGCAGACAGGTTCAGTGCAAATTTCTTCCCCCCCCCCCCCCAAAAAAGGAGAAATATCTATCCCAGCAGAGTGTAGCCTCCCTGACATCTCAGGTGCCCAGGTGAGAGCCACCCTCTCCAAAGCTAAAAACACAGCATCAATGGGACCAGTCGGTATCCCGGGTTGCTACATGAACTCCAAGAGGAACTAAACCCGCACATAAGGCTGCTGTTTAATCTTAGCCTTACTACAGGATACGTACCCAAAGAATGGCGTACAGCAACAGTGGTCCCACTCCACAAAGGAGGTGCTTCTACGGACCCTGGAAATTACCGCCCCATAAGCTTGACGAGCCTGGTCTGCAAAGCTATGGAGAGGATCATTATGGAACTCATAAACAAAGACATTGGGGACCTGCAGACACTGGATCCTACCCAATTCGGCATTGTCAAGGTCAGATCCTGCCTTTTGAACCTGGTCGACTTTTTTGAAACTGTCACTAAGGCCATTGATGAGGGTAAGGCAGTTCACACAGCCTACCAATACCCCACTCGGGCATCATAGACAAGCTCACCAGCTTAAACGTAAACCTATATAGATTCATAGGTTGGTACTAGGCTATCAGCCATAGGACCTATACAAGCCTAGCCATAACAATTCCCTGGCTATTTCTTCCCACATTATTTACTTTCCTGGACCCCTGTCTAGCAGGGCGACTGATGTGATCCCTGGGGTGAATTTCCTTTCTCCATCCAATCGTCAAGGTTCCTCTTGAAGAGGTCCAAAGAGGCACTCTGCTTGACATGTATGGGCAATCTATTCCAGAGTCTGGGGAGTCTCTGGGTCAGGAACCTATCCCTCCAGCATGTTTTGTTTATTGTGATTACAAGGTTTAGATCCCTGGAGTGTGTAGCTCTGAGGGATTGGGATTTCTTTAAGTGTAGCATGTCCAACAGCTCTGGTTTGACATGGCCTTGTATGTTAAGCAGAGATCGCCTCTGAAGAGATCGCCTCTGAGTAGACGATATGCGACAGAGTATAGCTGGAGTTTTTAAGGCGGTCAGCATAGGGCATCTGCTTTAGGCCTGTGATTCTTTTAGTGAGGTATTTCTGAGGCCTTTCCAGTTGTTGCAGATGTCTTGAGAGGTACATACCAAATGGGGCATTGTATTCTATAATGGGTCTAATGAGGGATGAGTACAGTGGAACAATGACCTCCTTTTTTCTGGACGAAAAGCCCTTCGTGATGAGGTGTGCCACATAGAAGGATTTCCTGACTGTTGTGGCGATGTGGTTATCGAAGGTGAGACCACTGTCCACCTGTGTCCCCAAGTCTCTTATCACACTTTCTGTGTTTAGTGTACTGCCACCTATATGGTAATTCATGGATACATGTTTTTTCCCAAAGGGGATAACAATACATTTCTTGGCATTGAGCTTGAGCCCATGGCTCTGGCACCAAGCATCTGTTTCTGTAAGGCCCTTTTGTAGAGTATCCACATCATTTGGGGATTCAATAATGGCTCCCAGTTTGCAGTCATCTGCAAACTTTGTTAGCCAGAGTCCCTTAGTGTTGACCTGTACTTCAGAGAAGTAGATGCCAAACAAGAGCGGCCCCAGGACTGAACCCTGAGGTACTCCACTTGTCACTTGTCTGGAGCTGGATTTGGAGTCTGCTACTTTTACAGTGCGAGTTCTATCAGTAAGCCATTTAGCAACCCATTGGGTGACATAGGGATTAATGCCCAACTTAGTAAGTTTATCTATGATTCCAGAGTGGGGGGGTGGTGTCAAAGGCCTTGGCAAGGTCTAGATAGGCTGTGTGGACCACCTTACCCTTTTCCATGGCTCTGGAGACTGATTCAAAGAAGTCAATCAGGTTCAGGAGACAAGATCGGCCCTTCACAAACCCAAACTGGGTGGGGTCCAGTGTTTGAAGGTTGCCAATGTCTTTGTTTATAAGTTCCATGATAATACGTTCCATGGCCTTGCAGATAAGGCTTGTCAGACTGATGGGACGGTAGTTTCCGGGATCCAAGGTGGATCCCCCCTTGTTGATTGGGATAACTGTAGCTCTGCGCCACTCAGTGGGCATGAAACCTGAGGTGAGGCTATGATTAAACATGACACTTAGGTGAGGTGCCAGTTCATATTGTAGTTCATGTAGTACACAGCCCGGGATGTCATCTGGTCCCATGGATGTTGTATTCTTGGCTTTAGAGAGTGCGTTTTGTACCTGTGTGGCCGTTATTACTGGAATTTGGCAATCTTCCGGTATTGATATAGGCCATTTAGGGGGTGAGAGGGGGGTGAAGTTGGCACTGAATCGATCTGCCAGGATATTGGCAATATCCTTCGGATCAGTATATTTAATGCCATTCTGTTTTAGCTCAGAGCAGATCTGAGCATTGCCATTTAGATTTTTGACATAGTTATAGAATGCTTTGTGGTTGTCTTTGGAATCTTTGGCAATTTTATTTTCGTAACTAGCTTTGGAGGATTTTATGAGGCATCTCAGTTTCTTACTGAGGCTAGTAAGGAGTTTTTGCATCCTGGGATTTTCCTCTTTTCTGCAAAAGTTTCTTCCTTTTGTTGTAAAGTTTGTTTATGGCAGGGGACCACCAGATTGGCTTCCTTTTTTGGATGAGAGCATTTTGGTTCTATTTGGGATGGCACGATTCATGCATGAGTGGATGTGCTCATACAGTGCCTTAGTGTAGGATTCAGCAGTTGAAATTCCAGTTCCCGTCTGCATGGGTGTCATGAAGTTTGTCACTTCTGACTTGAGTAGCATGAAGTTGGCTTTGGAGAAGTTTTTTATGGTGGTTTCTTTACTGGGGGGTGGGGGTGGGATGTGGATGTTAAGGGTGATTAGCTTATGGTCAGACCTGACTAACGAGGGGGTGACCATAGGTATGGAGCATTGATTTCCCATGTTGGTAATATGTGGTAATTTGTCATAAGATGGGGTTGCAAACTGGCTCAAGGACAGAACCCACAAGATCAAAATTGCTGGAGCCATGTCAGACTCTAAGCCAGTCACAAGCGGTGTCCCACAGGGCTCGGTCCTGGGACCTCTCTTGTTCCGCATTTATTTTTCCGAGGTGCAAGCAAAATAGGAGTATTGTGGCTAACAAAGTTCGCAGATGACTGCAAACTGGGCGCCATAATTGGTACTCCAGCGGACACAAGCATCCTTCAGAAAGGCCTCATAGAAACGGATAACTGGTGCCAGAGCCATGGCCTTAAACTGAACGCCAAAAAATGTATAGTCATACCCTTTGGGAAAAACAAAGTACCTACAAATTACCACATAGGTGGTAATGCATTAAGTACGGAAGAAGTAATCAGGGACCTAGGGACCCAAGTTGACAGTAACCTCTCATTTGACACTTACGTTGCCAAGGTGGTTAGGAAGACCTTCTATATTACCCACGTTATCATGAAAGGATTCACATCTCGATCAAGAGAGGTCATTGTGCCCCTGTACTCTTCCCTTATCAGGCCCATAATTGAGTACAATGCCCCATTTGGGATGTACCTTACCCGACACCTGCAGCAGTTAGAAAGACCCCAAAAGTACCTCACCAAGAGGATCAAGGGTCTCAAACATATGTCATATGCTGCCTGGCTGAAGAAACTCCAGCTCTATTCAGTCGCATACCGCCTACTCAGAGGCGATCTATGTCTGACATACAAGGCCATGTCCAATTTGGAATTAATGGACATGCTCCACCTCAGAAAATCCATATCCACCAGAGCCACGAGAACGAGAGATTTGAACCTCAACACAGAAATAAATAGGACGTGCTGGAGGGACATATTCATAACCCAGAGGCTCCCTGCACTCTGGAACAGAATCCCAGTCCATGTTAGGCAGAGCCCCTCACTGACTCTATTCAAGAGAAATCTTGACGAGTGGATGGGAGATCGTAGGTTTACCCCGGGGGTCACTTCTGTGTCACTACTAGACCAGAGGCACAGTAAACTGAACCCTAAATGGGCATAGTATTCTCATTCCAAGGGGTGGCGAAGGCCAGACACACTCTGACTAGGCTTATAAATGCCCTAGGGCAGATAGCCTAGTATGAACCTATGAACCAAAGACATTCTAGAGGCAGAGGCTGCTACTTGGAGTTCTGTTCACACCTTTACAAAGCATTACCATTTGCCCCTCTACTCTAAGTCCAGGGCAGGCTTTGCCACTGTAGTGCTGCAGGGCCTTATAGCCGCACCTAATGCTGTTTAGCTCCAGCCTCCCAACCATAGCTTTGGGATTCTACCCAAGTGTAATGACTGCAACAGTGAAACACGAGAACATAGTACAGTTATGTACACTTACCATAAATGTAGATGTTCGAGTGTATTCACTGTTGCAGTCCAGGTTACCCTCCCGCCATCCCCCTGTCATTCTGTTTATCTTTCCTTCACTATCTTCTATAACCTATGTGGTGTATGTGTATATGTATGTGTATATGTATGTATATATATATATATATATATATATATATATATATATATATATATATATATAAGCATAGGTATTTTCTGCAAGATTCCCTGATTGGGGTGTGCAGGTAGGCTTCCTTTAAATCCAGTGTTGCCAACCAGGCATCTTTGCCTAGCATAGGAAGCAACTGGTGAAGAGGTAGCATCTTGAATTTTGGATTCACCAAAAAGGTGTTTAAGAAAGAAAGGTCCAAGATAGGATGCCATGAGTTGTCTTTGCTGGGTACCAGGAAAAGTTTCGAGTAGAAACCTTGTCCCTTTTCCTCTTCTGGTACAGTTTGAATAGCCTTTATGCTTAAGAGAGAGAGAGAGTGTACTTGCTTTTGAGCCTCTGCCAACTGTTTGGGGTTGGTAACGTGTGGAAGTGAAATCTGTTTTCTTGGGAAACTATATTTAAAACCCATTTGTCCTTGGTAATGAGTTCCCAGTTTTTTGCCTGCAGAGCCATCTTTCCCCCTAAAGGAGTAGTCAGTTGAGAAGTGCTTGGAAGTTTTAAAGTTAAGTCATTGCGACAGTTTACCATAGGGGGGAGTCATACTACTCCCGGATTTGGAAGCTTAGTCCTGTGCGTAACCTGGGACCGAAGCCTGGGTGTTCTACTGGTTCTGGGTTTGGACTGAGAAGGACTGGAAGAGACGGGAAAGGACCAATGCCTACAAAATCTTGGGGGCTGTACTTGTAGGAAATGATTAACAGTTTGCATCGATTTAGCTTTTTCCTCCCATCTTTTGAAGAACTTCTGCTTTGTTGCCAAACAGGCGGTCCTGATTTAAAGTTTGAACTGTTTTAAATGTTGTTTTTGTGTTCATCTGCAGTCGGCATTTATTAAATATATTAAATATATTTTTACTTACAATGGAGGGTGTCTTCATTTGGCATCTGCAGGAGGATATACCTTTACTGTGCTGACCAGCGGACTTTTATATTTCATATATTGGAAGCAGCCACCTGGATCTCTGTCCATACCTTTACAAAGCATTACCACCTACCTCTCTTTTTGAAGTTTAGGGCAGGGTTTGCCTCTGCAATTCTGCAGGGCCTCCTGATCCATACCTAGGACTCTTCTTTCCTTCCACCCTTTACCTCAGCTTTGGGAATCCTCCCACAGGTGATGACTGCAACAGTGAAACACAAAAAACATAGTACAGATGTCCTTCATGGATGCATCTGCAGTCATAACAACTGGGTTGTCCTGTCGTCAGGCAGCCCTTCAGTCGGCCGGATTCCAAAGTCCGGGTCCGGCTTCGGCTGATGTCGCACTTCACCCGACGTCATCTCTGTTGGTCTTCGGGTATAAAAGCATCAGCCGACGCCATTTTCTTCAGTCTTTCTTGCCGTGGCGCGAAGCAGAAGCTGTTCGCAAGTGCCGGTCGGTCGGATCCAGAGATTACTTCTACCGAATACTACCAAGACTTCTAAAGCTAAGTACCCGTTGGGGACTCTTTCTTGCCTCAGCCGATGTCAGAAAAAGTTAATAATTGTTTAACCTGTGGGAAACAAATACCTCATAAAGATTTCCACTCTTACTGCCTGCCTTGTTTAGGCCCAGCCCACGACGTAGCAGCCTGTTCGGCCTGTGCTTCTTTCAACCGGTAACGCTTAGGCGACGGGCGGAGTTCGCAGAACAGTTTTTCGGTTCTGATTTTGCGTACATTATGCCGCCGGATCCTCCGACTTCGCATTCTGCTAAAAACGCAAAGAAAAGACCGACACTTTCGGTCCGCGGTTTCGCCGAAACCATGGTTAAGCAAACATGAGTGTCTCGGTTTCGGCGAAACCGAGAAAACTGATCAAAATACAGCTGAATCTATTCCTACAGCTGAGGCCCCTGCTACCACTCTTGAATCGGCCTCAGAAAATTTACCCACTACGGTG
Organism: Protopterus annectens; assembly: GCF_019279795.1. Taxonomy (NCBI): domain Eukaryota; kingdom Metazoa; phylum Chordata; order Ceratodontiformes; family Protopteridae; genus Protopterus; species Protopterus annectens. The sequence goes on along the minus strand of NC_056739.1, from coordinate 1,093,018,138 downwards.
CTTACCACTGACTTATCAGACACCATCCCCTTGGATGTCTCTACCCCAGCACGTGGTGCTGCTAGGCCTCCAGCAGCCATGTCCATTAAGGCCTTCGCCAGGGCTAAAGCAGCCAAGACTACTAAAGCAGTGCCTGTTAAACCCCCCTCAACCAGGCCCTCTTCTAGCTCTCAAATGCTTACTTTGGCAGAAGATTTAATTTCATTAATTAGAGGATCTCAATCTCACCCAGACAGGGCCTCTCAGCCCCAGAGAAGAGACCTAGGGCAGAGCCCCTGAGCCAGTGTCCTCTGATGATTCTGCTGATGAATCAGACATAACTGACCAGCCAGAGGCTCCTTTCTCCAATTTTGAAGATTCTGATGCTGAAGAATCCATTCCAGCTGCTTCCCCACCAGAAGAATTCTCCTTTGGGGAAACCTTGCATGCCATGCGAGAACAGTTCCAATGGCAGCAACAGGATTTTCAGACTCCAGAAAAGACTTAGGACCTTTTGCACCTTCCACAGCACAGGCCCTTAACTATACCTCCTGTTCTCTCTGTGGTGGATGATGCTTTCAATGATGTCTGCTCCGCTCCAGATTCTTTACCCCCAGCCCCTGCCAAACCAGACAGATTTTACAGGGTGCCAGATACTCATCACCACCTTTACAAGGCCCCTCTTGCAGACCCGAAACTATTTCCCAGCGGCCCAAGGCAGTAGCCGCGACCATAGCTTAAAACCCTATTCCTTCTGAAAGGGAAGCAAGGTCATTAGACAGATGGGGTAAAAAGGTTTACACTTCAGCCACTCTCTCAGCTAGAGCTTTAAATTGTCAGTTTCACATGATACAATACCAAGAGTTTATGCTTGATCAGTTAACTAAAAAGCTAACCACTGATGAATCTCTTGATAAGAAATATGTATTAGAAATGGTAAATAACATACAGCAGGTTAGTAACCATTCTTTAAAATGTGGCTATGATGCACTGGAGGCTTCATTTAGATCAGCCATGACTGGCACAGTAATTAGAAGGCATGCATGGCTAAAGGAGCAAGCTCTACCGGATCATGTTAAATCTAAGTTGCTAGATGCTCCTATGGATAAGACAAGTTTGTTTGGTACACTTGCCCAGCAGGTTATGAAGAAAATGGAAGATAAGGCAAAATCAGTCCAGACAGTTAAAGATTTCTTGCAGGTTCAACCCCCAAGGTTTAGCAGGAACTGGCCTGCCAAAAATTGGTCCTTTCCTTACTCCACAAGACCTCAAAGGGGCAGGAATAGACGTTCCAGAGGCAGAAACCAATCCAGAGGAGGTGCCTACAGAGGACGACAGTGGCAAGGTAACAACAGAGGCACAGACTCAACACCTGCCACTACATCAACACAGCCACAGTGACTTAATCCTAAACCCGCCTACCAGGGAACAAATAGCAGCTCCTCTAGGCGGAAAGCTAACCTTATTTTCAAAAAACTGGCACCACATAACAAAGGACAAGTGGATTTTACGAACCATAGATCAAGGTTACCGGTTCCACTTCCACACTTTACCAGACAAAAGAGGAATGGCAAATCTACCTCCAAATCAAAAGACAGAGGCTCTACAACAGATAATGGAGTTAGCAAAACATGAGAGCTGTGGAGAAAGTGCCAACAGCAGAGCAAGGAAAGGGGTTCTACTCCAGACTATTCCTAGTTCCAAGAAAGGAAAAAAGTTGGAGACCAATTCTAGACCTGTCCGCCCTGAATACTTACATCATTGTCCCAAAATTCAAAATGCTGACCCTACAGCAACTTCTTCCCATGCTGGGCAAGGAGTGTTGGCTGGTAACTCTAGATCTCAAGGAGGCATACCTGCACGTCCCCATTCGACCAATATGCAGAAGATACCTCAGATTTCTTGCAGGATCAGAGCACTATCAATTCTCAGCATTGCCCTTTGGCTTATCTACTGCGCCCAGAGTATTCACAAAATGCCTGGCATCAGTAATCGCCCATTGCAGACTACAGGGAATTCAAATTTATCCATACCTGGACGACTGCCTGCTACAAGGAGACAACAAAAGCAAGCTGACAACAGATTTACAAAGGGTCATTTACTTGCTTCAAGCACTGGGATACACAGTCAATTTACAAAAGTCAAGACTGATACCATCCCAGACAAGGACTTTCCTGGGAGCGGAATTGGACACAGTAAGACAAATGGCATTCCTAACTACAGAAAAACAAAAAGAACTCCCTCTTTACTTCTTGGCACTAACAAAACTGAACAAGTTAACAGCAAGAAAGGTACTGCAGGCCTTGGGTTTCATGGCATCATGCATAATCTTGGTTCCATTTGCCAGACTACATATGAGAAAACTACAGTGGTACCTAAAGAATTTATGGTCCCAACACAGACACAGCCTAGAAACGGAAATCCCACTAATACCATGCTTAAAACAGGAGTTCCTATGGTGGGCTCAGGCATGCCACTCAAACCCAGGCCTGCCCTTTCGCAAGGGTCAAGCAAGCCAAACCATCACAACAGATGCTTCAGACCTAGGATGGGGGGCGCATATGCTGGACAAATGCGTACAAGGATTGTGGACACAGGACCAACTTCACCTGCACATCAACCTAAAAGAAATGCTGGCAGTAAAACTGGCAATCCAAAAGTTCAGACCATTTCTCAAGGAGGACCACTTGATGATAAGGACAGACAACACCACAGTCATGTGGTACATCAACAAACAGGGAGGCACTCATTCTTACCCCCTATGCAGAATGACTTTGGAGCTGTGGACCCTGGCACTCAGCTACAACATCCAGTTACAGGCAATATTTGTGCCAGGAAAAGAAAACTCTCTAGCAGATATGTTAAGCAGGACCACATCGGATGCCCACGAATGGCAGCTGCACCCGGATATCTTCAAGACCATCTCGAAGAAATGGGGAATGCCTCAGATAGATCTATTCGCATCACCTCTCAATCACCAGCTCAAAAATTCTGCACAAGGACATTCCACCCACTAGCATGGAAAGTGGACTCGCTCTCCTTCAGCTGGAAAGGCCTAACAGCATATGCATTCCCACCTCTTCCCTTGATACACAAAGTACTACTAAAAATCAAGGAGGAACGTCCAAGGATAATCCTGATAGCTCCAAACTGGCCAAGACAGCATTGGTACCCACTGCTGAGGAGCATGTCTCGGAACAATATGTGGCCAATACCCCTGATGCCTTTGATGCTAACTCAGAACAACTTCAGCACCATGCATCCAAACCTAAAAACGCTGCAACTGACTGCATGGAACATCACATAGCAGCTGCTAATACAGAACTTTCACAAAGAGTTAAAGACATTATTCTTGAAGCACGCAGGCCTTCAACTAGAAGGAATTATGCTGGGAAATGGAAAAGGTTTGTCATTTGGAGTTCTGAAAGAGGAAAAGATGTATCAAACATAGATATGCCTAACATTCTGGAGTATCTGGCGAACTACTTCATTCAGGCCTGTCCTACTCCTCCATCAAGATTCATGCATCAGCTATTTCAGCAGAATACAGCTTTGATCCACCTGTTTTTCACACCCTTTGCTCAGGCAGTTCCTCAGAGGAATCAAGAATGTAAAACCTCCAAGGAAACCACCATTGCCAGCTTGGGACTTGAACTTTGTGCTAGAAAAATTGACACTATCACCTTTTGAACCAGCAGCAACAGCAGACCTACAACACCTGTCATGGAAAACTGCTTTCCTACTGGCAATTACTTCAGCAAGGAGGGTTTCAGAACTACAGGCCTTAATGGCAGTGCAACCCTTTCTAATCTTCCACCAAGATAGTGTGTCCATGAGGACTAATCCTACATTTATGCCTAAGGTGGTATCCAGAGTGTCTTTAAACCAGGCAATCCACCTACCTACCTTCTTTCCCAACCCACAAAACAGAGGGGAAAGAATACTGCATACCTTGGATGTACATAGACAGCTACGCTACTACTTGGACAGAACAAAAAATAGCAGAAAGACTGACCAACTTTTCGTAGCCTATGCAACAGGAAGGGAAGGAAAAGCTATTTCCAAACAGACAATCTCCAAATGGATAGGAAATTGCATACGATTCTGTTGCTCCTTCCATGGAAAACCAATTCCACAGAACATAGGACCTCACTCTACAAGGGCAACAGCCACTACCACAGCCTTCTTACGAGGAGTGGCTACCAAAGACATTATTGAGGCGGCTACTTGGACCTCCGTGCATACATTTGCCAAGCATTATAATTTACCTCTATATTCCAGATCCCGAGCAGGGTTTGCCACTGCTGTACTGCAAGGGATCCTAAACACACCATAATCTACTTTTATCCTCCTCCCCTAGTTGGCTATGGTATTCTACCCAGTTGTTATGACTGCAGATGCATCCATGAAGGACATCGTACAGTTTTGTACCTACCATAAATGTAGATGTCCGAATTGGATAGCATCTGCAGTCAGGATTACCCTCCCTCCTTCCCCTCTGTGGTACTCCTAGGGTGTTTACCCTTCTAATAGCTAGCTAGTGGGGGGATTTCTTTCATGGTGCATTTGTTTGTATTTATGTACATACATGCTTATTTTTGTGTTTACCTCTATCTTCTGGAAACATTGGCATCTATCCAAAATTTTTAGCCTTCTATAGGGCTTCTGGCATCTGGGGCAAGAAACACTGAAGAAAATGGCGTCGGCTGATGCTTTTATACCCGAAGACCAACAGAGATGACGTCGGGTGAAGTGCGACATCAGCGGCGGACCCAGACTTTGGAATCCGGCCGACTGAAGGGCTGCCTGACGACAGGACAACCCAGTTGTTATGACTGCAGATGCTATCCAATTCGGACATCTACATTTATGGTAGGTACAAAACTGTACTTTCGGCCTGTGCTTCCTTCAACCGACAAACGCTTAGGCGTCGGTCGGAGTTTGCTGAACAGTTTTTCGACTCAGATTTTGCGTACATTATGCCGTCGGATCCTCAGACTACCCAAATTGTTAAAAAACGTAAAGAAAAAGACCGACACTCGCGGTCCGCGGTTTCGGCCGAAACCACGGTTAAGCAAGCTGCGAGTGTCTCGGTTTTGGCCGAAACCGAGAAAACCGGTCAATCTTCAGCCGAATCCATGACTACTACTGAGGCTCCTGCTACCTTAGTTGAATCGGCCTCAGAAATTTTGCCTACAACTGTGGTTCCTAGTGATTTATCAGACACCATCCCTTTGGATGTCTCTACCCCAGCACGTGGTGCTGCTAGGCCTCCTGCAGCCATGTCTATTAAGGCCTTTGCCAGGGCTAAAGCAGCCAAATCTGCTAAATCAGTGCCTGTTAAGCCCCCCTCACACAGGCCCACTTCAAGTTCACAAATGCTTACTCTGGCAGAAGATTTAATATCCTTAATTAGGGGATCCCAATCTCACCCAGACAGGGCCTCTCAGCCCCCAGAAAAGAGACCTAGAGCAGAGCCCTCCGAGCCAGTGTCCTCTGATGATTCTGCGGATGACTCAGACATTACAGACCAGCCAGGGGCTCCTTTTTCTACTTATGAAGATTCCGATGCTGAAGAACCCATTCCAGCTGCCTCTCCACCAGAGGAATTTTCCTTTGGGGAAACCTTATATGCCATGAGAGAACAATTCCAATGGCAGGGACAAGATTTCTCAGATTCAAGAAAAAGGCTTAGGACTTTTCTGCACTTACCACAACATAGGCCCTTAGCTATACCTCCTGTACTGCCTGTTGTGGATGATGCATTTAATGATGTTTGCACTGCTCCTGATTCTTTACCTCCAGCCCCTGCCAAACCAGATAGATTTTACAGGGTGCCAGACACTCATCACCACCTATACAAGGCCCCACTTGCAGATCCCGAAACTATATCCCAGGGGCCTAAGGCAGTAGCCTCGACCACAGCAAAAAAACCCTATTCCTTCTGAAAGGGAATCCAGGTCCTTAGAGAGATGGGGGAAAAAGTTTACACCTCTGCTACTCTCTCAGCTAGAGCTTTAAACTGTCAGTTTCATATGATCCAATACCAAGAGTTTATGCTTGATCAGTTAACTAAAAACTGTCCTCTGATGAATCCTTAGATAAGAAATATGTATTAGAAATGGTGAATAACATCCAACAGGTTAGTAACCATTCCTTAAAATGTGGCTATGATGCACTGGAGGCTTCATTTAGATCAGCCATGACTGGCACAGTGATAAGAAGGCATGCATGGTTGAAAGAACAGGTCTTAGCGGATCATGTTAAAGCAAAGCTGTTAGATGCTCCTATGGATAAGGCCAGTCTATTTGGTACACCTGCCCAGCAAGTAATGAAGAAAATGGAAGAAAAGGCAAAATCTGTACAAACAGTTAAAGATTTTTTACAGGTTCAGCCCCCAAGGTTTAGCAGGAACTGGCCTGCCAAAAATTGGTCCTTTCCAGACTCCACAAAATCCCAAAGGGGCAGGAATAGACGCCTAGAGGCAGAAATCAATCCAGAGGAGGTGCCTACAGAGGACGACAGTGGCAAGGCAATAACAGAGGCACAGACACAACCACTGCCACTGCAACAGGACAATCACAGTGACTTGGCTCTGACACCGCCTACCAGGCAGCAAATAGCAGCACCTTTAGGCGGAAAGTTAGCCTTATTTTCAAAAATTGGCACTATATCACAAAAGACAAGTGGATTTTGCAAACCATAGACCAAGGCTACGGTTCCACTTCCACACCTTACCAGTAAAAAGAGGAATGCCAAACCTACCTCCAAATCAAAAAATAGAAGCTCTACAGCAGATAGCGAAATTAACAAATATGAGAGCTGTGGAAAGAGTACCAATAACAGAACAGGGCAAAGGATTCTACTCCAGACTCTTCCTAGTACCAAGAAAAGAGAAAAGTTGGAGACCTATTCTCAACCTGTCCGTCTTAAACACATACATCATTGTCCCAAAATTCAAAATGCTGACCCTACAGCAACTTCTTCCCATGCTGGGCAAGGAGTGTTGGCTGGTAACTCTAGATCTCAAGGAGGCATACCTGCACGTCCCCATTCGACCAAATTGCAGAAGATACCTCAGATTTCTTGCAGGATCAGAGCATTATCAATTCTCAGCATTGCCCTTTGGCTTATCTACTGCGCCCAGAGTATTCACAAAATGCCTGGCATCAGTAATCGCTCACTGCAGACTACAGGGAATCCAAATTTATCCATACCTGGACGACTGCCTGTTACAAGCGGACAACAAAAGCAAGCTGACAACAGATTTACAAAGGGTCATTTACTTGCTACAAGCCCTGGGATACACAGTCAATTTACAAAAGTCAAGGCTGATACCATCCCAAACAAGAACTTTCTTGGGCGCGGAATTGGACACAGTAAAACAAATGGCATTCCTAACTGCAGAAAAACAAAAAGAACTCCCTCTTTACTTCTTGGCATTAACAAAGCAGAACAAAGTAACAGCAAGAAAAGTTCTGCAGGCCTTGGGCTTCATGGCATCATGCATAATCTTGGTCCCACATGCCAGACTGCATATGAGAAAGCTACAGTGGTACCTAAAGAATTTATGGTCTCAGCACAGGCACAGCTTAGAAACAGAAATCCCACTAATCCCATGCCTAAAACAGGAGTTCCTATGGTGGGCTCAAGCATGCCAGTCAAACCCAGGCTTACCCTTCCACAACTTTCGAGCAAGCCAAACCATCACAACGGACGCCTCAGACCTAGGATGGGGGGCGCACATGCTGGACAAATGCATACAAGGATTGTGGACTCAAGACCAGCTGCACCTGCACATAAACCAAAAAGAAATGCTGGCAGTAAAACTGGCAATCCAAAAATTCAGACCATTCCTCAAAGAAGGCCATTTGATGATAAGGACAGACAACACCACAGTCATGTGGTACATCAACAAACAGGGAGTCACTCATTCATACCCCCTATGCAGAATGACTTTGCACCTTTGGAATCTGGCTCTCGGCTACAACATACAGTTACAGGCAATATTTGTGCCGGGAAAAGAGAACACCCTAGCAGACATGTTAAGCAGAACCACCTCGGATGCTCACGAATGGATGCTACACCCGGACATCTTCAAGGCCATCACAAAGAAATGGGGAATGCCACAAATAGATCTATTCGCATCCCCACTCAATCACCAGCTCAAAAAATTCTGCACAAGGACATTCCACCCACTTGCATGGAAGGTAGACTCTCTATCCTTCAGCTGGAAAGGCCTGACAGCATATGCATTTCCACCTCTTCCCTTGATGCACAAGGTACTACTGAAAATCAAAGAGGAACGTCCAAGGATAATCCTGATAGCTCGAATTGGCCAAGACAACACTGGTACCCATTGCTGAGGAGCATGTCTCGGGAGAGAATGTGGTCAATACCCCTGATGCCTTTGATGTTAACTCAGAACAACTCCAACATCATGCATCCAAACCTAAAAACCTTGCAACTGACTGCCTGGAACATCACATAGCAGCAACTAACCCAGACCTTTCCCAAAGGGTTAAAGACATTATCCTTGAAGCCCGCAGACCTTCAACAAGAAGGAACTATGCAGGAAAATGGAAAAGGTTTGTCATTTGGAGTACTGAAAGAGGAAAAGATGTGTCGAACATAGATATTGCTAACATTCTGGAGTACTTGGCAGAGCTTCTACATACAGGCCTGTCCTATTCCTCCATCAAGATACATGCATCAGCTATTTCAGCAGAATACAGCTTCGATCCACCTGTCTTTTCGCATCCTCTACTCAGGCAGTTCCTCAGAGGGATCAAGAATGTAAAACCTCCTAGGAAACCACCATTACCAGCATGGGACTTTAACGTTGTGCTAGAAAAGTTGACACTCCCTCCGTTTGAACCAGCAGCAACAGCAGATCTGCAACACCTGTCATGGAAAACTGCTTTCCTACTGGCAATTACCTCAGCAAGGAGGGTTTCGGAACTACAGGCCTTAATGGCAGTGCAACCCTTCCTAATCTTCCATCAAGATAGGGTGTCCATGAGAACTAATCCTACATTTATGCCTAAGGTGGTATCCAGAGTGTCTTTAAACCAGGCAATCCACCTACCTACCTTCTTTCCCACTCCACAGAACAGGGGGGAAAGACTGCTGTAGACCCTTGGATGTACATAGGCAGTTACGCTACTACCTGGACAGAACCAAAAGTAACAGAAAAACTGACCAGCTTTTAGTAGCCTATGCAACAGGAAGGGAAGGAAAAGCAATTTCCAAACAGACAATCTCCAAATGGATAGGAAATTGCATAAGATTCTGTTACTCCTACCATGGAAAACCAATTCCACAGAACATAAGACCTCATTCTACAAGGGCTACAGCCACTACCACAGCTTTCTTACGAGGAGTGGCAACCAAGGACATTATTGAGGCGGCTACTTGGACCTCCGTGCATACATTTGCCAAGCATTATAATTTACTTCTATACTCTAGATCCCGAGCAGGGTTTGCCACTGCTGTACTGCAAGGGATCCTAACTACACCATAATTTTTCTTCCTCCACCCCTAGTTTGGCTATGGTATTCTACCCATTTGTTATGACTGCAGATGCATCCATGAAGGACATAGTACAGTTTTGTACCTACCATAAATGTAGATGTCCGAACTGGATAGCATCTGCAGTCAGGATTACCCACCCTCCTTCCCCTCTGTGGTACTCCTAGGGTATTTACACTCCTAATAGCTAGCTGGGGGGGGGGGGTCTCTTATGGTGTATTTGTTTGTATATATGTACATACATGCTTATTTTTTGTGTTTGCCTTCTACTTTTTTGGAAACATTGGCATTTATCCAAAATTTAGCCTTCCAAGAGGGCAACTGGCATCTGGGGCAAGAAACACTGAGGAAAATGGCGTCGGCTGATGCCTTTATACCCGAAGACCAGCGGAGATGACGTCTGGTGAAGTGCGACATCAGCCGAAGCCGGACCCAGACTTTGGAATCCGGCCGACCGAAGGGCTGCCTGACGACAGGACAACCCATTTGTTATGACTGCAGATGCTATCCAGTTCGGACATCTACATTTATGGTAGGTACAAAACTGTACTTTGTATGCACTTATCATAAATGTTGATGTTCGAGTGTATTCACTGTTGCAGTCTTGGTTTCCCTCTGTCCATTCCCCTTTTCACATCTTCCCCTAGGGGACACATGCTTCCCTTGGTGGCTCTTGGCCACCAGGACCACTTCTCTCTTTTCCCTTGTGCTTCTGACGGGTTAGGGCAAGAAAAACTGATGTAATCACGTTGGCTGCCTTGCTTTGTAGTACTGAAGACCTGATGTCAGACTACAGGCGATAGCAGCTGGTGCACAAAAACATTAACTTTGGTATTCGGGCCGGCCAAGGGCTACCACAGCAGGGATAACCCACAGGTGATGACTGCAACAGTGAGTACACTCTTACATCTACATTTATGGTAAGTGTACACAACAGTACTTTATATGGTACATAAGCAGAGGGGCACACACTCAATTTTTGTGCATTAGCCATGCAGACATGAAAGGAGATTTTGGAGTTCAGATTGCTTCTTACACAATCAACAAGTAATCTCCGTGGTATCCCCGAAGTCTCAAAACAACCCACTAAAGTGTAGTGGGTCTAAAAACAAAACGGTGTAAGAAACTTCTCAGTGTGGAAGATTTTCAGTCCATATATTTCTAGTTAATCACTGTATATTAATCAGATCAGACAATAGTAGTAGAAGTAGCGAACGTACAATAGTAGTAGAAGTAGCGAACGGGTGACTGTAACACTAAAAAAGTAATTTACAGGGCACAGTGCAGTGAATGTGATGCATTCTATGTGGGCAAGACTGTAAATAAACTGTAGCAAAGGATTTCATGTCATCTGTCAGAAATCTGCTCTGGATATAAAAATAATGCACTAGCCAAACACCTTTCTCTTCATAAAAGACACACAGGTTTTAAGTTCCAGATCCTGGATCGCATAGACATGGGTGATCTTGAAGGAGACATCCCGAATATTCTGGAGAAACATGAACTCATGTGGCAATTAAAGCTGAACTCTTTCAGAAAGCCTGGACTAAACTACTACTGTTCAATTAAAAGTGCACTGGAACTTAGAAAATTGCCACATTGTTTACATGACTAATTATATTTTATTTTATTTTATTCTACAAATTGGTTTTAAATACCATTTTAAATCATTTGAAATTTAAGTGTATATTTTGTTTCCATCATCATACATATATATTTTTTTATTTTTATTTTTTTCTGGTTCTCTTTTTTTCCCACTTTATTCAAAATGATGGTAATAACAATACTAAGTAATTATAGAGTTGTATAGGTTTTTAGGGTTCTTGTACACAGACCTGAAGAAGTCTAGAAGGACGAAAGCTATCTTTGTTAACAATAGGTTATGAAAATAGAAACTGATTTTTACATGCAAAATGTATATTATATATTTATATATAAATTTTGATCGCAAAATGAACTAAGGTTGATATATTTCCAACCATGTAGTATACTGCCTTGTATAAAATCACAGACTTAATAATCTACTTAATAATTTGATTAAATAAGATGTACTATTAAAGTATATTAGGGCTATATATTATTATGACAGCTACTAGGTAGGGACCAGCTCAAATGTCACACTGATGGGGGAAGGGATGTGAATTTAACATGTGTACCAATAACACTTTGTTTTACAGCACAATAAACCACTCCCATGCCTGATAAAAAGTATATATATATTTAGAAAGCTTGTGAGGAAATTATTACTCTATTTTTGTTTTACTTGGATCACTTGTCTGTGTACTTAAAGGATTTTCGACTGGAAACAGACTGCCTGCCTTGCTTGGATTACTTTCGAATACTTAGTAATGCTGTAGAATTATATATTTTCTATTACTTTTTGACTTGAGTTCATGTTCGCTACTTCTACTACTATTGTCTGACCTGATTAATATACACTGATTAACTAGAAATATATGGACTGAAAATCTTCCACACAGAGAAATTTCTTACACTTTTTTTTTTCTTCTTACACAATCCCTACCTACAATCTCAGGAGAATTCTGTGATATCTCTATAGGAAAATTCTGTGGCATCTGTATTCACCAGAACCAGAAGAGTGGATGCTACACAAGTAGACCTTTCTGCACCTGAGCAATAGGTGTAGGTGGGGTGTACCAAGCCTACGGGACCGCTTCTGCACCCCTTTCTCCCCAATCAAGGCAGCACTGAATGTTCAACAAATACACTGCTTTAGTGGTATATGGGTAGTAGTGCCCTGCTTTTACCCTCCCCTTGGCAGTCTGTCAAAGCTTGGAACTCCTCCCACTGCTTGTCATTGAGGGTGCAGGACCAGGACAGCCATTCCCATTCTGGGCCTTTTCACTTTTCTTGTGCATAGTCCAAGAAGTGGTTCCCTATTGAAATGTTGGCACTCAATGTTGAGTGCTGATAAGCTGGGGGGAACAAAAGGAAAACAGATGAAAAGAGTAGATTTCAAAAACTGCTTTTCTCCTTTAAACTTCCCCCACACACTGGAACTTATACACCAGCTGCGAGATTGTAATTTCTCAGAGAAAAAGGAATATTTTGAGGCATGTCATTTTGGATTTAGTTTGTGTAAATCTATTCTTTCGACCATTCAGTCTCTGTATTTTGGGACTTGCTGTAGTGGGTCCTGACATTTCACATGGTTACCCCGAGAAACATCTCCTGGGATATTGCCTGTCTTAAACTGGGTGACATCAGCTGCAGAGCTCAAATTCCTTTTGAGTTTTATTTCCTCCCTCTGCCGTTTCTATCTGTGCTTGAATAATGTATTTTTCTATTTTTGACCATTTATTTGTGATTAGAGATTTTGTAAACGTTTGTTTTCTTTGACTAGCACAGTAAGGCCTGTTGATTAAAAGCTTCATTTGATAGGTTTGACAGGAAAACTTGCTGATATATTGCTCTTTCTTTTGGGTTATGATTATATGAGGTGATTGAATAGAATTAGAGTTTTAAATGTTTTTTTAGTTGTAAAATGCCCATCAGAATCGCAATTTATTTTTTGGCCATTACTGTTTTAGGCTGTATCCATTCATTTCAACTGAAACTAGCAATCTGAAGTAGTTAACTTCATTTGTGCAGCAACCTTTGGGAATCGGATCCGACCTCGGATCCGAGCCGGCAGTTTTCAACAGCTTTAGATCCGAGCTCCAAGCTCCTCCCCCTACCCGTAATCCCCTGCCAACCCTGACTGACCTCAGATCTAGTTTGCCACGGTTTAGTTCAGCAGCTTGATCCAGAGTTTCCAGGCGTTCTCGTTCTCTTTGTAGTTATCCTCCCCCTTCCTCGTGGTTCCGTCAGGGTTGTGTGTGAGTGTTTGGGGCCTAGCGTTTGTGAGTTTCTTTCTTTAAGTATGTCTAAGGCCCCAAAGATAATGTTTTCTAAGTGCACCGAGTGTGGCCATAAGCTGTCCCCAGCGGATGGCCACACTCTGTGTGTATTGTGCCTTGGGGTTGAACACCTGTCCTCTGGTTGTACCATTTGTGCAGCGTTCAACCCCAGGGCACTCAAGGACCGGAGGTCTAAGCAGAGTCTGGCGGGTCTTCTGCCCCCGGACTCTGCTTCTACCTCCGGTCCTCCCGTGGCTCCCGCCGTGGCTGCGGCGGCTGCCACTCCTGCTTCCCTCCCCCCGGCCGGGACTCAACTTCCCGCCTTAAGCCTGGAGGAGAGGGAGGCCAGGAAAGAAAGGAGGAGGGAGAAGCACCACAAGCGGCGGGCCGAGGCCTCCGCTTCGGCCCCCCCTCGGCTAAGCGGTCTTCCCCCTCCAGGTCTTCTGGGTCTCCTCCTTCTCGGATCCGGTCCCCGTGCTTTTCATCAGGTCCTGAGGAGGAGACCCAATCTCCTTCAAGGTCATCGAGGCGACACTCCCGCCCTGCCTCGGTGGCCTGGTTGAGATCTACGGGAAGTCTCACAGATGCAGATTTGGACCGGATGATGAGAAGATTCCTCCAGGCCCAACTGCAGATGGGAGTGCTCCTGCCCCCCCCCCCCTCCGGGGGGGAGCTTGACCCCCTTCTTTGCCCCGATAGCTCCTTGTCCGTCCCATTTCCCGGGTTCGGAGTCTTTGGAGCCGGGCAGCCTTAGAGCCGGGGGGTGTGTCAGCGCCGATAGTCTCTGGTACTTCGGCGCCGACACTTCCCTCGAGTCTGTCGGGTCCATTTTCTTCGGATCCGAGCTCTCTGAGCCGAGGGCTGAGCTTCGGATCTGGCGGTATCGGTATACCTTCAGCTCCGTCCGGGTCGGAGCATGCTGGTCCGTCGGATCCGATCGCTTCGGCACCAGCCCCGATCCATCCGCCAGATCCGAGGGAGAGTCTGCTTTCAGATCCCAGAGAGAGCAGCTCTCCCTCGGCCTTCGATGTGGTGGATGAGGGTTCTGTCGAGGGATTCTAGGCCCCTGACCCTTGCCACGGCTCCACCCTGCACTCCTCAGTTGGGTCCAGCTTCCATCACCCAGCCCCAGGGACAGCCTGCTTTGACGTCCCAGGTAGTTCCATTGGAGCAAGACATTGCTGGTGAGACCTCCCCGGACAGCCCCCCCCCCCCCCCCCCCGAGGAGGTCCCTCACAAGCGAAGGTGCAAGAGGAGGCACCTGGACTCCCCCGAGTCCTTGACCGAGGACACTGATTTGGAGGAAGGGGAAGGCTCCCCAAGATCACCCCCCGAAGATGTCTCATTTGATGACATCATGGAGATGCTCAGAATAAAGGGGGGGGGTCTGCCCCAAAGCCTACCTCTGACGAATCCGTGTTCCTGGAGGCGTTTGAAGCAGGCCCGTCTACTTCTTGGGTGTCCCCTCCGGCCAACCCCCTGGTAGACTTGATCACTACCGGGGCGTGGAAGGAGCTGGACACTGTGGAGCCAGTCCCCAAGTGCCCGGACAAGATCCTTAGCCCACCCTCTGACAAGTCCCACTGGAGTAAGGGTCCCCCTGTAGATGCCCTGTTGGTGGCGGCGGCCACCAAGAGGGAACTTGCTCAGGAGAGTCCCTCGGTTCATCCCCCGAGCAAGGATTCTCGGTCGATGGACCGCCTAGGGAAGCGGGTGTTTAGTTCGGCTACCTTCTCTGTGAGGTCGCTGAACTACATGGCACATGTGCTCCGACTGCAGCGGGACCTTATCAAAGAGTATGCTGCGTCGCCCCCCCGAGTCCATGTTGGCGGAGGACAAACAATTGCACTCCACCCGGATGGCCACTCTACGATCTATATCTAACACCTCTATGCGGCTTCTGTCTCATGCCATGGAAGGAGCTGCTAGAGCCGGTGGAGCGGGCCTCGTTATGAGATGTCAGGCCTGGCTCCGGCACTGTGATTTCGCGGAACCCTTAAGGCGTCGTTCGCTAATGCCCCTTTTGATGGTTCTGCCCTCTTCGGCAAAACCGTGTGTGATACCTTGGTCCAGAGCGAAAAGGACGGGAAGACGTCTGCCATCGGAGTCCGCTTCTCTGCTCCCCAGAGGTCATTTTCTAAGAACCAAAAGAGACAGAAGAAGATGTGGTTCCGGAAGTCTCAACAGTCCCATCCCGCTCCGGACTCCCAGCCCTTCCGCGGCAGAGAAGGGCAGGGTGGACGCCGCCCTAGACGCAGAGGGGGCCCGTGGAAGTTTAGATCCTGAGAACCCTTCTCGGACCAACCCATGCAACACCCCTGAGGGGTTGCCCGACTGCTCCACTCTGGAGGCAGTCGGGGGGTGTTTCTCGAACCACCCAGCAGCTTGGGAGTCCATCACGACAGACCGCTGGGTGCTTCGCATCATATCCAGAGGATACCACATTCCCTTTTCTCGTTACCCACGCAGCCCCAGATACCTCCCCGATGTCCCACCCTATCAGAGGGAGGCCGCAGCAATGGAAATCCAACACTTGCTGGAAAAAAGAGCCATCCAACACGTCCCCCCAGACCAGTGCGGGTCCAGGTTTTACTCCAGGTTCTTTTTGGTGCCAAAAAAGACGGGGAACTTAAGACCTATCCTCGACCTCTCTTCCCTGAACCGGTCAGTAACCAAAGAGAAGTTCCGCATGGTCACTCTTCAATCCATCCTCCCCCTTTTGCAGGAGAACGATTGGATGTGCTCTATAGACCTCAAGGATGCATACTACCACATTCTGATGGACAGGCGATCCAGAAGGATGTTCATCGTGCATACAGCTGCAGTCATTACAGATGGGTTATCCTGCCGTCTGGCGGGTCCTCAGTCGGCCGAATTCCAAAGTCTAGGTCCGGCGTCGGTCGTCGTCGCTTCTTCCCTGACGTCAGTGCGGCAGGGGTATAAAAGAGGCAGCCAACGCCATTTTCTTCTGTCTTTCTTGCCGCGCGGTGCCCGAAACAGAAGCAGTTTGCAAGTGCCGGTCGGCCAGCTCCTGAGGTTCATGAAAGTATTTCAGCCGAAGTCTTCTTTAAAGCTAAGTACCCAGTTGGGGAAACTTTTCTTGCCTCAAACCGATGTCAGACAAAGTTAATAATTGCATTTCTTGTGGGAAGCAAATACCGCATAAGGATTTCCACTCTTTCTGTATACCTTGCTTAGGCCCAGACCACTACGTCTCGGCCTGCCGTTTTTGTGCTAGATTCAACAAGCGCACTATTAAGCGCCGGGCGGAGTTCGCCCTTCATTATTTTGGCAAAAAATTTTATTATATCATGTCGTCGGATACATCGACAGCAGTTTTGAGCAAAAGACGCAAAGATAAGGACCGACATCCGAGGTCCGCACCGAATACTGAGACCACGCTTAGGCCGACTACCGGTTCTCAGCGAGGTGCCTACGCAGCCCCTGGGTACCGATGAAACTACATTACCGGTGACTTCAGTACCTGAGGTCGCAGGCTCCTCAGTCTCCATTCCTACTGCAGATACACCGACGCCACTCTTGGCGGGGAAACTCAAAATTTAGTCAGGCCTGCCATTTCTGAAGGCGTCTTCAGGCCTTCCACCTTCTCTATTAAATCCTTCACTAAATCTAAAGCAGCCATGAAAACTAAAAACAGGGTCTTCAGACCTCCTCTCAAGGCCCCATGCCTAAAAAGCAGATGCTTAAAATGGCTGAGGATTTGGTTACTCTCATCAGGGGTTCTCAACCCCCCTCTGACAAAAGACCCAGACTAGAGGAAGACTACCCTTTTATTCAGACCAGGCTTCTATTACCTCAGAACACTCGAGGACCAGGATTATGCCTATTCCCCTTTCGAAGACTCTGATGCTGAGGAGTCTATTCCCTCGGTCTCCCCCCGTGAGGACTACTCTTTTGGGGAAACCCTGCATACATTGAGGGAACACTTTTACTGGGAAGGCCAAGATTACTCAGATTACAAGAAAAGGCTCAGGGAATTTCTACTGCTCCCCCAGCATAGGCCCCTGGCTATCCCTCCTGTTTTAGATATTTTGGATGATGTGTACACAGAAGCCAGCCTTAATCCAGATTCTTTACCTCCAGCCCCTGTTAAACCAGACGGGTATTACCGGGTTCCTGATTCTCACCAGTTCCTTTATAAAAGCCATACTGCTGACCCAGAAACTATTTCACAGGGTCCCAAGGGAATTAAGGCCTCTACTGCTAAAAACCCTTTACCTTCAGAGAGAGATTTCAGAGTATTAGAAAGGTGGGGGGAAAAGGTGTGTACGTCTGCCACTTTAACCATGAGGGCATTAAACTGTCAATTCCATATGTTAAAGTACCAACAGTTTTTGTTATCTCAGTTGAAGAACAAAATGACACAAACAGAACAACCAGATTTGAAAGAGTTGCAGGATTTGTTGCATGGTGCAGAGCAAGTGGGTAAACATACCTTGCAGTGTGGTTTTGATGCTTTAGAGGCCTCATGTAGAGCTGCTGTTACGGGGTCTGTTATACGTAGACATGTTTGGCTCAAAGAGCAAACCTTACCAGATCATGTCAAAGCAAAATTATTAGATGCACCACTTCAAAAAGATGTATTGTTTGGTGTTAAAGCTGAGGAGGTACTAAAGAAAATGGAGGAAAAAGCGAAATCAATGCAAACAGTGAAAGATTTCCTGCAGGTACAACCTCCACGCTTCAGCAGAGACTGGCCTTCAAAAAATTGGTCCTTTCCAGCCACGGACAGACCTCAAAGGGGCAGAAACAGATGCCCAAGGGGTAGAGGGCAACCTCAAGGATCTTACAGAGCAAGACAGTGGCAAGCACCAACCCCAAGAGGTGGATAAGATAGATCACAGTCGTTTAGAAAACAGACACAATGACTTCCCCTTATACCTGCCAAGCAAAGCTTTAATGGCAGCACCTTTGGGCGAAAAACTGGCATTATTTTCAAAGAATTGGCATATTGTTACAAAAGACAAATGGATTCTGGACATTATAGACAGAGGCTACAGGTTCCACTTTCACACCCTTCCAAAAATGAGAGGCATGCCAAACCTGCCACAAAATCAAAGGCCAGAGGCACAAAGACAAATTTCCACACTCATGGATATGAAAGCGATTCAAGAGGTACCTGCAAAAGAACAAGGTCAAGGTTTTTATTCCAGACTATTCCTGGTACCAAGGAAAGACAAAGATTGGAGACCTATCTTAGACCTATCCATCCTAAACACATATCTACAGGTGCCAAAATTCAAGATGCTCACATTACAGCAGCTTCTTCCCATGCTGGGCAAGGAGTCTTGGCTGGTAACATTGGACCTCAAGGAAGCATACCTGCATGTCCCTATCAGACAAGATTGCAGAAGATACCTCAGATTTCTTGCAGGTTCAACCCATTACCAATTCTCTGCATTGCCCTTTGGCTTATCTACTGCGCCCAGACTGTTTACGAAATGCCTGGCATCAGTAATTGCCTTCTGCAGACTACAAGGAATACAAATATACCCATATCTGGATGACTGCCTGATCCAAGCGGACAGCAAGGACATTCTATTGCAGCATCTGGCGTTTGTAATAAAACTGTTAAACTTCCTGGGATACACATTGAACAAAAAGAAATCAAAACTTTCACCAGGCTAACTGCAAAGAAAGTCCTGCAGGCTCTGGGATTCATGGCGTCTTGCATCCTACTGATCCCATGTGCAAAGCTGCATATGAGGAAACTTCAATGGTACCTAAAAAACATAAGGTCTCAACACAGCCACAGCTTGGAAACAATTATACCACTCATTCCATGCCTTCAAAAGGAATTTTTGTGGTGGGCTCAAGCATGCCAAAGAAACACAGGTCTCCCTTTTTGTGTACCTCAAGCAACTCAAATCATCACAACAGACGCCTCAGACTACGCCTGGGGAGCACACATGGCAGATCAGTGCATTCAGGGAAAATGGTCCCAAAAAGAGAAGCACCTACACATCAACCAAAAGGAGATGCTAGCCGTGCAAAATGCTCTTATGACCTTCAAAGACCTACTGCATCCAGGCCAGTTATTGATAAGGACAGACAACACCACAGTCATGTGGTACATAAACAAACGGGGGAACTCATTCATACCCCCTGTGCAGGCAAGCCATGACCCTATGGAACACAGCACTGGAATTGCAAATTCAACTACAGGCACAATTCCTGCCAGGGAAGGAAAACACACTGGCAGACAACCTAAGCAGAAATATGACAGATCCACACGAATGGAAGTTGCATCCTCAAGTTTTCACAAAGTTAACTCAGGCATGGGGACAGCCAGACATGGATCTATTTGCTACCCACAGAAATTACCAGTTGAAAAAAATGTTCAATGACCTATCATCCACAGGCCTGGAAAGTGGACGCACTCTCTTTCAATTGGACAACATTGACAGTCTATGCCTTCCCGCCTCTTCCTCTGCTGACCAAAGTTCTATTAAAAGCCAGAGCAGAGAGGCCACAAATGATTCTCTTTGCTCCAGACTGGCCAAGACAACACTGGTATCCGCTCCTAAAGAGCCTGACACACTCCCCACTATGGATCCTACCTCTAGTCCCTCTTCTGTTGTACCAGCACAACTACAAAACCCTTCACAGCCAGCTCAAAACCCTAAATCTAGCTGCATGGAGAATTCCTTAATTTCCCAACAGACTCTCCTCTCCAAGGAGGTGCAGGATGTCATCTTGGAGGCCAGAAGACCTTCTACTAGAAAAGCCTACTCCGCCAAATGGAAACGATTTTGTTCCTGGATTCAAGAAAAGGGCCAGAATCCTTGGGTAATAAATATACCTCAGATTTTACAGTACCTAGCTGAGATGTTGAACAGTGCACTTTCCTTCTCCTCCATCAAGATCCACGCTTCAGCCATTTCTGCACAATACAACACAGACCCTCCTTTATTCTCACATCCTCTCTTAAGGCAGTTCCTCAGAGGAGCAAAAAATATAAAACCCCCAAGGAAACCACCAGTTCCAGCTTGGGACCTCAACTTCGTATTGGAAAAGCTGACCCTTCCCCCATTTTAGCCAGTTTCTTCAACAGAGCTACAATACTTCCTTCTGGCTATCACCTCAGCACGTAGGGTTTCGGAGCTACAGGCCCTCATGGCTGTGCAACCATTCATCATTTTCCATCAGGACAGAGTTTCCTTACGAACCAACCCTACCTTTATGCCAAAGGTAGTATCCAGTGTAGCTTTGAATCGGACTATCCACTTACCTACCTTTTATCCAAATCCACAGAACAAAGGGGAAAGACTACTACATTCCTTGGACATTCACAGACAACTTCGTTATTATTTAGACAGAACAAAGCCATTCAGGAAATCTGAGCAACTCTTTGTCCTATGCTACAGGTGCTCAAGGAAAGGTTATTTCCAAACAGACAATTTCAAAATGGATAGCCCACTGCATACGCTTTTGTTACTAAAAACTGTGCCTGCATACAGCAGATCCCACTCCACCAGGGCCACAGCTACCTCTGCAGCTTTCCTCAGGGGGGTCCCTACCAAGGACATTTTGGAAGCAGCTACTTTGAGTTCAGTGCACACTTTCTCCAAGCACTACCACCTTCCACTTTACTCTAAATCTAGAGCGGGCTTTGCCACAGCAGGCTTGCAGGGCATCCTCGCTCCTCCTAGATGTTCATCGTGCATACAGCTGCAGTAATCACAGATGGGTTTTCAGCCGTCAGGCGGTCCCTCGGTCGGCCGAATTCCAAAGTCTTGGTCCGGCGTCGGTTGTCGTCGCTTACTCTTCTGACGTCAGTAAGGCCAGAGTATATAAGACACAGCCGACGCCATGTTCTCCAGTCTTTTTTGCCGCGCGGTGCCTGAAGCAGAAGCAGTCTGTCAGCCAGCTCCTGAACTACAAAAAAAATTGGAACCGAAGTCTTCTTTAAAGCTAAGTACCTCGTTGGGGAAACTTTTCTTGCCTCAGACCGATGTCAGAAAAAGTTAATAATTGTATTTCTTGTGGGAAGCAAATACCGCATAAGGATTTCCATTCCCTTTGCATACCCTGTTTGGGCCCAGACCACGACGTCTCGGGCTGTCGCTTTTGCGCTACCTTCAATAAACGCACTATCAAGCGTCGGGCGGAGTTCGCCCAACACTACTTTGGTAAAGCTTTTGATTATAAAATGTCGTCGGACACTCCGACTACCGTTTTGACCAAAAAAAACCCGCAAGGAAAAGGACCGACACGCGAGACCCGCGGTCCCCGCAGACACCACGCCAAAACAGGCTACACGTGGTCCGGTTCTCAGCGAGACGCCTTTGCAGTCCCTGACTACCGACGACACTCCTTTGGCGGTGTCCTCTGTACCCGAGACCGCTGGGTCCTCGGGCCTTTCCCAGACTACAGCCGAAGCCCCTGCTAATGTCGAGCCTTCTAATGTGGACAGGTCCACCTCCACCCATAGTGTATTTAGGCCCTTATCTTCTTTTTCAATAAAGGCTTTTACTAAATCCAAAGCAGCCAGGCATCCCACGAGGCCTGTTGAACAGGGCCCATCTCCTGGACCCATGCCTAAGAAACAGATGCTTAAAATGGCTGAGGATTTAATTACTCTTATCAGAGGTTCTCAGCCCCCTCCTGACAAGAGACACAGAGTGGACGAAGAATCTCCCTCTTCTGATCAGGGATCCATTTTATCAGAACATTCTGATGCAGTGGAACACTCTTACTCCCCTTTTGAGGATTCGGATGCAGAACAGTTCATTCCTTCTGTATCCCCTCCTGAGGATTTTTCCTTTGGGGAAACCTTGCACACTTTGAGTTAACACTTCCATTGGGAAGGCCAAGACTTTTCAGATTCCAAGAAAAGACTTAGGGAATTTCTTTGGTTACCTCAGCACAGACCTCTGGCTATACCCCCTGGTTTGGATGTACTGGATGATGTCTATTCGGAGGCTTGCCTTAACCCTGATTCTCTGCCTCCTGCACCAGCAAAACCTGATGGGTATTACAGAGTACCCAGCTCTCACCAATTTCTCTACAAAGGTCATAATGCTGACCCTGAAACCATTTCACAAGGCCCCAAGGGATTAAAGGCCTCCACTGCCAAGAATCCACTCCCTGCAGAAAGGGAATCCAGATCTCTAGAAAGGTGGGGTAAAAAGGTATATACCTCGGCCACCCTAGCCATGAGGGCCTTAAACTGTCAGTTTCATATGATTAAATATCAACAGTACCTGTTATCACAATTAAGGAACAAAATGTCTCAACCTGAACAACCAGATTTAAAAGAGTTACAGGATATGATGCATAGTGCGGAGCAAGTGGGTAAACACACCTTACAATGTGGTTATGATGCCCTAGAGGCTTCCAGTAGAGCGGCTGCTACAGGATCAGTCATTCGCAGACATGCCTGGCTTAGGGAACAAAATTTACCTGATCATGTGAAAGCTAAACTTCTTGATGCTCCTTTACAAAAGGATGTACTATTTGGTACTAATGCTGAGGAGATACTACGGAAAATGGAAGAAAAAGCCAAGTCTATGCAAACTGTCGAGGCTTTCTTACAGGTCCAACCACCACGTTTTAGCAGAAATTGGCCTTCAAAAAACTGGTCCTTTCCAGCCACTGACAAGCCCCAAAGAGGTAGATACAGACGCACAAGGGGCAGAGGGCAATCACAAGGATCATATAGAGGCAGACAATGGCAATCTCCAGCACCAAGAGGTGGTGAAGACAGTGCACAACCATACAGGAAGCAAACCCAATGACTCCCTCATTTCCATGCCAGGCAAGTCTCAGCTGGCAGCACCTTTGGGAGGGAAACTAGCATTATTTGCAAGCAATTGGCATATTGTCACAACAGACAAATGGATACTGGACATTATAAACAGAGGCTACAAATTTCAATTTCACACTCTTCCAAAAATGAGAGGCATGCCAAACCTGCCACAAAGTCAAAGGGCAGAGGCACAACTGCAAATTTCAAAGCTCCTAAACATGAGAGCTATACAAAAGGTACCTACACACCAACAAGGTCAAGGTTTTTATTCAAGACTTTTTCTGGTACCAAGAAAAGGAACCAACTGGAGACCCATTTTGGACTTATCCATCCTAAACACATTCCTACTCGTACCAAAATTCAAGATGCTCACATTACAGCAACTTCTTCCCATGCTGGGCAAGGAGTTTTGGCTGGTAACATTGGACCTCAAGGAGGCATACCTGCATGTCTCAATCAGACAAAGCTGCAGAAGATACCTCAGATTTCTTGCAGGTTCAATCCACTATCAATTCTCTGCATTGCCCTTTGGCTTATCTACTGCGCCCAGAGTATTCACAAAGTGCCTGGCATCAGTGATTGCCTACTGCAGACTTCAAGGGATACAAATTTACCCTTATCTGGACGACTGCCTGATCCAAGCGGACAGCAAACGCATACTACTGGAACATCTGGCATATGTGACAACGGTTACTGCTTTCTCTGGGATATACCATCAACAAGGATAAATCAAGTCTAACACCATCTCAGCAAATAACCTTCCTGGGTGCCAACTTGGACACAAACACCCAGATGGCATATCTTATGCCAGAAAAACAAGGGCAACTATCTCAGTACTTCGAAACACTAGCAAAACGTACCAGGCTTACTGCAAGGAAAATCCTGCAGGCTCCGGGATTCATGGCATCTTGCATTCTTCTAATCCCATGTGCAAAGCTGCATATGAGGAAACTTCAATGGTACCTAAAAAATCTATGGTCTCAACACAGCCACAGTTCGGAAGCAATTATACCAATAATTCCATGTTTGCAAAAGGAATTTCTATGGTGGGCCCAAGCATGTCAAGTAAACACAGGCCTTCCTTTCTGCAAGCCTCGAGCAAAACAAGTCATAACCACAGACGCCTCAGATTACGCCTGGGGGGTGCACATGAAGGACAGGTGCATTCAGGGCAGATGGTCCCAAAAGGAAAAGCACCTTCACATCAATCAAAAAGAAATGCTAGCAGTAATAAATGCAATTACAGCTTTCAAGGACTTCCTGCATCCAGGACAATTACTGATAAGAACAAGACAACACCACAGTAATGTGGTACATAAACAAACAAGGAGGAACACATTCATACCCCTTGTGCAGACTAGCCATGACTCTTTGGAACTTGGCTCTGGAAAGACAAATCGAACTTCAAGCACAGTACTTGCCAGGACTGGAAAACACACTGGCAGACACTCAGCAGAAATATGACAGATCCACACGAATGGAAGTTACATCCTCAGGTGTTTACAGAGATAATCCAAGCGTGGGGGAGGCCAGACATAGATCTTTTTGCCTCCCACAGGAACCATCAACTGAAAAAGTTTTGTTCAAGGACCTTTCATCCAAAGGCCTGGAAAGTGGACGCCCTTTCATTCAATTGGACAGCATGGACAGTTTATGCATTCCCACCTCTGCCCCTTCTGCCCAAGGTGCTTTTGAAAGCAAGAACAGACAAACCAAGGATGATACTGATTGCTCCAGATTGGCCAAGGCAACACTGGTATCCACTCCTGAGGAGCCTAACACATATTCCTCCCTGGTCCCTGCCTCTAATGCCTCTTCTACTGACTCAGAACAGCTACAAAACTCTTCACAGTCAGCTGAAAACACTCAACCTCGCTGCATGGAAAATTCCTTGACACCACAACAGTCCCTACTCTCCAAGGAGGTGCAGGATGTCATTTTGGAGGCCAGAAGACCATCTACTAGAAAAGCTTACTCCGCAAAATGGAAGCGGTTTTGCTGTTGGAATGAGAAAAGAGGCCAGGACCCTAGAAAATTGAACTTGCCTCAGGTTTTACAGTACCTAGCTGAACTGCTGAACAGTGGACTTTCATTTTCTTCCATAAAAATATATGCCTCAGCCATTTCTGCAGAATTCAACACGGATCCTCCTTTATTCTCTCACCCACTCTTACGACAGTTCCTCAGAGGGGCTAAGAATATAAGACCTCCAAGGAAGCAACCAATACCAGCCTGGGACCTTAATTACATACTAGAAAAATTAACATTGCCTCCCTTTGAACCTGCTGCCTCAACAGATCTGCAGCATTTGTCCTGGAAAACAGCTTTCTTTCTGGCCATCACTTCAGCTCGTAGGGTTTCTGAACTACAGGCCCTCATGGCGGTGCAGCCCTTCCTCATCTTCCATCAGGACAGGGTTTCCCTTCGTACCAACCCATCTTTTATGCCAAAAGTGGTATCCAGGGTAGCCTTAAATCAAGCCATACACCTTCCTACCTTTTGTCCTAACCCTCAAAACAAAGGGGAGAGGCTGCTTCACTCTTTAGACATCCATAGGCAGCTACGTTATTAGTTGGACAGAACAAAGTCCTTCAGGAAATCAGAACAACTTTTTGTGTCCTATGCCGTAGGGGCTCAAGGGAAACCAGTTACCAAACAGACCATTTCCAAGTGGATTGGCCACTGCATACGGTTTTGTTATTCCTATCATGGGAAATCTGTCCCTACTGGTATCAGATCTCACTCCACCAGGGCCACAGCCCAGTTCCTCATAGTACCTACCACCCTATGCATAGCTTTGGGACTCTACCCATCTGTGATTACTGCAGCTGTATGCACGATGAACATAGTACAGTTTTGTACCTACCATAAATATAGATGTTCAAGTGCTAATACAGCTGCAGTACAGGTTTCCCTCCCTCCTTCCCCACTTGGTAAAGGCATGGGGCCTAACAACCTCTTCATACCACCTGACTGGGTTATCCTGCTATGTTTTATTTGCTTGCTTACACTGATTTTGCATTACATTGCATTGCTTGCATATGTAGATAAGCCTTATTTATGTATTACCTTCCTTTTGGGGGCTCCTGACATCTGGGGCAAGAAAGACTGAAGAACATGGCGTCGGCTGTGTCTTATATACTCTGGCCTTACTGACGTCAGAAGAGTAAGTGACGACAACCGACGCCGGACCAAGACTTTGGAATTCGGCTGACCGAGGGACCGCCTGACGGCTGAAAACCCATCTGTGATTACTGCAGCTGTATTAGCACTCGAACATCTACATTTATGGTAGGTACAAAACTGTACTTTCCACTTAGTGCCTACCACCCTTACTTAGCTTTGGGATTCTTCCCATCTGTAATGACTGCAGCTGTATGCACGATGAACATAGTACAGTTTTGTACCTACCATAAATGTAGATGTTCGAGTGCTCATACAGCTGCAGTCCAGGTTACCCCCCCTCCGTCCCCTCTTAGGACAGGCCTTATGACGAACACCTTTATCATACAACCTATTTGGGGTATTCTTTTATGGTGTATTTGCTTGCAACTACTGTTTGATTTATCTATATTGCATGTTTGCATAACATTATGTTTTGCCTTCCTTCTGGGGGCACCTGACATCTGGGGCAAGAAAAACTGAAGAAAATGGCGTCGGCTGCCTCTTTTATACCCCTGCCGCACTGACGTCAGGAAGAAGCGACGACAACCGACGCCGGACCTAGACTTTGGAATTCGGCTGACCGAGGGACCACCTGATGGCGGGATAAACCCATCTGTAATGACTGCAGCTGTATGAGCATTCGAACATCTACATTTATGGTAGGTACAAAACTGTACTTTCCTCCTCTTCTGGCTGGGAGCCAGTCATTTCCAATTCAGGGTCCTCCTCTTTGGTGAACACCCCGGGGGCTGTGGTGAGACCAAAGTGTTAGCAGTGATAGCGGCCCACCAGAGGCTCCAGGGAATTCAGGTCTTCCCGTACCTGGACGACTGTCTCCTGACCGCCCCGACAAGGCATCTACTCTGTGCAGCCAGAAACTACTTTCTTCGTTTAGCTCCCCGGCTGAGGATCACTATCAACATAGAGAAGTCGTCTCTTACTCCGAGTCAGAGACTTCATCGGGGCCAGATTGGACACAAACAAGCTCCTAGCTTTCTTAACCACAGACCGACTGCTATCCCTGAGACTACACGTGTAGGCCATTCTGCAATCTCCAGCTCCCCCGGCGGAATTGGTCCTGAGGGCTCTTGGCTCAGTGGCGGCAGCGATCAACCTATTGCCAATGGCACGTTTGAACATGAGGGTCTTACAATGGACCCTCCAGGTCCAGTGGTCCTTTCTTCACTATCCTCTGAGCCATCCTGTTCCCTTCAGCAGGGCCTGCAAGAGGGCCCTCCTATGGTGGCTCCAATCTCCGGACCTCCAGCAAGGACGCCCCTTTTCTATGACCCCTCCACTAGCCACGGTGACCATGGACGCCTCCCGCCTCAGGGGGGGGGGGCATTGTTCGGGCAGGACAGTTAAAGGCACGTGGGACCTCACGGAGACCTCACTGCATATCAGCATCCTAGAGATGAGGGCAGTGCTGTTAGCGTTGCAAGCACTTCAGGACCTTCTTCCTGTAGGAACGATTGCAATTCAGACGGACAACATGTCAGTTGTCTGGTACATCAACAAACAGGGGGGAACCAGGTCTTACCCACTCTGTCGAGAGGCCATGAGGGTGTGGGAATGGGCGATCTCCACCAACCGCTTTCTCATAGCAACGCACATTCCGGGACGGTCCAACATTCTAGCGGACAAACTAAGTCGCACCATCCTGTTACCATACGAGTGGTCTCTGAATCCCGAGATAGCGAATCGGATCTTTGCCAAATGGGGACAACCCTGTTGCGATCTCTTTGCCTCTCCCTCGAACACAAAATGTTACGGCTACTTAATTCTCATTTTCCCCTCCGGGGAACCGCCGAGAGACGTTCTGGTGCATGCTTGGTCTCCCGGTCTTCTTTATGCTTACCCTCCTCTTCCTCTGATGCTGAAGTTTCTGCCGAAAGCCAGTCGGTTGGGGAGTAGGATTATCCTCATTGCCCCGTTTTGGCCTCGTCAAACCTGGTTCCCTTACCTTTGGTCTCATCTGGTGAATCCTCCTTGGATTCTGTATCCCCGTCTGGATCTAATATCCCACCCCCTAGATCTCCCAGTCCCGAACCTGGACAATCTCAAGCTCACAGCTTGGCTGCTCCAGTTCCACTCATAGCTTGAACTCCCGGTATCTCTTCCCCAGTTAAAACCATTCTAGTAGCAGCGCACAAGCCTTCTACTAGAAAGATCTATAGCAGCAAATGGAAACGTTTCTCCATTTGGGCGGAATGCAAAAATTTGGATCCTTTTACAGCTCCTTTGCCCGCTGTATTAGACTTTGTCAGACTGTTTCATCAGGGGGCTAGTTCCTCCACAATCAAGGTCCAACTAGCAGCCATCTCTCATTACCACGTTGGAAACGAATTGGGCCCTTTGATCACCACGAAATTGTGCAAGACCTTCTTGAATGGCACCTTTCTGCTCAGACCCCCAGTGAAGGATGTAGTCCCTCCTTGGGATTTAACACTGGTGCTTCAGGCCTTGACAGCTCCCCCGTTTGAGCCTGCAGCTTCCATAGATCTTAAATTCTTGCCATGGAAAACTGCTTTTCTTGTTGCCATCACCTCGGCTCGAAGGGTCTCTGAATTACAGGCCGTCTGTGTAAAACCCCCATACTTGACCATTCACAAGGATAGAGTTTACCTTATTACCAATCCCTCCTTTCTTCCCAAGGTTGCCTCTGAGTCCAATATTAACCAGTCCATCAACTTGCCGGTCTTTTTTCCCCAGCTACCATAACAAAGGGGAATACAAATTATACTCATTGGATGTGCATAGACAACTTCGCTTCTACATCCACAGGACATCTGGTCATAGGAAATCCAACAGTTGTTCGTCTCCTTTGCCAAATTTAACTTTGGTAAATCTGTGTCTAAAGTCACACTCTTTTCACAGTGCATCCTTTTAGCATACGAAAGTTTGGGCAGGCCCGTACCTCAGGGAGTCCATGCTCACTCTACTAGATCTATGTCTACCTCTGCGGCTTTTAGAGCTGGAGTTTCTTTGGATGATATTTGCTCGGCAGCCACTTGGGCTTCATCTTGTACTTTTATCAATCACTACAAATTATCTCCAGAGGGAGAGCATCCTTTGGCTCTGCAGTGCTCCGGAACATCCTTCCATGAAGGCCGCTCAAGATTCAGGTAGCTGGGGACTCTGTCCCAAAGGTTGCTGCACAAATGAAGTTAACTACTTCAGATTAAGAAGTTATGTACTCACCATAACGTTCCATCTGAGTAGGTAAACTTCATTTGTCTGCAACCGTCCCTCCCTCCTGCCCCCTCACTTGCAAATGTTCTCATACTCAGGTCCATGGGTTTTACCCGCTTATCTTGGGATTAATCATTGTTAGCAGCTTCTGCTGTTGGGCAAACTTGATCTGAGGTCAGTCAGGGTTGGCAGGGGATTATGGGTAGGGGAGGAGTTTGGAGCTCGGATCTAAAGCTGTTGAAAACTGCCGGCTCGGATCCGAGGTCGGATCAGATTCCCAAAGGCTGCAGACAAATGAAGTTTACCTACTCAGATGGAATGTTATGGTGAGTACATAACTTCTTATTTTTTTAACAAAATTAGGGTAATTTCTGCATGAATTTTATGCTTGGAACTGTTACTGAAGCAGTGCAATCTTTAGAATAGTAGCCCCTTCAGAAATAGACTTACATTTGCTTTTCCGGCATTTTGTGTGTGAAACGTTTCTGACAAGAATTTTTATCGTTTTATCGTTATATGGTTTTCTTATCTAGGACTGTTTCTGTCCAAATGAGAACAGATACCGCCTAAAATTGGCCTTTTTGTGAAACAAAACAGGACTTTTATGCATGTGCTTTGAACTGTGTTACTGAAAATACTGTCATTTTTTTCAGTATTCCGGTTAGTATCCCTACAGAAATTGGCTTTAGCTTGCTCTTTGGAGGATGAATAGTGGAATTTGGCAATCTTCTTAATGGACTGAACTTGGAGCCAGTGTTTTGTATTAAGCAGGCTATTGTCTTGACTCCTTACTTGATGGACTTCAACCTTTCCATCTACACCTGTAAAAAAAAAAAAAAAAAAAAAGAAAAGAACTCAAAAAAATACGCCTCTGCCTACGACGTGTGATTCTGCAGTAGCCTTAAGTTTAGCAGGCTGTTGTACCACCCCTTTTGTTACCTCCAGGTCCCCTGACATGGTCATAGTACTACAGCTGTGGTTGACTAGTCAGACACCTCCTCCGGGGCTTTCCATTGGTTCTCCCGTACCTGAAGCAGGCAATCTGTTTAGTTGCAGGGGGAAGTCAGGGGTGTACAGTCTGTTGCCAGGGGACTCTCCCACTAGTGTAGTGCATGCCAGAAAGAGACAGAAGACCCCCCCATATACTTGGGGTAGCTGTCTCTGACTAGTTTCCCACCTGAGATGGTGGCTATGGATAGAGCCATGCTGCTGGCATTTGGTTAGAATGCATGTCTGGGTTATAGTAATGGCAGCCACTTCCCTTCTGGGTCCAAGGAGTCTGATCTGTCTGTGTCTGCTCAGTTGGTTCCTCTGAACAGAGAGAGACCCAAACAATTTTTTTTTTCCCCTCCTTTGATTCCAGTGTTGGAAGAGGTCTTCTTGAAAACGTGTAGTTCTCTATTCATTTAGGCTTTGCCTAAGAAAGGGTTTAAGAAATATTGGTATGCTTGGCCTCTCCTTCCTCCAAGCCTTTTTATCTGCAGTCCCTACTTCGGTGTCCCCAGTGACTTTTTCTAATAATAGAATGTCTCTTTTTGCCCAGTCCCTCAGATTAACTAGGCAAGTGAGTCAAATTTTAAGGAAAGTAGATGGCGTAGTCCAGCATGATAGCTTTTAAAGTGTTTAACTACCAGTGTTTTATGTGAAGTTTTGTGTTGAGAAAACTTTGAGTAGTTTGCTGCATCATTGCTTACAGAGCAAAAGGTATGTGTTGAAGATATTGTTGCTAGTGTTTGAGATGTCAAAGCATGCTCTAAAAGGTGCCTTGGAGGGAACTCTTTCTAGAAATGCAGCATTGTTGGTGGTGATTAGGAAGCATGCTTGGTTGCGCTATTCAAATGTTTCTAATGACTTAAAATTATATGAATGCTCTTTTTTGAGTCTGATTGCATGTTCAGTACAGCAGCTAATCAGATCCTTAAGCACTAAGATGACAGATAAATTGGTGCAGAGAGTATCAAAACTGTTTCATATTCCAAAGTTCTCCTCCTTTAAGCAAGATAAACTTCAGTCGCCTAACAAGCAGAAATGCCAGCCGGACAATATCCAAGGCACTAAAAGGGAATAGCATGGTGACAACTCCACAAAGCCTGGCAAGAAGGGTATAACCTCTTTCCAACTTATGACTATGCCGGGAGACAGGAGACAGCACCTATCTTTATGAAGTCCCATATCGGGTGCCTAGTCTGTCAAGTTAACTTTGTACAAGGCAGCTTGACCTTCAGTGGTTTCTTACAGATGGGTGTCAAACATTGTTGGCAGGGATTTTAGATGGAAGTGGGCAGATCTGCTTTTTCACAAGGGTTCCCCCTCATCTTCTGGACCAGACTTTGTAATTCACTCTTGTTCTCCAGAAAAGGTTGGACTCTGGGTAATAGAACCGGTGCCTTGTTTGACAAGAATGAAATTTTTTTTTTTGTAGGATTTTCTTTGTTTCCCCCAAAACAACAGTCATACAGACAGGTGTGGGACCTTTCTCTTCCTTTTTTTTTTTTTGTCAAGATCCCAACATTTTAGATGCTCCCCCTACAGGCAGTGTTTCATCTGTTTCCAGACCACTGCTTCATGGTGACCCTCATCTTGACTGATTCTTCATATCCCCAGGGCTCATCACTTCAGGGGATATCTTTGATTTTGTTGCATCTGGTTCAGTTTTCTGTATTGCCCTTTGGGCTGTCCTCTGCAATGTGAGTGTTTCTCAGATGCCTTGCCCCAGTAGTGGCCCACTGATGGGCTCTGGGCATTCACTTTTTTCCATACTTTGAAGACATTCTGATCTATGCAGTGTGTGTGCTCAGGTGTGTGGAATTGCTAGAGAAGGTCTTGTCCAGACCCTTCAATCCAGGGTTCACGTTGAACCTCCTACAGTAATGTTTGACACCTTTCCAAATATTAATCTTCCTGGAGTGCTTAATCGACTTAGATTCTGGCTTTTCAGCCTGAATACATTGTCCTGTTGTATCAGTTGGTGTTTCTAGAATTCTCCCATGGAAATGTCACATCAGTGAGAGAATTCCTAGAAAGTTTTGTACTGTTGGCTTCCATTCTCATTTTACCAGTGGCCTGTCCTTCACATGAGAAATTCAGTGGTACTTCAGAAATTGTTGGATGTAGCACCTTCTTTCCCAGGAATCCTAGTTGCCAGTGCTGCCTTTCATCAGACGAGAATTGCAGTGGTGTAGAGAACAGTTAAGTGTCAGTCTTCCCTCCCAGTGCCAGTACAGGCTGCCCAGACAGATTTGTCCAACCTTACCTGGAGAGCTGTGTCAGTGGAGTTGCAAGTGCTAGCCACTTGGAGACCCAAGGACAATGTGGATGGATATCCAGATCAATGAGATGTTTGCAGTGTTCAGTGATGCGGTACCTCATTAACCTTTACCTTTGTGCTGATTGGCAATGATAACCTGTGAGTACACTACTCAGTATTCTCTCTTCAGGCATCTCTTGGCAGAGCACAACATTGTGTTAGACTGAACAGATCTGGAGAGATCCGCACAAGTGGAAGCTCAAGGCACTGGTGGTCCAGGATCTGTCCTAGGTGTGGGAAATGCCTCTTAACAGATCTGTTCAGAGAAGTTCTGTTACAGACATTAATGCAGGAAAACTTGGACATATGCATTCTCGTTCCTGGAACAGGAATGTTCCTGTATGCGTTTCCACCCTTTCCACTGGTTCACAAGGTACTTCTGAAGGTTCAGAGAGAAATGCCAAAAGTCATTGTGGTGACCCCCTGTTTGCTCAGGCAGTCTTGGTTCTCAGTTAATGACATTGGCCAAGGGCAATTACCACAGACTTCCTCATATGCTGGACCTGCTCTCTGTCTCAGGGTGATGGTGCTCCCTGATTTGGAGCAATGTCAGTTGACTGCCTGGGTGATTCTGCCTTGACTGTGTTTAAACAAGTGTTTCATGAGAATGTGCAGTAACTGTTAAAGGAGACCAGAAAACTTGTTATTGGAAAATCGTATGTTTAGAAGTGGTGCCAAAGGAAACGAGTGTCTATTGTCGTTGGTATCCCTTTGATCTTGAAATATTGATGTTGCTACTTTGGGTGGCTTAGTGTATGGATCCATTAAGGTGCAGTTGGTGTGCATCTCTGCTTGTCTACCAATGGCTCTCTGTCTTTCTTGGTAAAACTGTTCACAAAAGGGAGTATTGCATACGAGACTTCGCTCACAAGCAAATTCCTGCTTTGAGGGATCTTGACTATGTTCTTAAAAATTTACCTTGCCACCTGTTGAACCAACAGCTTGCATTGATAAGTTCTTGACATGAGGAACTGTTTTGCTTATTGCTTTGACATTTGCAAAGCACGTTTCTGAGCTACAGGCTCTCATGGTGGGGACAACCTTGCTTAATTTTGCACAGAGGCAGGGTTATGTTGTAATCCATTATTTCAAGTGGAAAGTGGTTTCACTTTTACTTTGTCTTTTCACTTTCCCTGTGTTTTCTGGAACCTGTCTATAAGGAATAGATGATGTCCTTCTATTCCTGTTTTGCAGTATTCTAGGTGTGGGATTTCCTGCCCTCAGGTGACTCGTATGTCTGCTTCTATACAAAAGGTTCAGCTTGGCTGCTGTAGATGGGACGTCGCACGCAGGGCCACAAACTAGAGGCCTTAAATGTGATGTCTGCACGCACAATCCTCAGAACTTTTCAGCCGCAGACTACGTTCGTATCATATGATCGCCTCTTCACAGACATCTCATCCTAAAGGTAAGTAGCCTGTTGGGTTTAAAATGTTCTTATTTTTGACCATAGTTATAGCTAACGCTTTGTTGTAGCCTTTGGCTGATGTCAGGAAAAAAGGGAAAGTGCCAATGTGGGCACCAGATATCCCATAAGGACGGCCATGACAGGTGTGTTTTTTGCCTAGACCGAGAACATGATCATTCCTCCTGCGCTATTTGTTTAATTTTAAATCCTTTATGCCCGATATTATCTCCACTTGCCTACAAACTAACAAACTTTCTCAAATCCCACTCCACACTGTCCAAACCTGTTAGGAACCACCCCCTCCCTACATTAAACAAACTTAGGAATAAAACTCCCCTTACATTTCTTACATACCGTAACTCTATTCTTTTAGTCCTTCTTTGTACAACCTACTGACCTCAACTCTGAACAGCAGTGGCTGATGATTTTTCAGCTAGTCTGTCTCACCCTGCTGCTCTATCCCGCTACGTTTGCCCTGTGCTCCCACTCTGCTCCCCTACCCCCAAATTCCACCCACCCCCAGTGCTCCTACATTTATTCTCCTCCTAACATCCCTACATTTATTCTCCTCCTAACATCCCTCCCTCTCACCATCAACCAATCCTCAACACTTTCCCTTCACCCCACCTGCCTCTCACTACCACACCCCTTCCCTCCTAAGTCCCTTAACCTCCTCTCTCTTGCATCCAACAGGCCCCACCTATATTTCCACATCCGTCCTCATCCTCCTTCTACTTCCTCTATACCATACCACCTCCTATACTCACTTCCATCTACACCCTCCACCTCTTCCGCCCCACCTCCCCCACACAACACACTTCCACAACATCTCATCCTCTTTAGATCCCTACCACCCTTCCCTCCTCTTCAAAGTAAAACTTTTGCCAGTCACTACTAAATACTACAAACCCAAACCTTTTCATTACCAGACACAAGTACAAACCAAAACAACTTTTTCCTTATCTCACTTACCTCAACTTAGCCGGTGACATTCGCCCTAATCCAGGACCAAACTTCTCTCCTACTATCCACACTAGCTCCCACAATAATTCCACCAGTACATACCTCAAATTCCTCGCCGTCAATGCTCAAAGCCTAAAAAATAAAACGGCCCACATTCATGCCTGGCTCACTCACAACTCACCTGACATTGTAGCCATCTCTGAAACCTGGCTAAAACCTCACATAAGTGACTCTGAATTCCTTCCCCTCCCCCGGATTTCAATCACTTCAAGCCGACCGCCTAAGTACTCAAGGTGGCGGTGTAGCACTAATCTACTCCAACCAGCTGTCCTTTACTCCATATCCTAATCCCATCCCTTCTTTCAATAATGCTGAACTTGTAGCAGGCCTTCTAAAAATTATCAATCATAAAAGCATCTGCTTCATTTCCCTCTATATTCCTCCAGGTAACAACACCAACACCTGGAAGATATCCTCTCTTGGGCCTCCTCAAATAATAAACTGGAAATCTACATATTGGGTGAGATTAATATAAACTGGAACAAAATCAACACCCCTAACCCCACCGTGTCAATCAGTCTACTTAACTGCACTCAACTTGCTAACACCATCACTAGACCTAAGAAAACCAACCCCCCAGGCTCCATACTAGACTGGGTTCTAGATGTTCATTGTGTTTCACTGCTGCAGTCATTACTCTTGGGTTAGCCTGCTGGCAGGCTACCCTCAGTCGGCCAGAATTCCAAAGTCTAGGTCCGGCGTCGGTTGCTATCGCCTCTTCCCTGACGTCAGTGCTCCAGGGGTATAAAAGATGCAGCCGACGCCATTTTCTTAAGTCTTTCTTGCTGCGCGGTGCCAGACGCAAAAGTAGTTCGCAAGTGCCGGCTGGACGACTCCTGAGATTTTCGAATCCGAATTTCAGAACCAAAGTCTTCATCTTCATTAAAGCTAAGTACCCCATTGGGGAAACTTTTCTTGCTCCAGACCGATGTCAAAAAAAGTTAACAATTGTATTTCTTGTGGGAAGCAAATACCTCCTAAGGATTTTCACTCTTACTGTGTTCCTTGCCTAGGCCCTGATCACAACATTGCTAGTTGTTGGTTTTGTGTTAGATTTAACCAACGCCATATCAAGCATTGGTTCGATTTTGCATTTCATTACTTTGGCCAAAGATTTAATTATATAATGCCGTTGGACCAGCCGACAACCGGAGTTTACAAAAAACGCAAGGACAAAGAAAAGGATAGGCATCAGGTCCAAACCGACGACGAAGCCTCTACTAGGCCAGTCGCCGGTTCTCAGTGAGGTGCTTTCGCAGCCCCTGGCGCCCGGTACCTCAGAGCCACAGGCCGCTTCCGACTCCCACGTGGAGCAGACTGGGTCTCTGGATACTCAAGGTATTGGACACTCGGAAATCATTCCCTCAGATGGGTCTGGAGCCGCTGAGCAGGCATCTGCTTCTGAGGGTGTCTTCAGACCTACACAACTGTATATTAAGCCATCTTCAGCTTCAAAGACTAAAGCAGCACTAAAGACAAAGAAACAAGTACAGCATTCTCCTACTCAGACTTCCATGCCTAAAAAACAGATGCTCAAAATGGCCGAAGACCTAATTACTTTGATCAGGGGCTCCCATCCCCCTCCTGATGAGAGGCCTAGGCAAGAGACAGAGTTTGATTCTTCTGATCAGGTTTCTATTTCCTCTGATTCCTCTTCTGAGCAGGATTACTCCATGCTTCCCTATGAGGATTCTGATCCTGAAGAATCCATTCCTTCAGCCTCTCCTCCTGAGGATTATTCTTTTGGAGAAATCCTGCATACCACGAGGGAGCATTTCCACTGGGAGAGCCAAGATTATTCTGAATCTAAGAAAAGGCTCAGAGACTTTCTGCTACTTCCTCAGCACAGACCCCTTGCTATTCCACCTGTTCTAGACATTGTAGATGATGTATTTTCAGAGTCCGGCTTGTCCCCAGACTCTTTACCCCCTGCACCTACTAAGCCAGACAGATACTACAGGGTCCCGGATTCTCATAAATTCCTATATAAAAACCCAGCTGCCTGACCCAGAAACTATATCTCAGGGTTCCAAGGGGGTTTAAAGCTTCCACTGCAAAAAAACCCTGTCCCCTCTGATAGGGATTCCAGGGCTCTAGACAGATGGGGGGAAGAAAGTCTACACTTCTGCTACCCTGGCTGTAAGGGCTTTAAATTGTCAGTTTCATATGCTTAAATATCAGCAATATTTAATGTCACTGCTTAAGCAGAAATTGTTGACAAATACTGAATGTTCAAAGAACAAGGAATTGCAGGATTTATTGCATGCAGCTGAACAAGTGGGAAAGCATACTTTGCAATGTGGTGATTCACTGGAGGCCTCTTGCAGGGCCGCTGTTACAGGTTCTGTTATTAGAAGGCATGCTTGGTTAAAGGAACAGACTCTGCCTGATCATGTTAAAGCAAAATTATTAGATGCACCATTACAGCATGATACTTTGTTTGGTACTAAAGCAGAAGAGGTGTTGAAAAAAATGGAGGATAAAGCAAAATCCATGCAGACAGTCAAGGATTTCCTACAGGTACAGCCACCCAGGTTTAGCAGGAACTGGCCTTCCAAAAATTGGTCCTTTCCAGTGTCAGACAGACCACAAAGAGGCAGATACAGGCGTCCCAGTGGCAGATCTCAGCCCCAAGGCTGATACAGGCCTAAACAATGGGCTGCTCCTACCTCCAAAAGCGGCGAAGACAAATCACAACCTTACAGGAAACAGTCCCAATGACTTTCCTCTACCATTACCAAACATTTTTCTTTTAGCAGCCCCCTTAGGGGGGAAACTAGCACTTTTTTCATCAAATTGGCAAATGGTTAGCCAAGACAAATGGGTCCTGAACATAGTGTCCCAAGGCGACAGGTTCCATTTTCACACTCTACCAAGGTCAAAAGGTATGCCAGACCTGCCACACGATCAATGGGCAGAGGCACAAAAACAAATTACAGCCCTCATGGACATGAGGGCCATTCAGCGAGTACCACAACAAGAGCAGGGGCAAGGATTTTACTCCAGACTTTTCCTAGTACCCAGAAAGGACAAAATCTGGAGACCAATACTGGACCTGTCTATACTAAATACATTTCTGGAAGTTCCACAATTCAAGATGTTGACTCTACAGCAACTACTGCCCATGCTGAGTAAGAAGGCTTGGCTCGTAACTTTGGACCTAAAAGTGGCATACCTGCATGTCCCAATCAGACAATCTTGCAGAAGATACCTCAGATTCATAGCTGGCTCAATGCCTTACCAGTTCTCTGCACTGCCCTTTGACTTATCTACTGCGCCCAGGGTCTTCACAAAATGCCTGGCACCAGTAATTGCGTTTTGCAGACAAAAAGGAATTCATATATATCCCTACTTGGACGACTGCCTTATTCAAGCAGAGAACGAAGACATTCTTCTAACGTATCTGGCATTTGTAAAAAGATTACTAATTGGCTTAGGGTACACAGTAAACGAAAAGAAATCAAAACTAGTGCCCTCTCAAGAGATAATATTCCTGAGTGCAAGCTGAAATACAACTGCCCAGATGGCTTATCTCACGCCAGACAAACAAAAGCAACTGACTTCTTACTTCAAGAAATTGGCAACAAAAACCCCACCTATCTGCAAGGAAAATCCTGCAGGCCTTGGGTTTCATGGCATCCTGCATTCTACTAATTCCATATGCCAGACTACATTTGAGGAAACTACAATGGTATCTAAAAAGTGTTTGGACTAAGCATTGCCACAGCCTGGAGACAGCAATTGCACTCATTCCCTGCCTGCAGCAGGAGTTTTGATGGTGGGCAGAAGCCTGTCATCACAACAAGGGTCTGCCATTCAGTTTACCCACAGCCGGCCAGACACTGACAACGGATGCATCAGATTATGCCTGGGGAGCCCATGTGGCAGGAAAATGTATTCAGGGCACATGGCCTGCAAACCAGATGCATCTTCACATCAATCAAAAAGAGATGCTAGCTGTTCAAAATGCCCTGACAGCTTTCAAGGACCTACTTCATCCAGGACAGTTACTGATAAAGACCGACAACACTACGGTCATGTGGTACATAAACAAGCAGGGTGGTGCACATTCCTACCCCCTCTGCAGACAAGCAATGACCTTATGGGACACAGCATTGGCTTTTCAAATTCACCTACAAGCACAATTCCTGCCAGGAAAAAGAAATACTCTGGCAGACGAACTAAGCAGAAACCTCATGGATCCCCACGAATGGAAACTGGATCCACAAGTCTTCAGCATGATAATAAGGAAATGGGGATGCTCAGACATAGATCTATTTGCTTCCCCTCACAATTGCCAATTGCAGAGATTTTGCACAAGGATTTATCACAAGCAAGCATGGAAAGTGGATGCCCTGTCCTTCAGCTGGAAAAATCTAACTGTATATGCTTTTGCCCCACTGCCTCTCCTTCCCAGGGTACTCCTAAAGGTCAGACAAGAGAAGCCAAAAATTATACTGATTGCACCAGACTGGCCACGCCAGCACTGGTACCCAGTCCTAAAGAGCTCGTCTCAAGGTCCAGCATGGATATTGCCTCAAACTTCTCACTTGCTGACCCAGCAAAGCAATCAGATCCTGCACAGCCTACTCAGGACCTTAAGTCTGGCAGCATGGCAGATAATGTAGCCATTCAGAACACTCCTCTTTCAAAAGCTGTTATGGATGTTATTTTGGAGGCCAGAAGGCCCAGCACCAGAAAATGTTATGCAGAAAAATGGAAGAGATTCGGTGCTTGGAACAAGGCATTGACACGTGTGTACCAAATATCCCTCAGATTTTACAATACCTAACTGTGATGCTGAACAAAGGCCTTTCCTTCTCATCAATTAAGATTCATGCCTCTGCCATTTCAGCCCATTACAATACGGAACCACCTATCTTTTCTCATCCTTTTAATAAGGCAGTACCTCAGAGGGGCCAAAAACATTAGGCCTCCAAGGAGAGCACCAATTCCGGCCTGGGACCTCAATTATGTTGTGGAAAAACTCACACTGTCTCCTTTCGAGCCAGCATCAACAGCAGATATAGGTTCATAGGTAAGTACTAGGCTATCGGCCCAAGGGCCTACGTAAGCCTAGCCAACAAGGTTCCCTGGCTTACGCCACCCAAGAAAGTTATTTTCCTGTGCCACTGTCGAGCAGAGACACAGAAGTGATCCCCGGGGTGTATTTCCTATTTCCCATCCACTCAAGATTTTTCTTGAGTGTTAATGAAGAACTTTGCTTGACATAGATGGGTAGCCTGTTCCAGAGTATGTGAAGTCTCTGGGATAAGAATCTATCCCTCCAGCATGTCCTGTTTATTGTGGTGACAAGGTTTAGGTCCCTAGAGTGTGTAGCTCTGAGGGATTGGGATTTCTTTAGGTGTAGCATGTCCAACAGCTCTGGGTTTGACACAGCTTTATATGTTAGGCAGAGATCACCTCTGAGTAGGTGATATGCTACGGAGTAAAGCTGGAGTTTTTTGAGATGGTCAGTGTAGGGCATTTGAGTCCAGTAATCCTCTTTGTGAGGTACTTCTGTGGCCTATCCAGCTGCTGCAGATGTCTTGAGGTACATTCCAAAAGGGGCGTTGTACTCTATAATGGGTCTGAATGTCGAGTAGAAGGGAACGATGACCTCTTTTTCCTGGATGAGAACCCTTTTATGATAAGGTGTGCCATGTAGAAGGACTTCCTGACTACTGTGGCAATGTGACTATCAAAGGAGACTACTGTCCACCTGGGTCCCAAGGTCTCATCACACATTCGGTGATAAGTAGATTGCTGCCTATGTGGTAGTTCCTGGGTACAGAGTTTTTACCAAAGGGGATGACACTGCACTTTTTGGCATTGAGCTTGAGGCCATGGCTCTGACACCAGGCATCTGTCTCAGAGAGGCCCTTCTGTAGGATGTTCTCATCATTTGGGGACTTGACTGCAAACTAGGAGCCATAGTCATCTGCGAACTTCGTTAGCCAGAGGCCTTCTGTGTTAGCCTGTACTTCAGAGAAGTAGATACCAAACCGGAGCGGTCCCAGGATGGAACCCTGTGGTACTCCACTTGTCACTGGTTTGAGGTCAGATTTGGAGTCTGCAACTTTTACAGTGTGGGTTCTGTCTGTGAGCCAGTTGGCAACCCATCTTGTGACATAGGGATTTATGCCTAGTTTATTGAGTTTAGCTATAATTCCAGAATGGGGGATGGTGTCGAAAGTCTTGGCGAGGTCAAGATAGGCTGTGTGAACCACCTTACCCTCATTTACGGCTTTGGTGACTGACTCAAAGAAGTCGATCAGGTTCAGGAGGCATGATCTGCCTTTCACAAACCTGAACTGGGTGGGATCCAGAGTTTGGCGGTTACCAGTGTCTTTGAGTTCCATGATGATACGTTCCACGGCCTTGCAGACCAGGTTCGTCAGGCTAATAGGTCTATAGTTCCCGGGATCAGTGGTGGCTCCCCCTTTGGGGAGTGGGATAACTGTTGCTGTGCGCCATTCAGTGGGCACAAAGCCTGATGCGAGGCTATTATTGAACATGGTGCTTAAGTGAGGAGCCAGTTCATTCTGAAGTTCGTGTAAAACGTAGCCTGGAATGTTGTCCGGTCCCATGGATGCTGTGTTTTTGGCTTTAGAGAGTGCAGCTTTCACCTGTGTAGTTGTGATTGCAGGGACTCTGCATTCTTCCTGTATAGATATGGGCCCTTAGGGGGTGAGGGGGGGGTAAAGTTAGCACTGAACCTATCTGCCAGGATGTTGGCAATATCAGTTGGTTCTGTAATTTTCGTGCCTTTGTGCTGTAACTCAGAGCAGATCGGATTCTTGACATAGCTATAGAATGCTTTGTGGTTGTCCTTGGAATTAGTGGCGATTTTATTTTCGTAGCTAGCTTTGGAGGATCTTATAAGGGATCTCAGCTTCTTACTGAGGCTGACCAGGGAGCTCCTCCACTCATGGGATTTTACTCTCTTTTGCAACAGTTTCTTCCTTCTGTTGTACAGTTTGTTCATGGCAGGGGACCACCAGATTGGCTTCCTTTTTTTGGAGGATAGCGTCTTGGTTCTGTTTGGGATAGCACAATCCATGCTCTCATGTAAGTGCTTATGGAGTGCATTTGTGTAGGATTCAGCAGTTGTAACTGTATTGTCCATCTGCATGGGTGTCATGAAGTTCACTACTTCTGTCTTAAGCAGTTGGCTTTGGAGAAATTTTTTACTGTGGTTTCCTTAATGGGGGGTGAGATGTGGATATCAAGGGTGATTAGCTTATGGTCTGATCGGACCAACAAGGAGTTGACTTCAGGTGTGGAACACCGGTCACTCATGTTGGTAATGACTAGGTCTAGGAAATTGTTGCCCCTGGTGGGGGTGTGGATAAGTTGATCTTGGACATTGGAGTTAATGAATTCCAGAAAGCGTTGCGCTAAGGAGTTGGTGCATGAGTAGTTTTCCCAGTTAATGGTGGGGTAGTTGAAGTCGCCCATTATTAGAGTGTTTAGTTGAACCCTAATATTTTCCAGTACATCAAGAAAAGAGGAGTGGGAATCCTGGGGCACGGTGGGGGATCTGTAGCAAGCTGCAATTTGGATTGCAGTTTTGCCAAGAGTTAGTTGCACTTGGATAACCTCGGATGCATTATGCTGCGCAAATAGCCTGGAGGTGTGGATATCCTTAATGAATATGGACACACCCCCACCTTTGGTGTTTCAGTCCAGGTTACATGGCCGAAAAGTGTGGTATGAGTTATAGCCTGGTAGTGCAGGGGTGCTGTCTGGAGCCTTGAACCAGGTCTCAGTCACTGCACAGATATCAATGTTCTCCGTTTTAAGGAGTGCCTCGAGTGAGTGCATTTTGAAATTTAGACTTCTAGCATTGAATAACATTACCCTCAGTTTTTGCTTGCTTGTTCCTGTTATGTAAAATTCTTATCCTGGAAAACAGCTCTGCTGCTAGCAA
Organism: Protopterus annectens; assembly: GCF_019279795.1. NCBI lineage: Eukaryota > Metazoa > Chordata > Ceratodontiformes > Protopteridae > Protopterus > Protopterus annectens. The sequence goes on along the minus strand of NC_056739.1, from coordinate 1,092,974,968 downwards.
TAACCTCTGCAAGGTGAGTCTCGGAGTTACAAGCACTCATGGCTGTGGAACCTTTCATCATTTTTCATCCAGACAGGGTTTCTCTGAGGACAAACCCTACATTTATGCCTAAGGTGGTGTCCAGTGTGGCCCTTAACCAAACCATTCAGTTGCCAACCTTTTATCCTAATCCACAGAGCAAGGGTGAGAAAATTCTGCATTCTTTGGACATACACTGGCAGTTACGATTCTACTTGGACAGAACTAAAGCTTTCAGAAAGACTGAGCAACTTTTAGTGTCATATACTACAGGATCACAAGGAAAGGCTATCCAAAACAGACCATTTCAAAATGGATAGGCCTTTGCATCCGTTTCTGCTATTTTCAACATGGCAAATCAGGACTAAGGGCATTAGGCCTCATTCCACCAGAGCAGCAGCCACTTCAGCAGCCTTCCTCAGAGGAGTACCAACCAAAGATATCTTGGAGGCTGCAACTTTCAGTGCACACCTTCACAAAGCACTACCACTTACCTCTGTAAGTCCAGAGCAGGCTTTGCCACTGCAGTTCTGCAGGGCCTTATAGCCTCTCCTAATCCAATTTAGCCCAGCCACCCTTCCTCGGCTTTGGGATTCAACCCAAGAGTAATGACTGCAACAGTGAAACACGATGAACATAGTACAGTTGTGTACCTACCATAAATGTAAATGTTGGAGTGTATTCACTGTTGCAGTCCAGGTTACCCACCATCCCCCTTTTCTTTGCTGGGACTTATCTGCACTTCTCTGTCCTATACAACCTATTTGGTGTATTTGCTTGTAGATGAAGGAAATGTTATTTTTGTGCATGCATTTTTATTGGCATATTTTGCAGCCTACCAATTTGGGGGCACCTGACATCTGCTGCATCTTTTATACTCCTGGTGCACTGACGTCAGGGAAGAGGCGACAGCAACCGACGCCGGACCTAGACTTTGGAATTCTGGCCGACTGAGGGTAGCCTGCCCGCAGGATAACCCAAGAGTAATGACTGCAACAGTGAATACACTCGAACATCTACATGTATGGTAGGTACACAACTGTACTTTTCTCATCCCAATAAAGTCATACAGTCTGGTGTCATACCAGACCCATTAGGAGACCACCTCCCTATCTTCACCCATCGAGCTTCCCTCACCTACCCACACTCCCACCAGTTCATCCACACTCGGAACCTCTCTAACTTTAACTCCACTACATTCTGTGATTCATTTAGGAATACCAATTGGAACCCCCTGAAAACTCTTCCATTAGACTTGGCCACTGACTTATTCACTTCAACTTTCTTAAATGTTCTTACCTCCCTAGCTCCAGTAAGAACAAAAAGAGTAGAAACTAAGACCACCCCATGGCTTACCAAAGACACCAAAAAGATTATGCTACAAAGAGATAAAACCTGGAAAACATACCTCCAAACTAAACAACCAGGCATCTTACTTAAATACAAACAGATAAGAAACCTTGCCAAAAAACAAGTTATCATAGATAAAAAGTTCTACTACATCAAAATGCAAACAAATCATGCAAAAAACCCCAAACAATTTTGGAACTCTCCCTCCTTAGGCCAGGTACTAAAAACAATCCCTGCCCCGACACCAGCAAATCTGACCTTGAAATTGCTTCTCTGTTCAACACCTTCTTCACCACTTCTATTGCTGAGCTAATCGAGACCTTTACCAATAACAACCCTTAACCCCACCCAAACACCCCCCCCCCACTTTCGAACTCAAACCCATCTCCACCTACCTAATAAAAACTACTCTCTAAACTAAAGCCTTGCTCCAGTGCCCCCGACAACATTCCCTCCTTCTTAAAAATAGCCTTCGATGGTATTGCTCTCCCTATTAGACTCCTGATCAATAGATCCCTACTCGAATCCTATGTACCCAAACTATGGCGCTCTGCATATATTCTTCCACTTCACAAGGATGACAAAAACTGTAACATCTCTAATTTCCGCCCCATAGCCATCCTTTCCCCTCTGTCTAAATTCCTTGAAAAATGGATCCACCTTCAGCTCTTGCCATTCCTTACCAAACACCAGCTACTCTGTCCTACCCAACACGGCTTCTGCCCAGCACATAGTACCAACACCGCCCTTCTCTCCTCCTTACATATTGTCAATTTAGCCCGTGACTCCAGTAATTTAGTATCCTCAGTTCTGCTGGACTTATCTAAAGCTTTTGATACCGTCTCCCACACCCACCTTCTAAATCATCTGTCTAATCTCAATCTCTCCCACAAATCTCTCTCCTGATTCTCCAGCTATCTTTCTGACCGGTCTCAGGCTGTCAAATGGGGCCAGGGCATCTCCACCTTCCGTCCTACCCCCACTGGAGTACCCCAAGGATCCATACTTGGCACAGTTCTATTCAACATCTTTATTAACGACTTTCACAAGGCCATAACCAATACTAAAATTGCACAATATGCTGACTTATTCTACTTTGATCTGCTGCACCTCCAACTTAACAGATCTGCAACTGCTGACACAAACAGCCTACTCAACTACCGAAAACTGGATGCTCCAAAATCACCTCTCATTAAATGCTAACAAAACTAAATCCTTCTATTCTCTCCTTCTAAGTCATCCCTTATTGATAAAAATTAATTCCAAATAACCAGCCGTAACAATTCCATTTTAGAGGTTGTTCCCTTCGCCAAATTTCTTGGTGTAACCATTGATGAACACCTAAAATTTAATGCTCACTTCCAGCTAAACATCAAGAAAACCCACATAAAACTCTGCCTACTTTATAGAAAAACCACTTAATCTCTCCTGCTGCTGCCAGACTAACTCTCACCACTACTTATCTCCTTCCCTCTCTACTGTATGGCGCCCCTCTGCTTACTAATTTATCCTCCTCACTATCCTCCAAACTAGAAGTATGTTACAGTAAAATCTCCAGAGTTGCTACCAAAGCTAAATCTTCCTCTCGTCACTGTTCCTCCCTTCACTCATTAAACTGGCTTGAATTCCATAACCAACTTGACTTTCTCCAAATCACGACTGCCTATAGACTACTATTCCAACCTACCAAGTGCCCTGCACTGTCCAATATCCTACAACCATATTCTCCCCATAGAACACTTAGATCTACCCACCAAAACCTAATCCCCATCCATAAACCCAAGCGCCCAGCTGGTCAACTACTGCTTTCCTTCACCTTAGCCAAAAAATGGAATGCTCTTCCCTCCATTCTTAGGACCTGCAACAACCTCGAAAACTTTAAAACTCCTCTTCATTCTCACCTTTACTTAAACAGGAAATGCAGCTGTACTCTTCAGCCTATACCTCTCAAGGTCTCCTCTGCTTTTACTCCTGGCTACCCTCTCACCTAGCTAACCTTACTCATTTGTATTTTGTATAAGTAACTATAGTGTAAAATCTAGCCACAAGGCCATTTGCCTGTATTTTACACCCAAACAAAATTGCATTTGTCAGTAATGCAAAGCTTCTTAGTAATTATTCATGTAACTATGTATTGGAGTTTTCTCTCCGGGCCTCCACTGAAAACGGGCTCCCTGAGCCCAGTGGACCTCCCCAGTCATCAAACTGGAATAAATAAATATTTGTCAACCGTTTGTGCCTAAGACCTTGCGCAGCTGGTTAGCAGAGTTAAATCTCTATCTTGAAAACCAACGCCTCAAACGGTTAGCCTTTAGGATGCATCCTGCATTGGAGGCCGCAACTGAACCTTCGCGCAAGAAGGCCAAGGTTCCTAGGCCTTCTTTTGCCTACTGCTCCTCTTCCCGACACACTGCCAACTGAAGATCTAGGGATTGAGGCGTACTCGTAGGATCCGTCGACTGCAGTGATGTCCCTCGAGGAAGCAGTTTTGCAGCTGACTACTGGCACGTCCTTAGAGCTCACTCTGCCATCGACGCCCGTCAAGAGGGAGCCTGTTTCGGTGATACCTCTGGCAGGGATCCAGACCTTGGATGTGCTAATTTCCAGACCCGATACCAAGCCTCTTTCTACATCCTCTCCGGCCAAAATGAAGCAAAAAACTAAACATGCCTCCTCTTCTTCAGAAGTCACACTGGATTGGCAGACCTTCACTTCTCTCATGCAGGCCTTCAGCCTCAGCCACCTCCACCCTGCCTCTTCTGAGCCCTAGGCCTGTCTCTGCTTCTTCTTTTCCATCCATGACCCCTCAGTTCAGGGAAGAAGAACATGACTCTTCTTTCTCATCATCAGAGGAGTCTATTTCTTATGTTTCCCAGATTGTCTCCCCCCAGGAATATTACTCTCTGGATGAGGAATCTGTGGAGGGGGACTCCCCCTGAAGACATTACTTTTGGTGAGACCATCACCAAGATGAAGGATTACTTTAAATGGGATACTTCCCAAATGACAGACACCCAAAAAAGGTACTTTGAACTGCTGCAAGTGGAATTCCCCTCCCCTTCTGCAGTTCCCCCTGTTCTGCCTGCTTACTTGGATGCCTTCAATGCAGCCTCTAAGGCCCCTGACTCCCAGTCTCCAGCCCCTAAGCATCCTGACCATTTCTAAACCAGAGGACCACAAATTCTTAGTTAAGCCACCCTTGGCTGATCCAGCTGTTATTGCCACCATGACAGATAAGCAGCCTAGATTGCTGCCATCTGCCTCCCTGCTACCCACTGGCAAAGACAGTAAGTACATGGATAAGCTGGGGAAGAAGGTGTGCACTTCTACTTGGTCTTTCAGGGCCATAAATTATCAGACCCACATGACCAAGTATGCATTAGACTTGGTCTCTCAAGCCTCCTCCATGATGGCTTCCTTGCTTGACAGTCCCAGCAAGATGGACATCTCACAGGCACCTCATCAGGTGCAGCTATGATGCTGCCGAAGTATCCTCCAGTTCTGCAGCATCTGCTTCAGCCCTCAGGAGATACTCATTGCTAAGACTCCAGAACCTCAATCTGCTGACCTTTTTAAAAATCTACAAGAAAAAAGCCAAGAACTCCAGGATATTCAGCACCTGCTGGTGTCGCCCATACCCAAGTACTACAGGAACTACCTTGCTAAAGCCACCTTTGTAAGACTTGCCCCACAGTCCTCCTCTTCCAGGTCCAGGAGAGGGGCTAGAAGACTTACTACTCCAGATCCTGTGCTCCACCACAGCAACCCAGACAACCCTTTCAGGACAGAGGAGGCCCCAGTAATGCATGACTGCCTTACCCACCTCCCCCTCTTAGCCCACCTTTCCCACTGTCTTCCCCTTTGGCAATCCATCACTTCAGACCAGTTAGTCTTAAACATAATCCAGAAAGGGTACTTCCTATCCGGGAAAGAGAAGCCACCCAGAAGCAGTATCACTTCTCTCCCCAAAAAACAGGCCCATCTCTTGCCACAAGTTCTGGCAGATCTTATAAAACTAGGCACAATAGAACCTGTTCCTCCAGGACAAGAAGGAAAAGGGTTTTACTCCCGTCTCTTCCTGGTCCTCAAAAGACACCCATCTTAGATCTGTCCTTTCTAAACCTACATCTCCAGCTACCCTCTTTCAAAATGCTCTCTCTCCCACCCTGCTGCCTCTCATTCCAGCCAAGGCCTTCATGGTCACCCTAGACCTAAAGGACGCCTACCTGCACATAACCCATCAGGAGTTCCCACAGATAATTCCTGCATTTCTCTGGCCCTTCCTCTCATTTCCAATTTATTGTCTTGCCCTTTGGTTTATCCATGGCCCCCAGGATCTTTACAAAGTGCCTAGCCCCAGCCATTGCCTTCTGCAAAACTCAGGGGATACAGATCTACCCTTATCTGGATGATATCCTGAATGTTCATCGTGTTTCACTGTTGCAGTCATTGCAGTTGGGTTATCCTGCTGGCAGGCTACCCTCAGTCAGCCTGAATTCCAAAGTCTAGGTCTGGCGTCGGTTGCTGTCGCCTCCTCCCCGATGTCAGTGCGCCAGGGGTATAAAAGATGCAGCCGACGCCATTTTCTTCTGTCTTTCTTGCCGCGCAGTGCCCGAAGCAAAAGCAGTTCGCAAGTACCGGTCTGCCGACTCCTGAAGTTTTTCAAATTCGAATTTCAGATCCAAAGTCTTCATTAAAGCTAAGTACCCCGTTGGGGAAACTTTTTTTTGCTCCAGACCGATGTCAGAAAAAGTTAATAACTGTATTTCTTGTGGGAAGCAAATACCTCATAAGGATTTTCATTCTTACTGTATTCCTTGCCTAGGCCCTGACCATAACGTTGCTAGTTGTCAGTTTTGTGCTAGATTTAACCAACGTACTATTAAGCGTCTACGATTTTGCATTCCATTACTTTGGCAGAAGATTTAATTATATAATGCCATCAGATCAGCCGACTACTGGAGTTTACAAAAGACGAAAAGAAAAGGACAGGCATCAGAGATCCAAAACCTTCGAGGCTTCTTCTAGGCCTGTCGCCGGTTCTCGGTGAGGCGCTTTCACAGCCCCTGATGCCCACTACCTCAGAGCCACAGGCCGCTTCCGACTCCCACGTGGAGCAGACTAGGCCTCTGGAAACTCAAGGTATTGGACACTCGGAAACTATTCCCTCAGATGGGTCCGGAGCCGCTGAGCAGGCATCTGCTTCTGAGGGTGTTTTCAGGCCTACACAGTTATATGTGAAACCTACTTCAGCTACAAAGGCAAAGACTAACAGTACAGCATTCACCTGGGCAGACCTCCATGCCTAAAAAGCAGATTCTTAAAATGGCCGAAGCCCTTATTACTTTGATCAGGGGCTTCCCACATGAAATGCAATTATTAACTTTGTCTGACATCGGTCTGAGGCAAGAAAAGTTTCCCCAACGGGGTACTTAGCTTTCAAGAAGACTTCGGCTGAAATATTTTTGTAAATCTCAGGAGCTGGCCGACCGGCACTTGCGAACTGCTTCTGCTTCGGGCACCGCGCGGCAAGAAAGACTGAAGAAGATGGCGTCGGTTGGCTCTTATACCCCTGCCACACTGACGTCATGGAAGAAGCGACGACAACCGATGCCGGACCTAGACTTTGGAATTCGGCCGACCGAGGACCCGCCTGACGGCAGGATAACCCATCTGTTATGACTGCAGCTGTATGAGCACTCGAAAATCTACATTTATGGTAGGTACAAAACTGTACTTTCCCATCCCCCTCCTGATAATAGGCCTAGGCAAGAGTTAGAATATGAATCTTCAGAACAGGTTTCCATTTCCTCTGATTTCTCCTCTGAACAGGATTACTCTATTCCTCCCTATGAGGATTCTGATGCTGAAAAATCTATCCCTTCAGCCTCTCCTCCTGAGGATTATTCTTTTGGGGAATCACTGCACACTATGAGGGAGCATTTCCACTGGGAGAGCCAAGACTACTCAAAATCCAAGAAAAGGCTCAGAGACTTCCTTTTATTGCCCCAGCACAGATCCCTTGCTATCCTGCCTGTTTTAGACATTTTAGATGTATTATCAGAGTCCAGTCTTTCTCCAGACTCTTTACCACCGGCCCCTGTTAAGCCAGACAGATACTATAGGGTTCCTGATTCACATAAATATCTCTATAAGAACCCTGCAGCTGACCCAGAAACCATCTCTCAGGGTCCCAAAGGGGTCAAGGCTTCTACTGCAAAAAACCCTATCCCCTCTGATAGGGATTCTAGGGCCCTAGACAGATGGGGCAAAAAGATTTATACCTCTGCTACCTTGGCTGTAAGAGCCTTAAATTGCCAATTTCATATGCTTAAGTATCAGCAATATCTTATGTCTTTGCTTAAACAGAAAATGTCAGTAAATACAGAATGTGCAGACAATAAAGAAATGCAGGATTTATTGCATGCAGCTGAACAAGTTGGAAAGCATACTTTGCAATGTGGTTTTGATTCTCTTGAGGCCTCCTTCAGGACCGCTGTTACAGGTTCTGTCATTAGGAGGCATGCTTGGTTAAAAGAACACAATTTGCCTGATCATGTTAAAGCAAAACTATTAGACGCTCCTTTACAGCATGATACTTTGTTTGGTGCTAAAGCAGAAGAGGTGTTGAAGAAAATGGAGAACAAAGCGAAATCTATGTAAACAGTCAAGGATTTCTTGCAGGTACAGACTCCCAGATTTAGCAGGAACTGGCCTACAAAGAATTGGTCTTTTCCAGTGTCAGACCACAAAGGGGCAGATACAGACGCCCCAGAGGCAGATCACAGCCCCAAGGTTCATACAGGCCTAAACAATGGGGTGCTTCTACCTCCAAGAGCGGAGAGGAAAAATCACAGCCATACAGGAAACAGTCTCAATGACTTTCCACTTCCAGCACCAAGCACTTATCTTTTGGCAGCCCCTTTGGGGGGGGCTAGCACTTTTTTCACAAAATTGGCACATGATCACCCAGGACAAATGGCTTCTAAATATAGTTTCACAAGGCTGCAGGTTCCACTTTCACACTGCCAAGGCAAAACGGTATGCCAGACCTGCCACGCAATCATTGGGCAGAGGCACAAAAACAAGTTTCATCCCTCATGGACATGAGGGCCATTCAACAAGTACCAGAGCAAGAGCAGGGACAAGGATTCTATTCAAGGCTTATTGGTACCCAGAAAAGAGAGAGCCTGGAGACCAGTACTGGACCTATCTATTCTAAACACATATCTGGATATTCCAAAATTCAAATGTTGACTCTACAGCAGCTTCTGCCCATGTTGGGCAAGAAGGCTTGGCTTGTGACTTTAGATCTAAAAGAGGCATACCTGCATGTCCCAATCAGACAAATGTGCAGAAGATACCTCCGATTCAAAGCTGGCTCAATGCACTACCAATTCTCTGCACTGCCCTTTGGGTTATCTACTGCACCCAGGGTCTTCACAAAGTGCCTGGCACCAGTAATTTCATTTTGCATGCAAAGATGAATACAAATATATCCTTACTTGGATGACTGCCTTATTCAAGCGGAGAACAAGGACATTCTACAACAGCATCTGGCGTTTGTAAAAAGATTACTGACAAGTCTAGGGTACACAGTAAACGAGAAGAAATCAAAACTCGTACCCTCTCAAGAGATAATATTCCTGGGTGGAAGCTTAAATACAACTGCCCAGATGGGGTTATCTCACGCCGGACAAACACAGACAACGGACTACTTATTTCAAAATGTTGGCAACAAAAACCCAGTTATCTGCAAGACAAATTCTGCAGGCCTTGGGTTTCATGGCATCCTGCATTCTGCTAATTCCATATGCAAGACTGCATATCAGGAAACTTCAATGGTATCTAAAAAGTGTTTGGACTCAACATTGCCACAGCCTGGAAACAATAATTACCCTCATTCCCTGCCTGCAACAGGAGTTTCGATGGTGGGCAAAAGCCTGTCACCACAACACGGGACAGCCATTCACCTTACCCACAGCCAGGCAGACATTGACAACAGATGCATCAGATTACGCCTGGGGGGGGGGGGGCCCATATGGCAGGAAGATGTATTCAGGGCACATGGTCCGCAAGTCAAATGCATCTACATATCAATCAAAAAGAGATGCTAGCTGTTCAGAATGCCCTGACGGCCTTCAAGGATCTACTTCATCCGGGACAACTACTAATAAAGACGGACAATACTACAGTCATGTGGTACATAAACAAGCAGGGAGGCACACATTCCTACCCCCTCTGCAGGCTAGCCATGAACTTGTGGGACACAGCATTGACTTACCAAGTACATCTGCAAACGCAATTCCTGCCAGGAAGGACAATTACTCTGGCAGACGAACTAAGCAGAAACCTAATGGATCCCCACGAGTGGAAATTGGATCCACAAGTCTTCAGCATGATAACAAGGACCTTGGGGATACCCGGACATAGACCTATTTGCCTCCCCTCACAACTACTAACTACAGAGATTTTGCACAAGGACTTATCACAAGCATGCATGGAAAGTGGATGCTCTATCTTTCGGATGGAAAAATCTAACAGTATATGCCTTTCCTCCTCTGCCTCTCCTCCCCAAGGTACTCCTCAAGGTCAGACAAGAGAAACCAAAAATTATACCGATTGTCCCAGACTGGCCCCGCCAGTACTGGTACCCAATCCTAAAGAGCTGGTCTCAATGCCCAGCTTGGACATTACCTCAAATTCCTCATTTATTGACCCAACAAGACAGTTGGATACTGCACAGCCAACTCGAGACCTTAAACCTGGCAGCATGGCAGATAATGTAGCCTCTCAAGACAAACCTCTCTCTCTAAAGCAGTGATGGATGTTATTTTGGAGGCCAGGAGGCCTAGCACCAGAAAATCTTATGCAGACAAATGGAAGAGATTCTGTGCTTGGAACCAGGCACAAGGTATTGACACGATTGTTCCAAATATTCCTCAGATTTTTGCATTAGTTAACTGAGATGCTGGATAAAGGCCTTTCCTTTTCATCAATTAAAATTCATGCCTCTGCCATTTCAGCACAGTAAAATACAGAACCACCTATTTTTTCTCATCGGTTACTAAGATAGTACCTCAGAGGGGCCAAAAACATAAGACTTCCAAGGAGAGCACCAATACCTGCATGGGACCTCAACTATGTCTTGGAAAAACTTACTGCCTCCGTTTGAGCCAGCCTCTGCAGCTGATATAAAATTCTTATCTTGCAAAACAGCTCTGCTCCTAGCAATAACCTTCGCTAGAAGAGTTACAGGCACTCATGGCTGTGGAACCTTTTATCATTTTCCATCCTGACAGCGTTTCGCTGAGGACAAACTCTACATTTATGCCTAAGGTAGTGTCCAGTGTGGCCCTTAACCAAACAATTCATTTGAGTACTTTTTATCCAAACCCACAGAATAAGGGTGAGAGAATTCTGCATTCTTTGGACATTCACAGACAGCTACGCTTCTACTTGGACAGAACCAAAGCTTTCAGAAAGACTGAACAACTTCTAGTGGCATATGCTGCAGCATCACAAAGAAAGCCCATCTCAAAACAGACTATTTCAAAGTGGATAGGCCATTGCATTCATTTCTGCTATTCACCGCATGGCAAATCAGTGCCTAAGGGCATTAGGCCACATTCAACCAGAGCAGCAGCCACTTCAGCAGCCTTCCTCAGAGGAGTACCAACCAAAGACATCTTGGAGGCTGCAACTTGGAGTTCACTGCATACTTTTACAAAGCACTATCACTTACCTCTCTACTCTAAATCCAGAGCAGGCTTTGCCACTGCAGTTCTGCAGGGCCTGATAGCCTCTCCTAATCCTATTTAGCACCAGCATCCCAGCCTTAGCTTTGGGATTCAACCCAATTGTAATTACTGCAACAGTGAAACATGATGAGCATAGTACAGTTGTGTACCTACCATAAATGTAGACGTTCGAGTATATTCACTGTTGCAGTCCAGGTTACCCTCCCACCATCCCCCCTTTTTTCTTTGCTGGGACCCATCTGTACTTTTCTACTCTATACAACCTTTGTGGAGTATTTGCTTGTAGATGAAGGAAAAGTTGTCTTCTGTGCATGCATGCTTATTGGCATAATTTAGCCAAGCATTTTAGGGGCACCTGACATCTGGGGAAAGAAAATCTGAAGAAAATGGCGTCTGCTGCATCTTTTATACCCCTGGCGCACTGATGTCAGGGAGGAGGCGACAGCAACCGACGCCAGACAATTCAGGCCGACTGAGGGTAGCCTGCCAGCTGGATAACCCAATTGTAATGACTGCAACAGTGAATACACTCTAACATCTACATTTATGGTAGGTATACAACTGTACTTTCTGGCAGAGTCCAGGGATGCTCTATTAAAGCATTTTCATTTCACCATGTCCCTTCTGCAGAACCTAGGATTCACCATCATTCTGTCCATATCCTCTCTGATCCCAAGCCAGGACAAGATTTTCCTCGGCTGCAGAATCAGAACAAACTCAATGAAGGCCTTTCTACCTCAGGACAAGGTTCTGTCTTTAACTTCCCACTTACAGGAAGCTCTACTTTCCTGAAAGGTGACTGCAAGGCATTTTCGTCGTCTCTTGGGTTTAATGGAAGCAACCATTCCCATGCTACCACTGGCAAGAATGCACATGTGCAAGCTACAGTGGTTCCTGAAGAACACCTGGTTCCAGCACCTACATCCCTAGAGCAGCCCATCCCCCCTCCTTCCCTGTCTGAAAACAGAAATCAACTGGTGGATCCAGCAAGTGCAGTTGAACCCAGGACTCCCACTGCAGCCCTCCACCCCAACCCAAGTTATGTATACAGATGCCTCGGATTCAGGTTGGGGAGCAACTCTGGCCTCTTACAAGATTCAAGAAAAATGGCATCCCTCTCTTCAGGCCAAACACATCAACATCAGGGAAATGACAGCAGTTTTCTTAGCTCTACAGACCTTCTCCTCCCTTCTGGTTCCAGGAGTGCTCCACATTGTCACCGACAACACCACAGTGATCTGGTACCTCAACAAGAAGGGAGGAACAAAGGCCTACCAGCTGTGCAGTCTATCCCTGCTGATATGGGACTTTGCCTCCCGGCTGAACTTAGCCCTGCAAGCGGTCTACATCCCCTCACAGGACTACCACCAAGCAGGTCTCTTGAGCATGACCTCTTCACTTCAGCACGAATGGATGCTGAACAGGGAGGTGGTCTTAGACATAGTCTACTGTTGGGGTGCTCCACAAATAGACTTGTTTGCCTCCCTCCAGAACAGGCAACTGCAGACCTTCTCAAAAACCCGCTCCCATCTAGCATGGAGAGTGGATGCTTTCAGCATCTTTTGAGAGGGGAAGTTCCTTTATGCCCCCCCATTCCCACTGATTCAGAAAGTCGTCCTGAAAATTCAAAAGGACAAACCAAAAATCTTGTAGTGACTCCCTACTGGCCAAGACAGTATTGGTTACCCTACTTCAGAAACTAGCCAAGGGCAATCACTTCAAGTTACCCTACAAGGTGGACCTACTGTCACAAGACAATTTAACTCTCCTACACCCACAGGTATAGATGTTGTCTCCGACTCTCTGGGTGATAAACTTTTGATCCCTTTCAAACACCACTACTCAGAGGACATGCTTTCAGTCCTATGGGAGGCAAAGAAACCTACCACCAAAAAATCTTGCCTGGCTAAATGGGAAAGATTTGCAAAATGGTGTCTGCAAAAGGGGAGAGGGACCCCGGCTCTGCTGAGGTTCTCCTGGTTCTAAACTACTTGTGTCAGTTGATAAAAAGTGACCTTTCGTATTCTTCTGTATAAGTACACCTCTCGGCCATTTCAGCCTACCTGCCCCTGGAAGCCCCCGTGCTGGCTAGGCTCGACATAAAGCTCTTCCTTAAATGGGTCTTGCACATGAGACCACCTAGGAAACCTATCCCTCCGCCTTGGGACCTTAACTACATCTTAGAGAAATTAACCCAACATCCCTTTGACTCTGCCGGGCCTTCATCCTTGCAGATGTGTACATGAAAGATGATCCTGCTGGTGGCTATCACTTCAGCCAGAAGAGTGTCAGAATCGCAGGCTTTAATGGCCTGTCCCCCCCTACACAGTCTTCCACAAAGACAGGGTGTCCTTGCGAACCAACCCCTCTTTTATGCCTAAAGTGGTCAGTGATCTCTCTCTTAACCAATCCATTCATCTGCCCACCTTTTTTCCCCTCACCCACTAATGAAGGGGAGAAGATACTGCACTCCCTGGAAGTGCACAGACAACTTAGATTTTCCCTGGACAAGACCAAGGACATCAGAAAACTACCCAGATTTTTGTCTCCTTCCACCCCAGAGCCCTGGGCAAGGCAGTCTCCAAGCAAACCATTGCATGCTGGATCGGGAAAGCTATTTGCTTCTGCTACTCACCACGGAAAGGAACCCCCTAGGGGAATCGAGGCCCATTCCACTAGAGCTGTGGCCATCTCAAGAACCTTCATGAAAGGCTTAGACACATCATCCATTTTGGAAGCAGCCACCTGGGCCACCATCCACACCTTCACCAAGCATTACAATTTTGACCAAGTTTCCAGAGCTAGGACAGGATTTGCCAGGGCAATCCTGCAAAGTCTTGTAGAACCATCTGCATCTACCACCAACCCATCATCCTCTTGAGCTGTGGTACACTCCGTCACCTGGAATACTGCAACATAGGAACAGAAGGGCATAGAATAGTTGTGTAAAATCTTACCATAACCATAGATGTTCTTTGTGTTTCACTGTTGCAGTCATCACACTTGGGTTGTCTGCCTGCAGGTAGCCCTCCGTCTGCCCGAATACCAGAGACTTAGTATTTCTGCGTCGGATGCTGTCGCTCCAGGACTGACGTCAGGGGTATAAAGCAGGCAGCCAACGCCATTACATCAGTATTTTTTGCCAAGAGCCCGAAGCAGAAGCAGTTTGCAAGTGCCGGTCAGCCGTTACCTGAATTTTTGTTTATGAATTTAATAATCATGAAGTCTTCTAAAGCTAAGTACCCCGTTGGGGATCCTTTTTTCTTGCTCTAACCGATGTCAGAAAAAGTTAACAATTGTCTTGCCTATGGAAAGCAAATACCTCAGACATTTTTATTCTTACTGCGTCACCTGTTCAGGCCCAGACCACAAAGTCCCTTGCTGTCGGTTTTGTGCCTTATTTAATGCCCGAACCATTCGTCATCGGGCTCTGTCACTAAATTCTTTCGCTCTCGATCTCCGTATTCTGAAATGGCTTCGGTAAGCCATCTTGACTACCGATATTCCGAAAAAAGTAAAGGTAAAAGACAGAGACAGACCGCATATGTCCAAAACTGTTGATGCTTCTTTTAAACTAGTTGCCAGTCTGCCTGTACTCAGTGAGGTGCTTTCGCAGCCCCTTATGCCAGCTGCAGTGGATTCACAGATCTCTACTGAGACCCATTTGGAGTCCGGTATGCTGCGAGACTCAACTATGGAACCTGCAGATGTCGCTACCTTGGGTGGGTCTGGAGCCGCTGAGCAGGCACAGTTTTCTGAGGCAGTTATTCGCTCAACCGATGTTCGACTCAAACTGACTATTTCTTTTTTAACCAAAATTGCTGAGTTTCTTAGGCCCAGAGTATGCACTACGTCTAGAAAGCAGACGACTAAAGCGCATGCACCTGCTCCCATAGCAGAAAAACAAACGCTTAGAATGGCTGAAGACCTTATTACGCTGATTAGGGGAAGTCGGCCTTCCCCTGCTAAGAGACAGAGTCCAGTCCCCTTCAGCTTCTACAGACCAGGAGTCCAGTGACTCTGAAATTTCTGATTATGAAGACATGCCCTTGTCTGCTTATGAGGATTCAGATGCAGAGGAATCCATTCCCTCTGCCTCCCCTCCAGAGGATTTTCCTTTTGGTGAAACCTTGCATACCTTACGAGAGCATTTCCACTAGGAATGCCAAGATTATCCTCAGTCCAAAAAGAGACTCAGCTGCCTCAACACAGGCCCTTAGCAATACCCCCTGTCCTGGATGTTTTGGATGATGTTTTTATGGAATCCAGTCTTACTCCTGACACTTTGCCTCCTGCCCCTAGGAAACCAGACAGGTACTACAGAGTACCCGACACTCACAAATTTCTTTTAAAGAATCCTACTGCTGACCCATAGATCATTTCCCAGGGGCCTAAAGGTATCAAGGCTACTGCAGCCAAGTTCGCATGCTGAAGTACCAGCAACATATTATGGAACTTATTAAACAAAAAGTGGTAACTTTTTCAGACTGTGCAGAAACTAAAGAATTGCAGGAGCTTATGCACTCTGCAAGCCAAGTCAGCAAGCATACTTTGCAGTTTGGCTTTGACGCCCTAGAAGCATCTTGCCGGGCAGCTGTCAGTAGCTCTGTACTGAGAAGACATGCTTGGCTGAAGGAGCAGACCTTGACAGACCATGTCAAATCAAAGTTACTAGATGCTCCTTTGAATAAGGACTGTTTGTTTGGCACCAAAGCAAAAGAGGTTCTTAAAAAGATGGAAGAAAAAGCTAAGTCTATGCAGACTGTTAAAGATTTCTTACAAGTGCAACCCCTGAGATTCAGTAGACTTTGCCCTTCCAAACACTGGTCCTTTCCATCCCCCTCCAGGCCTTCTCAAACCAGACCCAGGGGAAACAGACCACCCAGACTTCAGTCTCTGAGTATGCAGAGATCTAAGCAGTGGGGTGCCCCCACCCCTAAAGCAGGGAGTGGTAAGCCACCTCCTTACGGAAAACATTCACAATGACGTGTCTACTCTACTCCCCAGCCCTGCCCAATTGCTTGTGCCCTTGGGAGGAAAACTTGCCCTTCATGCAAAAAAACTGGATGTCCATCACTCAGGCCCGGTGGGTCCTCAAATTGTATCCCAGGAGTACAAATTTTATTTCCATTCACTGCCAACCCCAAGCGGGTTTCCAGACCTTCCTCCAAACTAGTGGGCAGAGGCTCAAAATCATATACTTTCCCTGCTCAATATCAGAGCTATTCAGCCAGTTCCAGTAGAACAGAGGGGTCAAGGATTGTACTCCAGGCTCTTCCGGGTACCCAGGAAAGAGGGCTCTTGGTGGCCAGTCCTGGATCTTTCCATTGTCAACACCTTCCTGGTGGTACCAAAATTCAAAATGCTTACCGTGCAGCAGCTTTTTCCTATGCTAGCCAAGGATGCCTGGTTAGTCACCCTAGACTTAAAAGAAGTCTATCTGCATGTTCCCATAAGGGAATCCTGCAGGAAATGTCTGTTTCAGGGCAGGGTCTATACATTATCAGTTCTCTGCACTTCCCTTTGGCTTATCTACTGCGCCAAATAGTACAACCTCTGCGAGTGAGGCAGCTGCAGGGTCCCAAAGAGCAAAGTATTCAAACAAAAAGAAAACAGGACCAGCATACAAGGCACCTTAAAAATAAATTTATTGATTGAGGTTCTTGAAAAACAGACCGGTTCCGGCAATATTTCACAAAGCCTTCTTCAGTGTTTAAAAAAACAACAAAAAAGAACCTCTATTTAAATACTCAAGTGAGTCATGTGCTTAATTACATATGCTCATTCAGACCTGGCTTAAAGAGCCCAGCAAGTTTAATGATCCATTTTTTTCTCCATTGAATTTAATAAATTATGCCAACCTGATTTGTTATGCCTGGATCTTCTAATTTTATCAATAATGGTAAAACTAAAAGTAGCCTTTGGATGTACCAAAGAATGTTTATATAAAGCATTGGTGTCTGTCTTGTGTCTGATATCACTAAAGTGTTCAGAGATACGAAGCTTCAAGGGTCTGGAGGTTTGGCCAATATAGAATGCAGGACATGTGCATTTGGCCAAATAAATGACCCAATCTGAGGAACAGTTAGCAAAAAATGTTATATTGAATACTTGAGGGGTGTTTTGACTGCTGAAACTGGTGGTTTTGAGTATGATGTTACAATAGATACAGTGTCCACAAGGGAAGCAACCAATTAATGGATCCCCTGATAATGTGGTCTGGATACTTTTGGTACCTTTCTTCTCAAAATGTT
Source organism: Protopterus annectens (assembly GCF_019279795.1). NCBI lineage: Eukaryota > Metazoa > Chordata > Ceratodontiformes > Protopteridae > Protopterus > Protopterus annectens. The sequence goes on along the minus strand of NC_056739.1, from coordinate 1,092,957,585 downwards.
TAAAGTGATTAAAAAAGGCAGATAGATTTTTTTGCCTTTCCGAAAGGAAAACGCACATCTGTCTCCAAGAATGTCCTGAAGTCTAGGTTCACATGTTAATATGTTCCAATTATGTTGAACAATTTGCATCAATATGTTGGTATTCCGACCATATGTGGTGATAAATTTAGGTGTTACTGAAGGTGATTTGTGTCTAGTTTTGTAATGAAGCAATTCACTGTGTTACATCTGGTCAGCTGTGTGTTTGGTATGTAATAGTTGACCCATTTTGTACCCACGGTCATGGAATCAATGTACTAAATCATCTCTGAAATGTGTGTGTTTGGTATGTAATAGTTGACCCATTTTGTACCCACGGTCTTGGAATCTATGTACTAAATCATCTCTGAAATGTCTAAGTGTGCTGATCAGAACAAATGTATTTAATGCACATGAACTGTGATTTGGGAATGTTTTTGCAGATGTGAGGAGGATGAAAGCTGGTTGCATGGAGAAGTGAATTATTTTGGGGGAATTTACGATGAATTTCTGTAGTCAGCGTATGTTCAGGTGCACGGCAAACCAATACATCTAAGAAGATAATTTTATCTCTATCATAGCTGACAGAAAATTCAATCCCCCATTTATTTTCATTCAAATAAGAAACAAATTCCGAAAGGTATTCTTTATTCGCTCTCCATACCAACCAGCATTCATCCAAATATCTGCCATTTCAACCATGTAAATGTTATGAGAGTTGTAAATAACCTGTTCTTCATTTGTCTTTGTAAAAAAACACATTTTTTGTCAAAACATGTTCTGTTAAACACAACAAAAGGGTGTTGAAACCTGGCTTGTATATTTCAGTTTTGTTGAGCCAGTATTTCAACCTCAGGTACTTTCCATTTTTTCTCATGAACTATGTAATTTCAAGACTTTTATGTTCGGCTTGCCTGCCTTGACTGGATTATTATTTGTTAGCTGCCTTTACCACAAACAAAGATGCTTTGTGGCTCATTTGTTGGCGTCTCTCTTCATTGCTTTTTGGCTTAGTTGCTGCACATTTCTCTTCATTTGTTCCAGCAGAGGGAAGTTTGAGACTATATTTTTGAGGTTGCCTGTTCTCTTTTTGAATTCACAACAAACTGATGTGTGTTTTTTCAACCAAACGACACCATTTAGATGTTCGCCATCAGCAAGACATCATTAAGTACTGGTTTTCTTAAACTCTTTTTGTTAACCACTGTGGATTGTTTTCAGAAGACTTGAATGCATCTGCTGACTTTGTTTTTTTGTTTTCTTGTCTTTACAATAAGACAATCTTTACATGGTCTGTTATTAACAAGTTAATATGTTTTTTCTTTATGCTGGGCAAATTATTGTTCATAGTGAACCATATGAATATTTTCGACAGTTGTATTTTGTTAAATATTATTAGTTTAACGGATTGGTTTACACAGTATACACATTACTTTATTTATAATATTCGGCCTATTGGGGACCAACATTTAATTTAATGATGGTGTTATACTTAATGTTTATTCTTAAACATTTAGGCAAGACCTGTGCATGAGTTAAATGAAAGTTTTTTTTTATGGTAACAACAGCTTATTATGTGCCTTTGTTAACCAAGCAGTTCTACCCCCCCCCCTTTTTTTTTTTTTTTTGCTATACTGAAGCACATTTTTGGATGTATACTAATATACAACTGTCTATAGTGGTTTATATGTTATTTTCTTGGTCACCACATTTTTAATAGTTTATGTGCTTCGGAATTGCAACCCAAATATAGATATTTGGCTATACTCTTAGCTAGGTAAGGTTAATATTTGACTTTTTACTCAGCATACGTTGAGCTCAGTTTATATTTGACTTTTTACTCAACACACATTGAGCTCAGTTTATATTCATAGGGTGTTTTCAATAATTGCATTTTCTTGGGTAACACCCCCTAACTGAAGCTTAAAATTTACATGTTTTTCATTGACAATGGGTATCCATCTAGTTGGTGGTGCTTTGTATCATTAGTTATATGGCATTTGTGTTTTTCACTATTGTTATGATAAGCTGTGCCTAGTTCACATTATATTTCAACATTCATATTATTTGAAATGATGTCTTTAGAATTTTTAACATATTAGTTAGATGGCTTATTTCCATCCAAAATTGATAATCTGGGGAGCTGGGTGTCTTATAGTTGGCAACAATACATTTATGCCTTTGTTTTGTTACTAGGGCTCATACAAGATATACAAATCACGATTGTGTTTAACACCAGGTGTGACATTTCTTTATAGCAATTCAAGTAATAGGTGTTGTTTCCACCTTCTTTGATATAGAGGTGGTGTGAGTCCTTATTAATATGATTTTTGATGGCATATTCACTGGTTTCCTATACATCCTTGTCACGCCTTGCTTTTATGTTCTTTTCTTGTTTTAATAGTAAGCTCAGCATTAATGTCAATATTGGTCCCATTACGTTTTTTTGGGCTCAATAGTGGACAATCTTGCTTAGACATTTGTCAGTATCAAACCATTTATATATGGTTTCTGATGACCGCCACTTTTGCTTGGCCTCACCTTTTTGAACTGCTACATTGGGATTGTTTTATTGTTGTATAACTCTATAGCATCAGAATCAATCTCTACACATTTTTCTATTATTTTTTAGATTTTCATTCCATATTAGTTTGAGCTATTGTACACTTGGCCTAATACTACAATACTTAACACAAATTGTGCATTAATTAGAATTTTTTATACATTTCCACATTACAGGCCTTTCAATCTATTTAAGATTATCATCAGTAAGATTTTCGATCTCGTTTTTTCAGCCTGTTGTCAAATTTTACTCCAACTATCATTTTGAGTAAGGAGCCATATGATGCTTCGGACCTAAGGCTTATTGGTTCAGACAGGACCAGCAATAGACCCAATCCAGGTGAATAGTCCCTTTGTGAATATTTTCACATTTACTTATGTCAGCTATAACATTATATTGGTCTGCTGCTTATTGATCCTATGCTGAACCGGCTCAGGTCTATTTAACTTTGGTATTATTTTGGACAGCGGTCTTTATTAATATATTTAAACATATAATTGCATCATTTAATAAATGGGCTGTCTTCTGACAGAGACTATCTTTCTGTTTTTGGAATTGGTCCCCTTGGTGAAAAGTTGGATGACCTTGGCAACACAGGCCTTGATGAAAATTGTGTAAACATTTTTTCAAATCTTAAACATATGAGATCTTTGAGAAATAACGTTTGGCATTACAAACTTTTTCGTGCATATTTACTCAAAGGCATCACTCCACGAGGGTTACGAGTACATACCCCAACCATTGGTTAATTCCCCTGATGATCTTCTATTGAAACAGTGGAATGAAATTCAACAAGACAACCCTGAAATGTGTTGAAATACTAGCAAATTTCCATAATAGAGTCATTGAACAAGAAATTAAATCCATTTCTTCTCTTAGTGATAAGGCCAAGCAATTTGAGGGTCAGACCATATATACAAATAGTATCAAGAACATAAGCAAGGAACTTATGACATTGGAATCACAGCTCAAGGATAGGAAAAAGAAAAAGTTCCAAAGAGATTTAGATGATTATACCAGAGGGGATCCCTTCAATTTTACAAACAAAAACAAACACGTACGATTTTCTCCTTCGAATCGTACCTATCCCAAGAGGAAATGGACTAAATCTATCCTTAAGAATGACACACATAACTATACTGACACTTCAGCTGATGAATATTCATCCTCATGTCTTGACACTGATTCAGGGGGTGCCACAGGCTCACCAGTATCCAAGAGAAGAAATTCTGTCACCTCACAGGATTTACGTGGGGGGCAGGAAACATAAAAGATGTGGACAACATGGAAACGCTATTAGAGATGTTTGTGACCAAACAACCACTGTAAACATTACTAATATTTCATCATGTCCTCTCCTCCTCTGAAATTGACATTCTTAATAAAGGATTATCATTCATCCCTGTTTTTTTTTTTTGTTTGTTTCTGAAGAAAGTTTTGTATATTGTTTCATTTTGTAGAAATCTTAACCTTAAACTATTTTTTCAGGAACATGAACCAAAGATCTCTGATGAATTTAAATACCATCGGTCTTCGTTCATGCCACCCATGAATCACCAAGTTTCCATGTTTCAACAAGCCATTATCAAAGATCTACATTTTCAGTTTAGATCAGTTCCACCATTACCTAATAATGTATCCAAAATTTGCATGGAAAATGTCAACACGTTGGCAAACAATCACAATCTAGTCATAATTGGTGCTGACAAAGGTGGTTCTATAGTGATTCAGGATACATCACAATATGATCATGAAGCACTAAACCAATTATCCAACGCACGCTATTACTCAGAACTCACCATTGATCCAACACCAGTATTCAAGGAACAGATTGATTCTTTCCTTAGTTTAGCTGTTGCAGAAGGCATCATCACTCAAAACACAGCATCAACTCACCATTGCCAACAATACATTTTATTTCCTACCTAAAATACACAAAGACCTTCAACACCCACCCGGCAGACCCATTGTATCGGGTAGAAATTCATTAACAGAACCATTATCTCTATTCCTTACCAAATTTCTTAAGCCCCTTTTACAATGTGTCCGTTCTAGAATTCAAGATACCATGGAATTTTTACAAATTATCTCTGATACACAGCTTGAGCCCGACTAGTTACTTTGCACATTGGATGTAAAATCAATGTTAAGTTGTCGATCTCGCCTTCATTCTTGCTGGATGGGTTCGGAGCCGAACCTCGGCTCCGACTCGGCCTATTACTAAAGCTCGAGAGCTATTTTTACCGGCTCGAGGCTATCCTATGTCCCATAATGCTAGGCGTCATATACCCAGATCTCGTTTGCTGCTTTAGCTACGAGATTGTGTCTTTTTGCCGGCTCCAGGTTGTATTAATCTTTTTCTTGTATTTAGTCAGTTTTTTGGGTTCTAACCTTAGCGATAGTTATTCCTAGTTACTACCCTATAGATCCCTGTTTAGAATCCCCTCTTAGGTAGCTTTTTCTTCAGTTTTCCCCTCACTGAATAGTTAGGCCTTTGGCTAAACTTGTTCTATTCCAGTTCTGTAGTAGTAAATCCCTTTGGATTTTTTCTGTAGATTTTTTTTCTTGTATGTGTGTGCCTAGAGTTAAACTGTGTTAAAAAGTGTTGGGTTTTTTTGTTTTTCTTGGTCTGTTACAAGCTCTTTGTGTGTGTGTGTGTTGGCTGATTGTGACTAGACCACTTAGAGTTGTCTTTTTCTGCCCGTCATCCTTGTTTCAGGATGTCGAAAGACACCAAGGTCTCGGGCTTCAAGAAGTGTGACTCGTGCTGTCAGAAGATGTCTCTGACAGATGGTCACACTTGTGTATATTGCTTGGGCCCTCTGCTCCTGCAGGACTCTTGTTCTGTCTGGCATGCGTTCATTCCAAGAGTCCTGCAGGAACGCAGAAACAAACTTATTTTGAGAGGCTTGTTGAAGCCTGAAGGTTCCCCGGCTAAGCCTTCGTCGGGTAAACCTTCCAAGCCTGCCAAACCGTTGGCTACATGTTCGGAGCAGTCACCGAGCGGAACTACTACTACTACCTCTGCATCGGTTCCGGCCGGAACCGATGATTCGAGGCCTCCGTTGGCTCCGACTCTGCTGTTGGAGCCGTCTTCGAGCAGACAGCGTTGCAGGTCTCCTTCCCTGGAATCTGTCCATTCGGCTCCGAAGCCTCCCTTAGAGCGGAGTCACAGGTCCCATTCCTCTCGGTCTTCCAGGCTTGTCAGATCATGACCTCGAGAGGATGGTTAGCAGACTACTTAAGTCGCAGGCACTGGCCCAAATGTTGCATAGCCCTCCTCATCAGGCAGTGGCTATCACTACTCCCTCTTCGATTCCTCCTCTGACTCTTCCTTTGAGTTCGGAGCCGGAGATCGTAGGGGTCATGACCGTCTGAACGTCGGAGCCAATACCACTCCTTTCGGCTCCCTCGTCGGCTCCGATCTCTTCCTTGATTCCGTCCTTGTAGGGATCCAGGCGCCGGGACTCCCTCGTCTATTCCGAGGGGGCGAGTGGCATCGGACCCTTGTCCGACCCCGTTCTCCCTCTCGGAGCCTCGGCGCAGGTGAGTTCGGCCCCGACATCGGCCTCTGAGCCGTCCCTCTCGGTGCCAGGAGGAGTCCTTGTCTCTTCGGAGCGGGGACCCCCTTCCCTGCCTGATAGGGGCGCCTTTGAGGTCATGAGGAGTGTGCTGGCCCTTGTGCCTGCTCCACGGTCGGCTCCTTTGGCTCCTCCCTCTATGGTGCCTGCTTCAGTCTCTATCCGCCCTTCCGATCCCGAGCGTGGAGAACAGACACTACAGGTAGCCCCATTGGGTGTATCCTCCTCTTTCGAGGCCTCCCCTGATCCTTCAGGTGAGCCCCCTCGAAAGAGAAAATGCAAGAGGAAGCATGTAGACTCCCCTGAGTCAGTCATGTCTGACACCGACTTGGATGAGTCAGAAGGGTCCTCAAGGTCCCCCTCTAAGGATGTCTCCTTTTCTGACATCCTGGAGATTCTTAAGCAGAGGGGAAACTCGTCTGCCCTTAACCCTTCCGAGGACGAGTCTGTTTACCTGGATGCGTTCGGTTCTCGCCCTTCCACCTCCTGGGTGTCTCCGCCTTTCGACCCACTCATGGATGTGGTGGCTCGAAAGACGTGGACGGCTCCGGATACTATGGAACCAACTCCCCGGAGGCCTACAAAATTTATTACAGCCCCTTCTGACAAACAGTTTCTAACTAAGGGCATCCCTGTTGATGCCATGGTGGTGGCGGCCACTAAAAAGGAGTTGGCTTTCCCTTCAGTACCTGTCCATCTTCCTAATAAGGAATCTAGGACTATGGACAGGTATGGCAAGTGGATGTTTTCTTCAGCAACCTTTGCTTTGTGGTCGCTGAATTATTTAAGCCATTTCACCCGTCTCCAGAGAGACCTTCTCAAAGAACTGGGTGATACCTTACAGGACCCATCAGCTGCGGGGTCTCGGGAAATGATCAACTCCCAGCTGGAGACCCTGAACTCTATTGTCAACTCCTCCATGCGGCTCATTTCCTATGCAGCCGATGGAGCGAGTAGGGCTGCAGGCATGGGCGTTGCTCTGAGACACGCCTGGATGCGGCTTTGCAATTTTGCTGACCCCTTCAAGGCATCCTTCACGAACACCCCCTTTGATGGTTCTGCCTTATTTGGACCTCAAGTGAAGGATACATTGACCAGGTGCAAGCAGGAAGGCAAGACTCTCTCTGCCGTAGTAGTCTGTTTTTCTACCCCTTCTAGACCATACCCTAAGGGTTAGAAGAGTGGGAAAATGTGGTAGCGCAAACCTCAAGGAGTACTGCCTGACGCACGTGGTGAGCTTCCCTCCAGAGGCAGAGGAGGGAACAATAATAGACGCTGCCCGAGGGGCAAGGGGGGGGGTCCGCAGAATCAAGGTAGCAGAGAATCCTTCTCTGACAAACCCTTCCAGCACCCCTGAGGAGCTGCCCGACTGTCCACCTTCAGAGGCAGTCGGGGGAAGACTATCACTGTACCCAGAAGCCTGGCATTCCCTCACGCAAGACAAATGGGTATAGTCGATCATATCCGAGGGTTACAAAATTCCCTGTTCACACCCCACAACAGCCAAAAGGGCCCCTTCCAGACATTCCACCCGGTCTGAGGGATCAAGCAGCACTAGAAATTTCAAAGCTGCTATAAAAAAAGAGCCATCCAGCCAGTCCCAGCAGACCAGCAAGGATCCGGAGTCTACTCCAAGTTATTTTTGGTACCAAAAAAGACAGGGGACTGGAGACCTATTTTGGATCTCAGCAGGCTGAACAAGTCTGTTCAAAGAACGAAATTCTGGATGGTCACACTTGAAGTCCATTCTACCCTTTCTGGGTCAGGACAATTGGATGTGCTCCATAGACCTTCAGGATGCGTACTATCATATCAAAATGAACAGGCGCTCCAGGAGGTTTCTCCGCTTCCGGCTGGGAGCCAGTCACTACCAATTCAGAGCCCTGCCCTTTGGCCTCGCCACAGCCCCCAGGATGTTTACCAAATGCGTGGCAGTGGTTGCGGCTCACCTGAGACGACAAGGCGACTGGCTCCTTACTGCCACCACCAAGCGTCAGCTACTCCATTCCAGAGATTATACCTTCCAAATTTGCAACGAGCTAGGTATCTCTATAAACTCTGAAAAGTCTGCCTTGTAGACTTGTCAATCTATTACCTTCATAGGCGCCGTTTTAAACACCGTGGAACTGTCAGCAAAACTGCCTGTACAAAGGATTTCAGACATTCACGATCATGTTCAAATCCTATTACAAGAGAGCAGAGTCCAGGCCAGATTCGTACTAAAAACCCTAGGTCTCATGGCAGCAGCCATCACATTACTCCCCCTAGCTCGCTTTCACATGTGGATCCTGCAATGGATGCTGTTTTCCCAGTGGTCCTTTCAACAGCTTCCAATGTCACACAGCATTCTAATCACTCAGTCATGCAAAAGGCACCTTTCGTGGTGGATGGTCTCCCCTCAGGTTCTTCAGGGCAGACCTTTTGTCCTTCCTCCTCCTGTTGCTACTGTGACAACGGATGCCTCCCTGATCGGGTGGGGGTGGTGCATTTTCAGGGCAGGACAGTCCAGGACACATGGCAACCTTTCGAAGGCCACCTGCACATAAATGTCTTGAAATGAGAGCGGTACTTTAAGCGTTGCAGGCCCTTCAAGACTCTCTACCCACCGGGACTATTGCAGTTCAGACAGACAATATGTCTGTAGTCTGGTACATCAACAAGCAGGGCGGAACCAGGTCCTATCCCCTATGTCAGGAAGCACTCAGACTTTGGCAGTGGGCGATCACTTCTCAACGGTTTCTGGTAGCAACGCATATCCCCGGGAAGTCCAACGTCATAGCGGACAGGCTGAGCTGAGCCATTCTCATGCTCCACAAGTGGTCTCGCAACCATTTAGTAGCGGAAAAATTTTTCAGAAGGTGGGGTCAGTCTTGCTGCGATCTTTATGCAACCCCTCAAACAGCAAGTGCCAAGACTTCTTCACCCTCTTCCCTCTCCCAGCCCCCCCCCCCCAGAGACGCTCTAGTCCATGATTGGCCCCGGGGTCTTCTGTATGCTTTCCCCCCCTTTCCCTTAATTACTCTGTTAATCCAGAAAGCAACTGCTTTGAGATCCAGACTGATCCTTGTTGCCCCTTACTGGCCTCGACAAATTTGGTTTCCGTTCCTGCAACGTCATCTACTAGATCAGCCCTGGCATCTGGACCCAGCGTCAGATCTTCTGATACATCAGTCGGGCGGTCTGCATCAATCTCTTAACCTCACAGCTTGGTTGCTCCACTTCCAACCCTAGCCAGGCTTCCCTCAATCTCTCATTCAGTTTGTGACATCATCCTCGCTTCGCACAAGTCTACTACCAGAAAGACTTATGCTAGCAAATGGAAGCATTTCTCTGTTTGGGCAGGGGAGAAACAAGTTGACCCTTTTACAGCTCCTGTCCATACAGTTTGAGTTTTTGGCAGAACGTTTTCAAATGGGTTCTTCAGCCACCATCAGAGTTCAGCTGGCAGCTATTGCAAATTTTCATGTTGGATTGTCAGAGACCAGCATTATGTCACACAAACTTTGTAAAGCCTTTCTAAAAGGAACCCTCTTACTTAGGCCCCCGGTAAAAGATCCTCCCCCACCATGGGACCTAAATTTGGTGCTGTCGTCTTTAATTCTCCCTCCCTTTGAGCCTGTGGCTTCCTGTTCGTTAAAGTTGCTCTCTTGGAAAACTCTGTTCTTAGTAGCCATCACTTCAGCGAGAAGGGTATTGGAACTTCAAGCCCTTTGTGTTTGCCCTCCTTACCTTGTTTTTCACAAAGATATTGTCACTTAGGACTAATCCGTCCTTTTTACCCAAAGTACTCTCTGAAAAAAAATCTGAATCAGGCCATCGATCTTCCTGTCTTCTTCCCACTTTATACCAATAGGTCTGAATGGAAGTTACGTTGTCAGGACGGTCACCGTCAATTACGCTTCTACCTGGATAGAACCAAGCAGACGAGGAAATCAGAACAGCTCTTCTTGTCTTACGCGGAAGGGAAGCAAGGCCTGCCAGTTTCCAAAGTAACCTTGTCCAGGTGGTTGACCTTTATCATGTTGATTTACCAATTAAGGCATAAAGAGCTCCCTATTAAGCCCAGAGCTCATTCAACCAAAGCATTAGCTTCTTCAGTAGCCTTTCAGGCAAGATTGCCAATGGATTCCATTTGTGCAGCGGCCACATGGGTGCCTCCTCATACCTTCATTTCTCATTACAAGCTGGACATGACCTCTAGAAGTCGGGCTGATTTTGGTTCCACTGTACTCAAGAGGTTGTTCCATTGAGCCACCCAGGACTAAGGTGCTAGGGACGCTGTCCCATCCAGCAAGAATGAAGGCGAGATTGACAACTTAACATTGAGAAAGGTATGTACTTACCATAACGTTCCATGTTAGTTGTCTTCTTCTCGCCTTCTTTCTTGCGTCCCACCCTCCATCCCCCTAGCCTGGCAAGACCCGAGAGTATCTTCTGAGATGTGTTATCATGAGAGTTATCTCCTTAGCTACCTCTCTTCCTTTTCTTGGTAACTCTTATAAGAGTTTTATATATGTGTGTATATATATATATATATATATATATATAATGTATATATGTGTGTGTGTGTGTGTGTGTATATATATATATATATATATATATATATATATATATATATTTATATATATGTGTGTGTGTATATATAATGTGTGTGTGTATATATATAGATATAGATATATATATAGATATATAGATCTATATATATATCTATATATATATCTATATATAGATTAGATATAGATATATATATATATATATATATATATATATATATATATATATATATATATATATATATATATAGATATATAGATATATAGATATATATATATATATATATATATATATATATAATAGATAGATAGATAGATATTCTCTGTCATGGTGGTGACATGTATGTCCATAGTGTTAACTATCAAACGAGATCTGGGTATATGACGCCTCGCATTATGGGACATAGGATAGCCTCGAGTCGGTAAAAATAGCTCTCGAGCTTTAGTAATAGGCCGAGTCAGAGCCGAGGTTCGGCTCCGAACCCATCCAGCAAGAAAGAAGGAGAGAAGAAGACAACTAACATGGAATGTTATGGTAAGTACATAACTTCTCATTATATACCAGCATACCACATTGGGCTGGCCTAGAGGCGTTGGAATATGGCTCAACAAAACTGAAATATACAAGCCAGGTTTCAACACCCTTTCGTTGTGTTTAACAGAACATGTTTTGACAAAAAAATGTGTTTTTTTTACAAAGACAAATGCTATTTACAAACCAAGGGGACAGCTGTGGGTGCATTTTTTGCACCCATATATGCCGATTTGTTCATGGCATACTTTGAAGAACAGGTTATTTACGACAACTCTCATAACATTTACATGGTTGAAATGGACATTTGGCGCAGATATTGGATGACTGCTGGTTGGTATGGAGAGCAAATAAAGAATACCTTTTGGAATTTGTTTCTTATTTGAACAAAAATAAATGGGGGATTGAATTTTCTGTCAGCTATGATAGAGATAAAATTATCTTCTTAGATGTATTGGTTTGCCGTGCATCTGATCATACGCTGACTACAGAAATTCATCGTAGATTCCCCCAAAATAATTCACTTCTCCATGCAACCAGCTTTCATCCTCCTCACATCTGCAAAAACATTCCCAAATCACAGTTCAAGCGCATTAAACGCATTTGTTCTGATCAGCACACTTATAGACATTTCAGAGATGATTTAGTACATTGATTCCATGACCGTGGGTACAAAATGGGTCAACTATTACATACCAAACACACAGCTGACCAGATGTAACACAGTGAATTGCTTCATTACAAAACTAGACACAAATCACCTTCAGTAACACCTAGATTTATCACCACATATGGTCGGAATGCCAACATATTGATGCAAATTATTCAACATAATTGGAACATATTAACATGTGAACCTAGACTTCAGGACATTCTTGGAGACAGATGTGCGTTTTTCTTTCGGAAAGGCAAAAAAATCTGCCTTTTTTAATCACTTTAAACATCTTGAGAAGAAAGGTACCAAAAGTATCCAGACCACATTATCAGGGGATCCATTAATTGGTTGCTTCCCTTGTGGACACTGTATCTATTGTAACATCATACTCAAAACCACCAGTTTCAGCAGTCAAAACACCCCTCAAGTATTCAATGTAACATTTTTTGCTAACTGTTCCTCAGATTGTGTCATTTATTTGGCCAAATGCACATGTCCTGCATTCTATATTGGCCAAACCTCCAGACCCTTGAAGCTTCGTATCTCTGAACACTTTAGTGATATCAGACACAAGAGAGACACCAATGCTTTATATAAACATTCTTTGGTACATCCAAAGGCTACTTTTAGTTTTACCATTATTGCTAAAATTAGAAGATCCAGGCATAACAAATCAGGTTGGCATAATTTATTAAATTCAATGGAGAAAAAAATGGATCATTAAACTTGGGGGGCTCTTTAAGCCAGGTCTGAATGAGCATATGTAATTAAGCACATGACTCACTTGAGTATTTAAATAGAGGTTCTTTTTTGTTGTTTTTTAAACACTGAAGAAGGCTTTGTTAAATATTGCCGAAACCGGTCTGTTTTTCAAGAACCTCAATCAATAAATTTTATTTTTAAGGTGCCTTGTATGCTGGTCCTGTTTTCTTTTTGTTTGAATACTTATCTACTCTGCCCAGACAATTCACAAAATGCCTGGTTCCAGCCATTGCATACTGCAGGCAGTGAAGTATCCAAATGCACCTGTACTTGGACAACTGCCTGATTCAGGCAGACAGTCAGGAATTGCTGCTGCAGCACCTGACATTTGTGAAAAGCCTTCACTTCCTTGGATACACCATAAACGAAAAGAAATCAAAACTGGTACCCATTCAAAAGATTGTATTCCTGGGAGCAAGCTTGGAAACAACTTTCCAGTTGACATTCCTCACCTCAGAAAAACAAGTCTATCTAACAGACTACTTCAGACAAATGGCCATCAGAACCCAGCTGTCTGCACGAAAAATACTGCAATCCCTAAGGTTCATGGCCTCATGTATACTGCTGATTCCATATGCAAGACTGCATATGAGGAAACTCCAATGGTACTTGGTCTTTGGTGCCAACATTCTCAGGACCTGGAAACAGTCATTCCTATCATACCCTGTCTAAGGACAGAGTTCCTTTGGTGGGCAGAAGTATGCAACCACAACAAGAGACTGCCATTTACTCAACCCCAAGCCGCCCAGACCCTAACCACAGACGCATCAGACTATGACCGGGGACACATGGACGGAATATGTAATGTTAAGTTGTCTATCTCACCTTCATTCTTGCTGTTTGGGATCGGAGCCGATCCTCGGCTCCGACTCTGCCATCTTCAATAGTTCGAGAGCTGTTTACTTGGTCGAGGCTACCCCCTTATCCCATGATGCCTAGTGATAGCTACCCAGATCTCGTTTGCCATTTCAGCTGCGAGGTGTGTCGTTTTCTGGTTCAGGCTTTTATTTTCAAATTTTCAAAATTTGTGTGTAGAAATATATCCTTGTACTTCTTAAAACTATTAGATAATTACCTGTTCTTAGTTTTATTTACTAGTGTTTGTTGTTGAGTATATTTTAGTAGAACTCGTTTAAGTTAGAGAGTTCTCCCCTCCTCCTCTCCCTTCCCTTCCCAAGGAAGTTGTTTAACTTAGAGGCTCTCCTTTCCTCTATTTTTACTATCTTAAAAAAAAAAAAAAAAAAAAAAAGCAGTTTGTTTTATATATTTTTACATAATCTGTTGTACTTTGACTAGAGTAGAAATTTTTCCTCTGTGTTTCTCTTCTGGTGCTTATTTTTTTGTGGTTATGTCTAAAGAAAGTAAAGTATCTGGATTTAAAAAGCATGACTCGTGTTGTCAGAAAATGTCTCTGACAGACGGGCACACTAGCTGCGTTTATTGTTCGGCGCTGTTCACCTGCAGGACTCTTGTTCTATCTGTCATGCCTTTAGTCCAAGAGTCCTGCAGGAACGGAAGAACAAATTGATCCTTAGGGGTCTATTAAAACCTCAGGATTCACCGGCAAAGAGTTCACAGCTAGTGAAATCCCCAAAATCCTCTAAACCGTCTGCTCCACCTTCGGAGCCGACCCCGGTACAGGATTTACCGAGTACGTCGGTTCCGGCTGGCACCAAGACAACCCATCCGTTGGCTCCATCGGATGTTTCGGAGCCGTCTCGGAACCATTAAAGGCTGAGGTCCCCCTCGTTAGAGTCAGTTCATTTGGCTTCTGGCTCTCCATTATTGCAAAGCGAACGTAGCCTCCGTTCTTCACACTCCTCTCGATCCTCTAGGCTGTCGGATCATGATGTGGAGAGAATAGTGAGTAGGTTGCTAAAATCACAGGCACTAGCTAAAATGTTGTCTAGCCCTCCTCAACAGGTACCGGCTCAATCTACCTCCCTTTCTGTTCCTCCGACTCCATTGAGCTCGGAGCCGGAGTTCATTGGGGTTCGAGTAGTGGAACAGTCTGCTCCGATAACCATATCTCCTTTGGTTTCGACGTCAGCTCAGATTACGTCGATGGTACTTTCCATCGAGGGATCTGGACGCCGGGGCTCCCTCATCGGCTCCGAGGGAGCGAGTGGCATCGGACCCTTGTCTGACCCCGTTCTCCCTCTCGGAACATCGGTGCAGGTGAGCTCGGCTCCAACATCGGCCTCGGAGTCATCCCCCTCAGCGCGGAGAAAGATTCCTATTTCTTTGAAACCGGAGCTTTCTCTACCTCGAGGCAGGGATACCTTTGAGGTCATGCAGAGTGTGCTGTCCCGTGAGTCAGCTCCACTACCAGCCCCACCGGCTCCATCCCCCGTAGTGCCAGTGCCAACCTCTGCTTCTCCTCCAGACCCCAAGCATAGGTAACAGATGCTCCACGATACCCCATTGGGTGTTTCCTCTTCTTCCGAGGCCTCCCCTGATCACTCAGGGGAGCCCCCTCAGAAGTGCAAGAGGAAAGCACGTTGACTCTCCTGAGTCTGTCACTTCTGATACAGACTTAGACGAATCAGAAAGGTCCCAGAGATCCCCCTCTGAAGATGTTTCCTTCTCAGACATCCTGGAAATGCTTAGGCAGAGGGGGAACTGGAATCCCCTAGCCCCTACCGAGGATGAGTCTGTATTCCTGGATGCTTTCGGTTCCTGACCTTCCATCTCCTGTTTCTCCACCTTTCGACCCACTTATGTCCCGTAGTGGCTCGAAAGGCTTGGTCAGCTCCGGACACAGTGGAACCAACTCAGAGGAGACCTGGTACATTTATTACAGCCCGCCAGGATAAGCAATTCCTTTCTAAAGGTGTGCCTGTTGATGCCATGATGGCTTCAGCGACCTTCTCCATGAGGTCAATCTGTCATTTTACGCTACTTCAAAGGGATCTCCTTAAAGAGCTTGTAAAGAGCTTGGAGATGCCCTTCAAGATCCTACAGCTGAGGGAGCACAAGCCAAAGTAGCTTCCCTGCTAGCGATGCTTAATTCTATAGTTATCTCCTCCATGAGGCTCATTTCCTATGCAGCTGATGGAGCAAGTAGAGCTGCGGGCACGGGTTTAGCCCTTAAGAGGCATCCGTGGATGCGGCTGTGCCACTTTGTGGAACCCTTTCAAGCATTCTTCACCAATATCTCCTTTGATGGCTCCTTTCTCTTTGGGCCACAGGTGAAAGACACATTGACTAGGTGTGAGCAAGAAGGCAAGACTCTCTCTGCCGTGGGAGTCAGTTTTTCCACTCCCTCTAGACCTTACCCCAAGGGTCAGAAGAGTGGGAAGATGTTCTGTAAATCTCAGGGAGCCTTGCCTGACGCACGTAGTGATTTTTCCTCCAGAGGCAGAGGGGGAAACAATAATAGACGCTGCCCTCGTGGCAGAGGGGGTCCGCAGAACCAGGGCAACAGAGCATCTTTCTCTGATGAGCCCTTCCAGCATCCCTGAAGGATTGCCCGGCTGCTCAACTCTGGAGGCATTCGGGAGAAGACTTTCACTGTACCCAAAAGCCTGGCAAAATTTAACAAAAGACAGATGGGTACGGTCCATTATATCCGGAGGTTACAAAATTCCTTTCTATCAACCCCCCCCCCTACAGTCAAAGAAAATCCTTCCAGGTGATGTTCATCGTGCATACAGCTGCAGTCATAACAGATGGGTTATCCTGCCATCAGGCGGGTCCTCGGTCGGCCGAATTCCAAAGTCTAGGTCCGGCGTCGGTTGTCGTCACTTCCTCCCTGACGTCAGTGTGGCAGGGGTATAAAAGAGGCAGCCAACGCCATTTTCTTCAGTCTTTCTTGCCGTGCGGTGCCTGAAGCAGAAGCAGTTCGCAAGTGCCGGTCGGCCAGCTCCTGAGATTTACGAAAGTATTTCAGCCGAAGTCTTCTTGAAAGCTAAGTACCCCGTTGGGGAAACTTTTCTTGCCTCAGACCGATGTCGGACAAAGTTAATAATTGCATTTCATGTGGGAAGCAAATACCGCATAAGGATTTCCACTCTTACTGTATACCTTGCTTAGGCCCAGACCACGACGTCTCGGCCTGCCGTTTTTGTGCTAGATTCAACAAATGCACTATTAAGCGTCGGGCGGAGTTCGCCCTTCATTTTTTTGGCAAAAAATTTAATTATATTATGTCGTCGGATACTCCGACTCCAGTTTTGAGCAAAAAACGCAAAGATAAGGACCGACATACGAGGTCCGCACCACCTACTGATAACACGCTAAGGCCGACTACCGGTTCTCCGGTACTCAGCGAGGTGCCTACGCAGCCGCTGAGTACCGATGACCATGCATTACCGGTGTCTTCAGTACCTGAGGTCGCAGGCTCCTCGGCCCCTATTCCTACTACAGATACCGACGCCACTCCTGGCGGGGAAACTCAGAATTTAGACAGGCCTGCCATTTCTCAAGGGGTCTTCAGGCCTTCCTCCTAATGTATTAAAGCCTTCACTAAATCTAAAACAGCCATGAAAACCAAAAAACAGGTTCCTCAGACACCCTCTCAAGGCACCATGCCTAAAAAACAGATGCTTAAAATGGCTGAGGATTTGATTACTCTTATCAGGGATTCTCAACCCCCCTCTGACAAAAGGCCCAGATTAGAGGAAGTCTACCCTTCCTCAGATCAAGCTTCTATTACCTCAGAACTATCTGAGGACCAGGATTGTGCCTATTCTCCATTCGAAGACTCTGATGCAGAGGAGTCTATTCCCTCGGTCTCCCCCCCTGAGGACTTCTCTTTTGGGGAAACCCTGCATACATTGAGGGAACACTTTCACTGGGAAGGATTACTCAGATTCCAAGAAAAGGCTCAGGGAATTTCTTCTGCTCCCCCAGCATAGGCCTCTGGCTATCCTTCCTGTTTTAGATATATTGGATGATGTGTACACAGAAGCCAGCCTTAATCCTGATTCTTTGCCTTCAGCACCTGTTAAACCAGACTGGTATTACCGGGTTCCTGATTCTCACCAGTTCCTATATAAAAGCCATACTGCTGACCCCGAAACTATTTCACAGGGTCCCAAGGGAATTAAGGCCTCTACTGCTAAAAACCATTACCTTCAGAGAGAGATTCCAGATCTTTAGAACGGTGGGGGGAAAGGTGTACACCTCGGCCACTTTAACCATGAGGGCATTAAACTGTCAGTTCCATATGTTAAAGTATCAACAGTTTTTGATATATCAGCTGAAAAGCATGATGACACAACCAGAACAACCAGATTTAAAAGAGTTGCAGGATTTGTTGCATGGTGCAGAGCGAGTGGGTAAACATACCTTGCAGTGTGGTTTTGATGCTTTAGAGGCCTCATGTAGAGCTGCTGTTACGGGGTCTGTTATACGTAGGCATGCTTGGCTCAGAGAGCAAACCTTACCAGATCATGTCAAAGCAAAATTATTAGATGCACCTCTTCAAAAAGATGTATTGTTTGCTGTTAAAGAAGTGGAGGTGCTAAAGAAAATGGAGGAAAAAGCAAAATCAATGCAAACAGTGAAAGATTTTCTGCAGGTACAGCCTCCACGTTTCAGCAGAAACTGGCCTTCAAAAAATTCGTCCTTTCCAGCCACGGACAGACCTCAAAGGGGCAGATGCAGGCGTCCAAGGGGTAGAGGGCAACCTCAAGGATCTTTCAGAGCCAGACAGTGGCAAGCACCAACCCCAAGAGGTGGAGAAGATAGATCACAGACTTTTAGAAAACAGACACAATGACTTCCCCATACACCTGCCAAGCAAAGCTTTAATGGCAGCACCTTTGGGCGGAAAACTGACATTATTCTCAAAAAAATTGGCATATTGTTACAAAAGACAAATGGATTCTGGACATTATAGACAGAGGCTACATGTTCCACTTTCACACCCTTCCAAAAATGAGAGGCATGCCAAACCTGCCACAAAATCAAAGGGCAGAGGCACAAAAACAAATTTCAGCTCTCATGGACATGAAAGCAATTCAAGAGGTACCTGCAAAAGAACAAGGGCAAGGGTTTTTTTCCAGACTATTCCTGGTACCAAGGAAAGACAAAGATTGGAGACCTATCTTAGACCTATCCATCCTAAACGCATATCTATAGGTGCCAAAATTCAAGATGCTCACATTACAGCAGCTTCTTTCCATGCTGGGCAAGGAGTCTTGGCTGGTAACATTGGACCTCAAGGAAGCATACCTGCATGTCCCTATCAGACAAGATTGCAGAAGATACCTCAGATTTCTTGCAGGTTCAACCCATTACCAATTCTCTGCATTGCCCTTTGGCTTATCTACTGCGCCCAGAGTGTTTACGAAATGCCTGGCATCAGTAATCGCCTTCTGCAGACTACAAGGGATACAAATCTACCCATATCTGGACGACTGCCTGATCCAAGCGGACAGCAAGGACATACTACTGCAGCACCTGGCGTTTGTAATAAAACTGTTGAACTTCCTGGGATACACAGTGAACAAAAAGAAATCAAAACTAATACCCTCTCAACAAATAATTTTCCTGGGTGCCAGCTTGGATGCAACCACCCAGATGGCCTACCTCACGCCAAACAAGCAAGGGCAACTGTCTCAATACTTCAGAAAAATGGCAACTTACACCAGGCTAACTACAAGGAAAGTCCTGCAGGCTCTGGGATTCATGGCATCTTGCATCCTACTAATCCCATGTGCAAAGCTGCATATGAGGAAACTTCAATGGTACCTAAAAAACTTATGGTCTCAACAGCTTGGAAGCAATTATACCACTCATTCCATGCCTTCAAAAGGAATGTTATGTGGTGGGCTCAAGCTTGCCAAAGAAACACAGGTCTTCCTTTCTGTGTACCTCAAGCAACTCAAATCATCACAACAGACGCCTCAGACTACGCCTGGGGAGCACACATGACAGATCAGTGCATTCAGGGAAAATGGGCACGAAAAGAGAAGCTCCTTCACATCAACCAAAAGGAAATGCTAGCCGTGCAAAAAAGGCTATTATGACCTTCAAAGACCTACTGCATCCAGGCCAGCTATTGATAAGGACAGACAACACCACAGTGATGTGGTACATAAACAAACGGGGGAACTCATTCATACCCCCTGTGCAGGCAAGCCATGACCCTATGGAACACAGCACTGGAATTGAAAATTCAACTACAGGCACAATTCCTGCCAGGGAAGGAAAACACACTGGCAGACAACCTAAGCAGAAATATGAC
This sequence comes from Protopterus annectens, assembly GCF_019279795.1. NCBI lineage: Eukaryota > Metazoa > Chordata > Ceratodontiformes > Protopteridae > Protopterus > Protopterus annectens. The sequence goes on along the minus strand of NC_056739.1, from coordinate 1,092,937,726 downwards.
AGATCCACACGAATGGAAGTTGCATCCTCAAATTTTCACAAAGATAACTCGGGCATGGGGACAGCCAGACATAGATCTCTTTGCTACCCACAGAAATTGCCAGTTGAAAAAATGTTGTTCAAGGACCTATCATCCACAGGCCTGGAAAGTGGACGCACTTTCCTTCAATTGGGCAACACTGACAGTCTATGCCTTCCTGCCTCTTCCTCTGCTGCCCAAAGTTCTATTAAAAGCCAGAGCAGAGAGGCCGAAAATGATTCTCATTGCTCCAGACTGGCCAAGGCAACACTGGTATCCGCTCCTGAAGAGCCTGACACATTCCCCACCATGGATCCTACCTCTAGTCCCTCTTCTGTTGTCCCAGCACAACTACAAAACTCTTCACAGCCATCTCAAAACTCTAAATCTAGCTGCATGGAGAATTCCTTGATTTCCCAGCAGTTTCTTCTCTCCAAGGAGGTGCAGGATGTCATCTTGAAGGCCAGAAGACCTTCTACTAGAAAGGCCTACTCCGCCAAATGGAAACGATTTTGTGCCTGGAATCAAAAGAAGGGACAGAATCCTTGGGTAATAAATATACCTTAAATTTTATAGTACCTAGCTGAGATGTTAAACAATGGACTTTCCTTCTCCTCTATCAAGATCCACGCTTCAGCCATTTCTGCACAATACAACACAGATCCTCCTTTATTCTCTCATCCTCTCTTAAGGCAGTTCCTCAGAGGAGCAAAGAATATAAAACCCCCAAGGAAACTACCAGTCCCTGCTTGGGACCTCAACTCAGATTGGAAAAGCTGACCCTTCCTCCCTTCGAGCCAGCTTCTTCATCAGAGTTACAGTACTTGTCATGGAAAACAGCCTTTCTTCTGGCTATCACCTCAGCTTGCAGGGTTTCGGAGCTACAGGCCCTCATGGCTGTGCAACCATTCATCATTTTCCATCAGGACAGAGTTTCCTTATGAACCAACCCTACCTTTATGCCAAAGGTAGTATCCAGTGTAGCTTTTAATCAGACTATCCACTTACCTACCTTTTATCCTAATCCACAAAACAAAGGGGAAAGACTACTACATTCCTTGGGCATTCACAGACAACTTCGTTATTATTTGGACAGGACAAAACCTTTCTGGAAATCTGAGCAACTCTGTGTCCTATGCTGCAGGTGCTCAAGGAAAGGCTATTTCCAAACAGACAATTTCAAAATGGATAGCCCACTGCATACGCTTTTGTTACTCATTTCATGGAAAAACTGTGCCTGCATGCATCAGATCCCACTCCACCAGAGCCACAGCTACCTTTGCAGCCTTCCTCAGGGGGGTCCCTACCAAGGATATTTTGGAAGCAGCCACCTGGAGTTCAGTGCACACTTTCTCCAAGCACTATCACCTCCCACTATACTCTAAATCTAGAGCAGGCTTTGCCACAGCAGTCCTGCAGGGCATCCTAGCCCCTCCTAGTTCCACTTAGTGCCTACCACCCTTACTTAGATTTGGGATTCTACCCATCTGTTATGACTGCAGCTGTATGCACAATGAACGTAGTACAGTTTTGTACCTACCATAAATGTAGATGTTCGAGTGCTCATACAGCTGCAGTCCAGGATGTCCTTCATGGATGCATCTGCAGTCATAACAACTGGGTTGTCCTGTCGTCAGGCAGCCCTTCAGTCGGCCGGATTCCAAAGTCCGAGTCCGGCTTCGGCTGATGTCGCACTTCTCCCGACGTCATCTCCGTTGGTCTTCGGGTATAAAAGCATCAGCCGACGCCATTTTCTTCAGTCTTTCTTGCCGCGTGGCGCCCGAAGCAGAAGCTGTTCGCAAGTGCCGGTCGGTCGGATCCAGAGATTACTTCTACCGAATACTACTTCGAAGACTTCTAAAGCTAAGTACCCCGTTGGGGACTCTTTCATGCCTCAGCCGATGTCAGAAAAAGTTAATAATTGTTTAACCTGTGGGAAACAAATACCTCATAAAGATTTCCACTCTTACTGCCTGCCTTGTTTAGGCCCAGCCCACGACGTAGCAGCCTGTTCGGCCTGTGCTTCTTTCAACCGACGAACGCTTAGGCGCCGGTGGGAGTTCGCAGAACAGTTTTTCGGTTCTGATTTTGCGTACATTATGCCGTCGGATCCTCCGACTACGCATTCTGCTAAAAAACGCAAAGAAAAAGACCGACACTCGCGGTCCGCGGTTTCGGCTGAAACCATGGTTAAGCAAACCGCGAGTGTCTCGGTTTCGGCCGAAACCGAGAAAACTGATCAAAATACAGCTGCATCTATTTCTACAGCTGAGGCCCCTGCTACCACTCTTGAATCGGCCTCAGAAAGTTTACCCACTACGGTGCTTACCACTGACTTATCAGACACCATTCCTTTGGATGTCTCTACCCCAGCACGTGGTGCTGCTAGGCCTCCAGCAGCCATGTCCATTAAGGCCTTCGCCAGGGCTAAAGCAGCCAAGACTACTAAAGCAGTGCCTGTTAAACCCCCCTCAACCAGGCCCTCTTCTACTTCTCAAATGCTTACTTTGGCAGAAGATTTAATTTCATTAATTAGAGGATCTCAATCTCACCCAGACAGGGCCTCTCAGCCCCCAGAGAAGAGACCTAAGGCAGAGCCCCCTGAGCCAGTGTCCTCTGATGATTCTGCTGATGAATCAGACATAACTGACCAGCCAGAGGCTCCTTTCTCCAATTTTGAAGATTCTGATGCTGAAGAATCCATTCCAGCTGCTTCCCCACCAGAAGAATTCTCCTTTGGGGAAACCTTGCATGCCATGCGAGAACAGTTCCAATGGCAGCAACAGGATTTTTCAGACTCCAGAAAAAGACTTAAGACCTTTTTGCACCTTCCACAGCACAGGCCCTTAGCTATACCTCCTGTTCTCTCTGTGGTGGATGATGCTTTCAATGATGTCTGCTCCGCTCCAGATTCTTTACCCCCAGCCCCTGCCAAACCAGACAGATTTTACAGGGTGCCAGATGCTCATCACCACCTTTACAAGGCCCCTCTTGCAGACCCCGAAACTATATCGCAGGGTCCCAAGGCAGTAGCCGACCATAGCTAAAACCCTATTCCTTCTGAAAGGGAAGCTAGGTCTTTAGACAGATGGGGTAAAAAGGTTTACACTTCAGCCACTCTCTCAGCTAGAGCTTTAAATTGTCAGTTTCACATGATACAATACCAAGAGTTTATGCTTGATCAGTTAACTAAAAAGCTAACCACTGATGAATCTCTTGATAAGAAATATGTATTAGAAATGGTAAATAACATACAGCAGGTTAGTAACCATTCTTTAAAATGTGGCTATGATGCACTGGAGGCTTCATTTAGATCAGCCATGACTGGCACAGTAATTAGAAGGCATGCATGGCTAAAGGAGCAAGCTCTACCGGATCATGTTAAATCTAAGTTGCTAGATGCTCCTATGGATAAAACAAGTTTGTTTGGTACACCTGCCCAGCAGGTTATGAAGAAAATGGAAGAAAAGGCAAAATCAGTCCAAACAGTTAAAGATTTCCTGCAGGTTCAACCCCCAAGGTTTAGCAGGAACTGGCCTGCCAAAAAATTGGTCCTTTCCTGACTCCACAAGACCCCAAAGGGGCAGGCATAGACGTTCCAGAGGCAGAAACCAATCCAGAGGAAGTACCTACAGAGGACGACAGTGGCAAGGTAACAACAGAGGCTCAGACTCAACCTCTGCCACTACATCAACACAGCCACAGTGACTTAATCCTAAATCCGCCTACCAGGGAACAAATAGCAGCTCCTCTAGGCGGAAAGCTAACCTTATTTTCAAAAAACTGGCACCACATAACAAAGGACAAGTGGATTTTACAAACCATAGATCAAGGTTACCGTTTCCACTTCCACACTTTACCAGTCAAAAGAGGAATGCCAAATCTACCTCCAAATCAAAAAACAGAGGCTCTACAACAGATAATGGAGTTGGCAAACATGAGAGCTGTGGAAAAAGTGCCAACAGCAGAGCAAGGAAAGGGGTTCTACTCCAGACTATTCCTAGTTCCAAGAAAGGAAAAAAGTTGGAGACCAATTCTCGACCTGTCCACCTTAAATACATACATCATTGTCCCAAAATTCAAAATGCTGACCCTACAGCACCTTCTTCCCATGCTGGGCAAGGAGTGTTGGCTGGTAACTCTAGATCTCAAGGAGGCATACCTGCACGTCCCCATTCGACCAATCTGCAGAAGATACCTCAGATTTCTTGCAGGATCAGAGCACTATCAATTCTCAGCATTGCCCTTTGGCTTATCTACTGCCCAGAGTATTCACAAAATGCCTGGCATCAGTAATCGCCCATTGCAGGCTACAGGGAATTCAAATTTATCCATACCTGGACGACTGCCTGCTACAAGGAGACAACAAAAGCAAGCTGACAACAGATTTACAAAGGGTCATTTACTTGCTACAAGCACTGGGATACACAGTCAACCTTCAAAAGTCAAGACTGATACCATCCCAGACAAGGACTTTCCTGGGAGCGGAATTGGACACAGTAAGACAAATGGCATTTCTAACTACAGAAAAACAAAAAGAACTCCCTCTTTACTTCTTGGCACTATCAAAACTGAACAAGTTAACAGCAAGAAAGGTACTGCAGGCCTTGGGTTTCATGGCATCATGCATAATCTTGGTTCCATTTGCCAGACTACATATGAGAAAACTACAGTGGTACCTAAAGAATTTATGGTCCCAACACAGACACAGCCTAGAAACGGAAATCCCACTAATACCATGCTTAAAACAGGAGTTCCTATGGTGGGCTCAGGCATGCCAGTCAAACCCAGGCCTGCCTTTCCAAAGGTCAAGCAAGCCAGACCATCACAACAGACGCTTCAGACCTAGGATGGGGGGCCCACATGCTGGACAAATGCGTACAAGGATTGTGGACACAGGATCAATTTCACCTACACATCAACCTAAAAGAAATGCTGGCAGTAAAACTGGCAATCCAAAAGTTCAGACCATTTCTCAAGGAAGGCCAGTTGATGATAAGGACGGACAACACCACAGTCATGTGGTACATCAACAAACAGGGAGGCACTCATTCTTACCCCCTATGCAGAATGACTTTGGAGCTGTGGAGCATGGCACTCAGCTACAACATCCAGTTACAGGCAATATTTGTACCAGGAAAAGAAAACTCTCTGGCGGATATGTTAAGCAGGACCACATCGGATGCCCACGAATGGCAGCTGCACCCAGACATCTTCAAGACCATCTCGAAGAAATGGGGAATGCCTCAGATAGACCTATTCGCATCCCCTCTCAATCACCAGCTCAAAAAATTCTGCACAAGGACATTCCACCCACTAGCATGGAAAGTGGACTCACTCTCCTTCAGCTGGGAAGGCCTAACAGCATATGCATTCCCACCTCTTCCCTTGATACACAAAGTACTACTAAAAATCAAGGAAGAACGTCCAAGGATAATCCTGATAGCTCCAAACTGGCCAAGACAACACTGGTACCCACTGCTGAGGAGCATGTCTCGGAACAATATGTGGCCAATACCCCTGATGCCTTTGATGCTAACTCAGAACAACTACAGCACCATGCATCCAAACCTAAAACGTTGCAACTGACTGCATGGAACATCACATAGCAGCTGCTAATCCAGAACTTTCACAAAGAGTTAAAGACATTATTCTTGAAGCACGCAGGCCTTCAACAAGAAGGAACTATGCTGGGAAATGGAAAAGGTTTGTCATTTGGAGTTCTGAAAGAGGAAAAGATGTATCAAACATAGATATGCCTAACATTCTGGAGTATCTGGCGAACTACTTCATTCAGGCCTCTCCTACTCCTCCATCAAGATTCATGCATCAGCTATTTCAGCAGAATACAGCTTTGATCCACCTGTTTTTTCACACCCTTTGCTCAGGCAGTTCCTCAGAGGAATCAAGAATGTAAAACCTCCAAGGAAACCACCATTGCCAGCTTGGGACTTAAACTTTGTGCTAGAAAAATTGACACTATCACCCTTTGAACCAGCAGCAACAGCAGACCTACAACACCTGTCATGGAAAACTGCTTTCCTACTGGCAATTACTTCAGCAAGGAGGGTTTCAGAACTACAGGCCTTAATGGCAGTGCAACCCTTCCTAATCTTCCACCAAGATAGAGTGTCCATGAGGACTAATCCTACATTTATTCCTAAGGTGGTATCCAGAGTGTCTTTAAACCAGGCAATCCACCTTCCTACCTTCTTTCCCAACCCACAAAACAGAGGGGAAAGAATTCTGCATACCTTGGATGTACATAGACAGCTACGCTACTACTTGGACAGAACAAAAAATAGCAGAAAGACTGACCAACTTTTCGTAGCTTATGCAACAGGAAGGGAAGGAAAAGCTATCTCCAAACAGACAATCTCCAAATGGATAGGAAATTGCATACGATTCTGTTACTCCTTCCATGGAAAGCCAATTCCACAGAACATAAGACCTCATTCTACAAGGGCAACAGCCACTACCACAGCTTTCTTACGAGGAGTGGCTACCAAAGACATTATTGAGGCTACTTGGACTTCCGTGCATACATTTGCCAAGCATTATAATTTACCTCTATATTCCAGATCCCGAGCAGGGTTTGCCACTGCTGTACTGCAAGGGATCCTAAACACACCATAATCTACTTTTATCCTCCTCCCTAGTTGGCTATGGTATTCTACCCAGTTGTTATGACTGCAGATGCATCCATGAAGGACATAGTACAGTTTTGTACCTACCATAAATGTAGATGTCCGAACTGGATAGCATCTGCAGTCAGGATTACCCTCCTCCTTCCCTCTGTGGTACTCCTAGGGTGTTTACCCTCCTAATAGCTAGCTAGTGGGGGGGAGTCTTTCATGGTGTATTTGTTTGTATTTATGTACATACATGCTTATTTTTGTGTTTACCTCTATCTTTTGGAAACATTGGCATCTATCCAAAATTTTTAGCCTTCTAAAGGGCTTCTGGCATCTGGGGCAAGAAACACTGAAGAAAATGGCGTCGGCTGATGCTTTTATACCCGAAGACCAACGGAGATGACGTCGGGAGAAGTGCGACATCAGCCGAAGCGGACCCGGACTTTGGAATCCGGCCGACTGAAGGGCTGCCTGACGACAGGACAACCCAGTTGTTATGACTGCAGATGCTATCCAGTTCGGACATCTACATTTATGGTAGGTACAAAACTGTACTTTTCCCTCCCTCCAACCTTTCTTAGGACAGGCCTTATGACAAACCCTTTTCATATAACCTTTTGGGGTATTCTTTTATGGTGTATTTGCTTGCAACTACTGTTTTTGATTTATCAACATTGCACTTTTGCATAACATTATGGTTGCCTTCCTTCTGGGGGCACCTGACATCTGGGGCAAGAAAAACTGAAGAAAATGGCGTCGGCTGCCTCTTTTATACCCCTGCCGCACTGACGTCAGGGAGGAAGCGACGACCACCGACGCCGGACCTAGACTTTGGAATTCGACCGACCGAGGACCCGCCTGACGGCAGGATAACCCATCTGTTATGACTGCAGCTGTATGAGCACTCGAACATCTACATTTATGGTAGGTACAAAACTGTACTTTCCGCCCAATTTGAAAGAGCAAGCAGTAATAGAAGTTTCAAAACTGCTAGAAAAAAAAAGCCATCCAGGAAGTCCCCGCAGACCAGCACGGATCCGGAACTTAGTCAAGGTTCTTTTTGGTACCAAAAAAGACAGAGGACTGGAGACCGATTCTGGATCTCAGCAGACTAAACAAATCTGTACAAAGAACAAAAGTTTTGGATGGTCACGCTACAGTCCATTCTACCCTTCCTGGGACAGGACAATTGGATGTGCTCGATAGATCTTCAGGACGCGTACTACCATATCAAGATGGACAGATGCTCCAGGAGATTTCTTTGCTTTTGGGTGGGGGCCAGTCATTACCAGTTCAGAGCTCTGCCCTTTGGTCTCACCACAGCCCCCAAGGTGTTCACCAAATGTATGGCAGTGGTCACAGCTCACCGGAGACGTCAAGGATTCCAGGTGTTTCCATATCTAGATGACTGGCTCCTCACTGCTACCACCAGGCATCAACTCCTACAAGCGTGGGATTATACAGTCGAATCCTGCACCCAGCTAGGTATTACAATAAATTTCGAAAAATCTGCCTTGTTGCCCTGTCAGTCTATCACTTACATAGGAGCAGACTTAAACACAAGGGATATGTTCGCAAGGTTGCCACTAGAAAGTGTCCACAATTCGTCAACAAATGCAAATTCTAATGCAGAGCAAAAGGATCCAAGTCAGGTATGTCCTTCAAACTCTGGACTCCATGGCAGCTGCCATTCTTCTGATCCCACTAGCGTGCTTCCACATGAGAATTCTTCAGTGGCTTCTTTTCACGCAGTGATCTTTCCAAGAGCTACCCATGTTTCACATGATCCTGATCACGGAGGCATGCAAAAGACACCTTTCTTGGTGGATGGGTCTCCCCATTAGTTACTCAGGGCAGACCTTTCATATAACCCCCTCCGGTAGCAACAGTGATGACAGAAGTCTCCCTGATAGGGTGGAGGGGGGGGCATTATCTGGGCAGGACAGTCCAAGGCACTTGGCAACCTCACAAGTACCATCTGCACATAAATGTCCTAGAGATGAGAGCAGTGCTCCTAGCGTTGCAAGCTCTTCAAGACTCTCTTCCTTTCGGGACCATTGAAATTCAAACAGACAACATGTCAGTGGTGTGGTACATCAACAAGCAGGTCGGAACCAGATCCTACCCCCTGTGTCGAGAAGCACTCAGACTTTGGCAGTGGGCGATTTCCTCCCAACGTTTTCTGATTGCGACGCACATCCCTGGGAGATCCAATGTCATAGCGGACAGGCTCAGCAGAGCTATCCTCATGCCTCACGAGTGGTCTCTGAATCAGGAAGTTGCAGATCGTATTTTCCACAAATGGGGTCAGCCTTGCTTTGATCTTTTTGCCACCACCTTCAACAGCAAATGCAGCAACTACTTCTTCCGCTTCCAGGTCACATACCCAGAGACGCTGTAGTCCACGATTGGCCTCAGGGACTTCTTTATGCTTTTCCTCCTTTTCCCCTGATACCGAAACTCATACAGAAAGCAACATCTTTGGGTTGTAAAATGATCTTCATTGCCCCCTACTGGCCTCGACAGATATGGTTCCCGTTCCTGCATCATTACCTTCTCGATCAGCCCTGCACTCTGGACCTAATTCCGGATCGCCTGATTCATCAATCAGGCGGGTTGCATCAATCCCTCCAAACTCTCCAGCTCACAGCTTGGTTGCTCCACTTCCAGCCTTAGCCAGGCTTCCCAGCATTTCCCCAGAAGTCCGTGAGATTGTCTCCTCTCATAAGTCTACAACGAGAAAAACGTATGCTAGCAAATGGAAACTTTTTTTGTTGGGCAGAATCTAGGAATGTGGATTCCTTCTCAGCCCCAGTCCACAAAATTCTGGAATTCCTGGCACAACTGATGTTCTTCATCTCACATTGCTGCAGTCCTTACACTTGGGTAGTCCGCTGTCCTCGGTCGGCCCGAATGTCAAAGTATAAGGCTGACGTCGGTCAAGGTGCATTTGACTGACATCAGGACGTCAGGGTACAAATGCGCATGACCGACGTCATATCCTCAGTCTTTTTTGCCGCATGGTCCGATGCAGAAGCAGCATTGCAAGTGCCAATTGGCGTTCTGAGATTTTTCGATTTCGAAGTTTCAGACCGAGTTCAAAGTTGGCTAAGTACGCCGTTGGGAATATTTTAGTTTTTCTTGCCTCAGTGATTTACGGATGTCAGAAAAAGTCAATAATTGCATTTCTTGTGGGAAACAGATACCGCATAGAGATTATCATACTTTGTGTATTCCTTGCTTAGGGCCTGAGCACGACGTTGTTGGCTGTCGCTCTTGTGCTAGATTCAATAAGCACTATAAAGAGAAGGTTGGATTGTGCCAGGTTAGTCTTTGGGAAGCGGTGCAATTATAAAATGCCGTCGGATGCTCCGGCGCTTCTTCAAGAAGCGCAAGGACAAAGCAGTTAAGCCTAGGCCAGAAGAACCGTCTGTACCGGACGCCAGTTCTTTAGAGGTGTCGGTGGAGCGGTGGCTCCACGGAGGTTTCTTTGTGTTCCCAGGGTGAGACTTTATTATTGCAAGATGTGGCCTCTCAGGAGGCAGGTCAGGCTGAGGGGCTTCTCAGGTTACTATACTCCTCCCTTCCTAGGGTGGCTAGGCCCTCTCCTTCTGTTTCAAAGGCTTCTCCCAGGGGCAGGCCAGGTTCAGTTTCAGTTGGTGTCACCCTTAGTTCTTCTGGAACTGTGCCCAAGAAGCATATGCTTAAAATGGCAGAAGATTTGATTACTTTGATTAGGGGTTCTATGCCCCCTCCTGATAAGAGACCTAGGGTGGAGCCTGAGCTAGGGAGTTTTGAGCAGGCTTCAGATGTTTCAGAGTCTTCGGCTGAAGACTTGCAGGAGTACTCTCCTTATTCTGATTCTGATGTGGATGATTCTACTCCTTCAGCTTCTCCTCCTGAGGATTTTTCTTTTTCAGAAACTCTTCATTCCATGAGGGAGCATTTTAAGTGGGAAGGTCAGGACTTCTCTGATTCCAGGAAAAGGCTTAGGAAATTTTGTTTTACCCCAGCATAGGCCTTTGGCTATACCTCCTGTTTTGGATGTAGTGGAAGATGTTTTACTGAGGCTTCTCTTAATCCTGATTCTTTGCCTCCTGCTCCTGTTAAACCGGATAGGTATTACAGGGTGCCTGAAGCTCATAAGTTTCTTTTAAGAGTCCTAGGGCAGACCCAGAAACTGTTAGCCAGGGGCCTAAAGGTGTTAAGGCTTCTGTTGTAAAGAATCCGGTTCCTGCAGACAAAGAAGCCAGGGCCTTGGATAGATGGGGAAAGAAAGTTTATACTTCTTCCACTCTTGCTATGAGGGCTTTGAATTGCCAGTTTCACATGTTGAAATACCAAAACTATCTCCTTTCACAATTGAAGGCTAAGGTTGATGCTCTGGCAGAAGGTATTGATTGTAAAGAGTTGCAAGATTTAGTACATGTTTCTGAACAGGTGGGTAAGCATTCTTTGCAATGTGGTTTTGATGCTGTACAGGCCTCGTCTAGGGTGGCTGCCACTGGGTCAGTTCTTCGCAGGCACGCCTGGCTGAGGGATCAGAATTTGTCTGACCATGTTAAAACAAGGATTTTAGATGCTCCTTTGCAATCTGGCGTGTTGTTTGGTTCTCCTGTTGAGGCAGTTTTAAAGAAAATGGAAGACAAGGCTAAGTCTATGCAGACTGTTAAAGATTTTTGCAGGTCCAGCCTCCAAAGTTTAGTAGAAATTGGCCTACTAAGGGGTGGACGTATCCTTCTTATGATTCCCAGTCTAGGGGTAGATCTAGGCGTGGTAGGGGCAGAGCTCAGGGCTCTTTCAGGCCTAGAACAGGAGTTCTCCTGCACAGTCTTGGTGAGGGCAGGGGTCAGTCCTTTCGTAAACAGACCCAATGACCTACCTTTTCAGCTGCCAGAGCCTTCTCGTCTGGCAGCACCTTTGGGAGGAAGGTTGGCACTTTTCAAAGAAAATTGGAGTTTAATTACCCAAGACAGATGGGTATTGGATATCATACACCACGGCTACAGGTTTTATTTCCATACCTTGCCTCCTTTCAAAGGCATGCCAGGCGTTCCTCCTCAACAAAGAATAGAGGCTCACAAGCAAGTTTCTCTGTTGCTCCAAATAGGGGCCATACAGCCGGTCCCTATGCCAGAAGTGGGCCTAGGATTTTATTCTCGCCTGTTCCTAGTACCAAAGAAGGGGAACACGTGGAGACCAATTTTGGATTTATCTATCCTCAACACTTATCTGGACATTCCCAAGTTCAAAATGTTGACGTTGCAGCAGCTTTTACCTCTGCTGGGCAAAGATCATTGGATGGTAACTTTGGATCTCAAGGAGGCTTACCTTCATGTTCCTATCAGACTAAGTTGCAGGAAGTATCTGCGTTTTCGAGCTGGGACTTCTCACTATCAGTTCTCTGCATTGCCCTTTGGCTTATCTACTGCGCCCAGAGTGTTCACGAAAGTTCTGGCTCCAGTGATAGCTTTCTTCAGGCTAAAAGGAATACAGATCTATCCTTATTTGGACGACTGCCTGATTCTGGCTCAAGGAAGGGAAGAGCTTCTTCATCATTTGGAATATGTGATAGCAGTGCTAAGATGCCTGGGGTATTCTGTGAACGAAATAAAGTCCAGTTTAGTACCCTCTCAGGACATGTGCTTTCCTGGGTGTGAGACTGGATACAGCATCCCAGATGGCCTTTTTAACCCCGGACAAACAAAAGAGTCTATCCCTTTACTTCCATCAACTATCTCATCAGTCCGGGCTGACTGCAAGGACAGTCCTTCAAGCCTTAGGGTTCATGGCATCTTGTATTCTGGTGCTTCCCAATGCCAAACTGCATATGTGGAAGCTACAATGGTATCTCAAAAATGTATGGACACAGCGCTGCCAGGATTTGGACACTGTCATTCAAATAATACCTTGCATTCAAAAGGAATTTTTGTGGTGGGCTCAGGAATGTCACCTAAACAAGGGACTCTCTGTGACCCGGCCAGAGGCGAGTCAGATTTTAACGACAGATGCCTCAGACAAAGCTTGGGGAGCTCATCTAAATGGAAAGTGGATACAAGACAAGTGGCCTGCCAGACTACAACATCTACATATCAACATGAAGGAGATGTTAGCAGTCCAGTTTGCATTAATAGCTTTCAAGGAATTACTTCTTCCAGGGCAGGTGTTGATTCTAACAGACAACACAACTGTCATGTGGTACATCAACAAGCAAGGGGAACATTCTTATCCTCTATGCAGGCAAGCAATGATTTTGTGGGAGACTGCTCTCAGTTTACAGCTCAATCTTCAGGCAAGGTTTCTGCCAGGAGCACAGAACTCCTTAGCAGATGTGTTGAGCAGGCAATTATGGATCCCCACGAGTGGAAATTGGATCCTCATGTATTTCAGAAATTGACAGTGTCATGGGGAACTCCAGACATAGATCTGTTCGCTTCTCCACTAAACCATCAGCTGCCAAAGCTTTGCACAAAAGGTTTCATCCCACAGCTTGGAGAGTGGATGCTCTTTCTTTCAATTGGAGCAATCTTCATGTGTATGCCTTTCCACCTCTGCCTCTCCTCCCAAAGGTACTTCTAAAGGTCAGACAGGACAAGCCAAGGATGATTTTAATAGCTCCGGATTGGCCTCGACAGCACTGGTACCCATTACTGAGAAGTCTGTGGAAGCCTCCATGGCCTTTGCCTTGATTCCACACCTGTTGTCACAGGAGGACAGCCATTTGCTCAATGTCAAGCTTCACTCTCTGCACCTAACAGCCTGGCATATTCTGTTTTGAACCATAGTGGGCCTCCACTTCCTCAGCAAGTTTTGAATGTTATTTTGGAAGCTAGAAGGCCTAGTACAAGGAAAGTGTCAGACAAATGGAAGAGATTTTTATTTTGGAGTGCAGCAAAAGATTTTGATGTTTCTGAGCCTAATTTGTGTGTGGCTCTTCAATATCTTACTGAGTTACTAGACAAAGGTTTGTCTTTCTCTTCCATTAAAGTTCATGCTGCAGCAATTTCGCTCACTATGATTGCGACCCACCATTGTTTTCTCATCCTTTGTTCAAGCAATTTCTTAGAGGGGCAAAGAATATAAGACCCCACGAAGAGCTCCTACTCCTGCTTGGGATCTCAATTTTGTGTTGGAGAAACTCACTCTACAACCTTTTGAGCCTGCAGCTACTTCTGAGTTGAAATATTTGTCATGGAAGACTGCTTTTTGTTGGCCATTACCTCTGCAAGAAGGGTTTCTGAATTGCAGGCCCTTATGGCGGTTGAGCCTTTCTTGATTTTCCATAAGGATAGGGTATCATTACGTACTAATCCTTCCTTTATGCCTAAGGTGGTTTCTAGTGTGGCTTTAAACCAAACTATTCATTTGCCTACTTTTTATGCAAATCCCCAAAATAAAGGGGAAAAGATTTTGCACACTTTAGATGTACACAGGCAGTTGCGTTATTATTTGGACAGAACTAAAGGGTTCAGGCAGTCTCAGCAGTTGTTTGTTTCTTTTGCTTTGAGTTCTCAGGGCAAGCCTGTGTCAAAACAAACTATTTCTTAGTGGATTGGGTTTTGCATTGCTTTCTGTTATTCCCATCATGGCAAGGAGATTCCAGCTGGGATTAGGCCTCATTCCACTAGGGCTACTGCCACTTCAACAGCTTTTTGAGGGAGTGGCAACCAAGGATATTTTGGAGGCAGCTACTTGGAGTTCAGTGCATACTTTCTCTAGGCATTATCACCTGCCACTTTACTCTAAATCCAGGGCTGGTTTGCCACTGCTGTTTTGCAGGGCTTTTTGGCAGCTCCTGCTTCCTTGTAGTTAGCCATCCTCCCTTACCTCTGCTTTGGGATTCTACCCAAGTGTAAGGACTGCAGCAATGTGAGATGAAGAACATAGTACAGTTTTGTACCTACCATAAATGTAGATGTTCAAGATCCACATTGCTGCAGTCCAATTTACCCTCCCTCCTTCCCTCTGTAGTTAGAGGTGGTTGTGTGGGTTGGGTTGTACATATTGTGTATATTGTATATATTGTACATATAATTAGTGCAAGGGTGGTTGGTTGGTTGTTTGCTGTCTTTTGGTTTTGACCTTTATTTTTAGGGTCTTCTGACATCTGGGGCAAGAAAAGACTGAGGATATGACGTCGGTCATGCGCATTTGTACCCTGACGTCCTGATGTCAGTCAAATGCGCCTTGACCGACGTCAGCCTTATACTTTGATATTCGGGCCGACCGAGGACAGCGGACTACCCAAGTGTAAGGACTGCAGCAATGTGGATCTTCGAACATCTACATTTATGGTAGGTACAAAACTGTACTTTTCACTCCAGGACCACTTCCGCTACGATTTGGGTACAATTAGCGGCCATTTCTAATTTTCATATTGGTTTGTCAAATTCTAACATTGTCTCATAAGCTCTGTAAAGCTTTTTTGAGAGGAACATCTCTTCTTAGACCTCCAGTGAGATATCCCCCTCCCCCTTGGGACCTTAATTTAGTCCTAACTTCCTTAATTTTGCCCCCTTTTGAACCAGCAGCTTCCTGCTCCATCAAGTTTCTGTCTTGGAAGACGCTCTTTCTGGTAGCTATCACTTCAGCTAGGCGTGTCTCAGAACTTCAGGAACTATGTGTTCGTCCTCCCTACCTGGTGTTTCACAAGGACAGAGTTGCTCTGAGGACTAATCCTTCGTTTCTTCGTAAAGTCTGCTCAGATCTCCCTGTGTTCTTCCCAAATCATAGCAACAAGGCAGAGTACAAACTTCACCAACTGGACGTTCATAGACAGTTGCGTTTTTACCTGCACAGAACTAAAGAAATAAGAAAGTCAGACTAATTATTCCTTTCTTATGCCTTAAACAAACAAAGGTCTTCCAGTTTCCAAGGTGACCTTATCCAGATGGTTGGCCCACACTATTACTTTTATTTATCAGTTAAGGAACAAAGAGTTACCAATTAAACCGAAAGGTCATTCTACTAGGGGGTTAGCCACCTCCGTAGCCTTTCAGTCTAGGTTGCCCATGGATTCCATCTGTGCAGCTGCCACGTGGGCAAACCCTCATACCTTTATTTCTCATTATAAGGTGGATATGGTCTCCCGGAGCAGAGCTGACTTTGGTTCCACTGTTCTGAAGAGTCTGTTCCACTGAGCCACCCAGGGTGTTAGGTACTAGGGACGCTGTCCCAAACAGCAAGAATGAAGCTGAGATAGACAACTTTAACATTAAGAAGTTATGTACCTACCATAATGTTCCATGTTAGTTGTCTTCATCCCGCCTTCTTTCTTTCGTCCCTCCCTCCCCGGTCAGAGTGGATTTTTTTCCACTGGCTGAGTATTCTTTTTATTGTTATTCTTCTGGCCAGGTCTTTCTAACCTTTTCTAGATGTTAGAATGCATGGAACAACCAGATCTGGAGTAGGGACTTCATTTGTCAGCAACCTGTGGGTCTTGGATCCGATATCGGATCCGAGCCGGCAACTATTTATACAGCTATGGATCCAAGTTCCTAGCTCCTCCCCTCACCCATAATCCCCTGCCAACCCCAAATGACCTCCGATCTAGTTTGCTGCTTTTAGGTGTGACAGCCGGATATTGAGCTCCTGGCATTTTTTCAGATAAGTGACTCTGTTTCTGTCAGATTAGTATAATTTTCATTATTTAAACAGTGTGTGTATTAGGTTTCCCTTTTTTTTGTTAATTTGTAAATTTTTAGAGTTAACCCTCCCCTCGCTGGTCGTTAGTGTGTGCGTGTTGCTTGCTGCTTGCGTTTGGGGCCTAGCATACTTGTGTAGTTTTACTTAGTTTGGGTTATCATGTCAGAGGCCCCCCCAAACCCATCTTCTCCAAGTGCACCGAGTGTGGCCATAAGCTCTCTCCGGCTGATGGCCACACTCTGTTTGTTCGGTGCCTTGGGGTTGAACACCTGTCCTCGGGATGTACCATTTGTGCAGCGTTCAACCCCAGGGCACTGAAGGAGCGGAGGTCGAAGCTGGTCCTGGCGGGACTTTTGCCCCCGGATTCGGCTTTGGCCTCCGCTACTCCCATGGCACCTCCTCAGCCTGTGGTGGTGGCCACTCCTGCCCCCCTTCTCCCGGCCGGGATTCAAACTCCCACTAAGGCGCCGGAGGACAGGGAGGCCAGGAGGGAGAAACTGAGGGAGAAGCACCACAAGCGGCGGGCCGAGGCCTCCCTTCGGCCTCCCCAGCTAAGCGGGCTTCTCCCTCCACGGCCTCCAGGTCTCCTCCTCGGCTCCGATCACCTTGCTTCTCCCTGGGACCCGAGGAGGAGGAGACCCGATCTCCGTCGAGGTCATCGAGGTGGCATTCCAGGCGAGATCCGCCTACAGCCTGTCTGATGCAGGCTTGGACCGGATGATGAGAAGGTTCATCCAGGCTCAGCTGCAGATGGGAGTGCTCCTGCCCCCTTGGGCTCGACACCCTTTTTTGCTCCGATAGCTCCTTCTCCGACCCGCTTCCAGGGTTCAGAGCGCTTGGAGCCGGGCAGCGTTGGAGCCGGGGGTGGGTCGGCGCCGACAGTACTGGGTACTTCGGATTCGACCCTGCCCTAGAGTCTGTCTGTTCTATCGTCGGATCCGACCTCTCGGAGCCGTGGCCCGAGCCTCGGATCCGAGGGATTCAGTGTGCCTTCTGCTCCGTCCAGGTCGGAGCACACTGGTCCCTCGGATCCGGCGCCGGTTCCGATCCCTTCTTCGGATCCGGGTGGGAGTCGGCTTTTGGAGCCCAGGGAGAGTAGCTCCCCCTTGGCCTTCGATGTAGTGGAGAGGGCTCTATCGAGAGCATCCAGACCTCCGGCCCTTGTCTCGGCTACACCCTGCACTCCCTCTCTGCTGGGTCAGGCTTCCATCACCCGGCCACAGGGACAGCCCGCTTCGATGTCCCAGGTTGTTACTTTGGAGCAGGACATTGCTGGTGAGACCTCCTCGGACAGCCCCCCTCGAGGAAGTGCCTCACAAGCATAAGTGTAAGAGGAGGCACATGGACTCCCCCGAGTCCTTAACAGAGGACACGGACTTGGATGATGGGGAAGGCTCCCCAAGGTCACCCCCTGAGGATGTCTCCTTTGGAGACATCATGGAAATGCTCAGGATCGGGGGGGGGTGGGGGTGGTCTGCCTCCAAGGCTTTCTCCGACGAGTCCGTGTTTCTGGAGGCATTCGAAGCAGGCCTGTCTACCTCTTGGGTGTCCCCTCCGGCCGACCCCCTGGTGGACCTTGTTACCACCAGGGTGTGGAAGGAACCGGACACACTGGAGCCAGTCCCTAAACGCCCGGATAGGATTTTGAGCCCCGCAGACCGGTCCCACTGGAGCAAGGGTCCCCCCGTAGATGCCATGTTGATGGCGGCAGCCACTAAGAGGGAACTAGCTCAGGAGAGTCCCTCGGTCCATCCACCGAGCAAGGAGTCCCACTCGATGGATCGCCTTGGGAAGCTGGTATTTAGTTCAGCAACCTTCTCAGTAAGGTCCCTGAACTACATGGCACATGTCATCAGGATGCAGTGAGATCTTATTAAAGAATACGCTGCTTCTCCACCAGAGTCCATGTCGGCGGAGGACAAGCAGTTGTACTCCACTCGTATGGCCACTCTAAGATCTATTTCCAATACCTCTATGCGGCTGTTGTCTCACGCCACTGAGGGAGCCACTAGAGCTAGCGGAGCGGGCCTAGTTATGAGACGCCAGGCCTGGCTCCGACATTGTGACTTCGCGGAGCCCTGTAAGGCGTCCTTTGCGAATGCCCCCTTTGGTAGTTCTGCCTTGTTTGGCAAGACCGTTTGCGAGACACTTGTCCAGAGCAAGAAGGACGGGAAGACGTTGTCTGCCGTCGGAGTCCACTTCCCTGCTCCCCAGAGGTCCTTCTCCAAGAACCAAAAGGGACAGAAGAAGATGTGGTTCCGGAAATCGCAACATTCCCAACCTGCTCCGGACAACCAGTCCTTCCGTGGCAGAGGAGGACAGGGAGGACGCCGCCCTAGAGGCATAGGGGCCCCGAGAAACTTTGGGTCCAGAGAATCTTTCTCTGATCGGCTCACGCAACAGCCCTGAAGGGTTGCCCGACTGCTCCACTCTGGAGGCAGTCGGGGGCGCTTCTCGAGGCATTTGGCGACATGGGAGTCCATCACGTCAGAGCGCTGGGTGCTTCGGATTATATCCAGAGGTTACAAAATCCCAATGCAACATGTCCACAGACTCAGGAACCTCCCCGATGTACCACCCGGTTCGAGGGAGGCTGCAGCCACAGAAATCCAGCAGCTGCTAGAAAAAGAGCCATCCAACCCGTCCCCCCCAGACCAGCTCGGATTAGGGTTTTACTCCAGGTTCTTTCTGGTGCCAAAAAAGATGGGGGACTTGAGACCAATTCTAGACCTTTCCCTCTTGAACCTGTCGGTAACCAAGGAGAAATTCCGAATGGTCACTCTTCAATCCATTCTCCCCCTCTTGCGGGAGAAAGACTGGATGTGCTCAATAGACCTCAAGGATGCGTACTACCACATTTTAATGGACAGACGATCCAGGAGGTTTCTCCTCTTCCGTCTGGGAGCCAGCCACTATCAGTTCAGTTTTAGCAGTGATAGCAGCCCACCTGAGACTCCAGGGAATGCAGGTCTTCCCGTACCTGGATGACTGGCTCCTGGCCGCCTTAACAAGGCATCTACTCTGCTCAGCCATAGACTTTTTTGTTCTCCGCCTAGCCCCCCAGTTAGGCATCATGATCAATACGGACAAATCCTCCCTTGCTCCAACACAAGTGAATAGAGTTCATAGGGGCCAGATTGGATACGAGAAGTCTGCGAGCCGACTACAGAATCTGAGACTTCATGTGTGGGCCATCCTCCAATCAGAAGCTCCACTGGCGGAATTGGTTCTGAGGGCACTGGGCTCCATGGCAGCGGCAATAACGCTTCTTCCATGCGCTCGTCTAAATATGAGGGTACTACAGTGGACCCTTCAAGTACAATGGTCCTTTCAGCTTCTTCCTCTCAATCACCCTATCTCTATCAGCAAGGCTTGCAGGAGGGCCCTGTTATGGTGGCTCCAGTCCCCAGATCTCCATACAGGCCGACCCTTCTGCGCTCCACCTCCTCTCATCACGGTGACCACGGACGCTTATCGCCTCGGGTGGGGGGGGCATTGCTCAGTCAGAACAGTCCAAGGCACGTGGAACGAGCACAGAGACCTCCCTGCATATCAATGTTCTGGAGATGAGGGCGGTGCTGTTAGCGTTGCAAGCACTTCAGAACCTTCTCCCCATAGGAACTATTGCGATACAGACGGACAACATGTCAGTTGTCTGGTACATCTACAAACAGGGGGGAACCAGGTCTTACCCTCTCTGCCGAGAGGCCATGAGGGTGTGGGAATGGGCGATCTCCACCAACCGCTTTCTGATCGCAACACACATTCCGGGACGGGCCAACATTCTGGCGGACAAACTCAGCCGCACTATTCTTTCCCCTTACGAGTGATCTCTCAACTCCCGAGTAGCGAAGCGGATATTTGCAAAATGGGGGCAACCCTGCTGCAATCTCTTTGCCTCTCCCTCAAATACGAAATGCGATGGCTTCTTCGCTCTGATTCCACCACCAGGGGAAGCCCCGAGAGACGCTCTAGTGCATGCTTGGCCGCCCAGTCTACTTTATGCCTATCCTCCTCTACCCCTGATGCTAAAGCTCTTACAGAAAGCCTCTCGGTTGGGGAGCAGAACAATCCTCATTGCCCCATTCTGGCCTCGGCAAACTTGGTTTCCTTACCTGTGGTCTCACTTGGTGAATCCTCCCTGGATTCTGGATCCCAGCCCGGATCTAATATCCCATCCATCAGGCTTACCGACCCCGAATCTGGACAACCTGAAGCTGACAGCTTGGCTGCTCCAGTTCTACTCTTAATCAGGACTCCCGGCATCTCTTCACCAGTCAAAGCCATCTTGGTGGCAGCGCATAAACCTTCCACCAGGAAAGTTTACCGCAGTAAATGGAGGCTCTTTTCCGTCTGGGCGGAACATCATAATTTGGACCCCTTCACTGCTCCAATGTCCTTCAAGGATGCATCTGCAGTCTTCACAAATGGGTTGTCCTGTCGTCAGGCAGCCCTTCGGTCGGCAGGATTCCAAAGTCTGGGTCTGGCTTCGGCTGGTGTCTCACTTCACCCGACGTCATTGCGGCAGTTCTTCGGGTATAAAGGCATCAGCCGACGCCATTTTCCTCAGTCTTTCTTGCCGCGTGGCGCCCGAAGCAGAAGCTGTTCGCAAGTGCCGGTCGGTCAGATCCAGAGATTACTACTACCGAATATTACTTGAAGACTTCTAAAGCTAAGTACCCCGTTGGGGACTCTTTCTTGCCTCAGCCGATGTCAGAGAAAGTGAATAACTGTTTATCTTGTGGGAAACTAATACCTCATAAAGATTTCCACTCCTATTGCATACATTGTTTAGGGCCAGACCACGACGCGTAGCAGCTTGTCTAGCCTGTGCTTCTTTAACCGACGGACGCTTAGGCGCCGGTCGGAGTTTGCTGAACAGATTTTCGGCTCGATTTTGCATATATTATGCCGTTGGATCCTCCGACTACGCAAGTACCAAAACGAAGAAAAGGACCGACACTCGCGGTCCGCGGTTTCGCGAAACCGGTTAAGCAAACCACGAGTGTCTGTTTCGGCGAAACCGAGCAAGCGGTTCTTTCTTCAGCGAAATCATGCCTTCTACCGAGGCCTCTTCTAACCTGGTAGAAGCGGCTTCTGAAATCCAACCTTCTGTTGCGGTTTCACAGGATTTATCAGATACCATCCCACTGGATATTTCTCACCCTGCACGTGCTGCTGCTAGGTCTCCTGCAGCAATGTCTATTACGTCCTCTGCCCGGGCTAAAGCAGCCAAAGCATCAAAAGCGGTGCCTGCCAAGCCCCCTCTCTCAGGCCCAGCACCAGCTCCCATATGCTTACTTTGGCTGAGGATCTCATCTCTTTAATTAGGGAGCCCAGCCTCATCCAGACAGGGCCTCTCCCTCCTCCAGAAAAAAAGGCCTAGAGCAGAGCCCCCTGAGCCAGTATCCACAGATGATTCCTCTGATGACTCAGAACATACAGACCCTCCTGAGGCTGCTTATTCTCCTACGAAGACTCTGATGCTGAGGAGTCCATCCCTTCAGCCTCTCCTCCTGAGGAATTTTCCTTTGGGGAACCTTGCATGCTATGAGGGAACAATTTCAGTGGCAGGGCCAAGATTTCTCAGACTCCAGAAAAAGGCTTAGGACCTTTCTACATTTGCCACAGCATAGGCCTTTAGCTATACCTCCAGTACTTTCTGTTGTTGATGATGCATTTAATGATGCTTGCACTGCTCCTGATTCATTACCTCCGGCTCCTGCTAAGCCCGATAGGTTCTACAGGGTCCCGGACACTCATCACCATTTATATAAGGCTCCTTTTGCAGATCCAGAGACTATCTCCCAGGGTCCTAAAGCTGTAGCAGCTACTTCCACTAAAGCCCCTCCCTCTGAAAGGGAATCCAGGTCCTTAGAGAGATGGGGTAAAAGTTTACACCTCTGCTACTTTGTCAGCTAGAGCTTTGAACTGCCAATTTCATATGATTCAATACCAAGAGTTTATGCTTGACCAGTTGACTAAAAAGCTGTCCTCTGACGAATCTTTAGATAAGAAATATATTCAAGAAATGGTACATAACATACAGCAGGTTAGTAACCATTCTTTAAAATGTGGCTATGATGCACTGGAGGCTTCCTTTAGATCAGCCATGACTGGCACAGTTATCAGGAGGCATGCATGGCTGAAAGAACAGGCATTACCAGACCATGTCAAATCAAAGCTTTTGGATGCACCTATGGACAAGGTCAGTTTATTTGGTTCCCCTGCGCAACAGGTACTAAAAAAGATGGAAGAGAAAGCAAAATCTGTACAAACAGTGAAAGATTTCTTACAAGTTCAACCTCAAGGTTTAGCAGGAACTGGCCCTCCAAGAATTGGTCCTTTCCAGACTCCTCTAGGGCACAAAGAGGCAGGAATAGGCGCGAGAGGCAGAAACCAAACCAGGGGTGCCTACAGGGGACGCCAGTGGCAAGGTAACAACCAGCGAGGCACGGATGCAACCACCACCACTACAACAACTCATTCACAGTGACTTGGCGGTGGCACCGCCTACCAGGGAACAACTAGAAGCACCCTTAGGCGGAAAGCTAACCTTATTTTCAAAGAACTGGCATTGCATCACAAGAGAAAAATGGATTTTGCAAACTATAGACCCAAGGTTACAGGTTCCATTTCAATACTCTACCAAGCAAAAGAGGAATGCCAAACCTGCCACCTACTCAAAGGACAGAAGCTCTAAAGCAAATATCTCAATTACTAAGAATGAGAGCTGTGGAAAAGGTACCACCTTTGGAGCAAGGAAAGGGATTTTACTCCAGACTCTTCCTGGTACCAAGAAAAGAAAACAAATGGAGGCCTATTCTAGACCTGTCCGCTTTAAACACATTCCTCATTGTTCCAAAATTCAAAATGCTGACCCTACAGCAGCTTCTTCCCATGCTGGGCAAGGAGTCTTGGCTGGTAACTCTAGATCTCAAGGAGGCATACCTGCACGTCCCCATAAGACCAATTTGCAGAAGATACCTCAGATTTCTTGCAGGATCAGAGCATTATCAATTCTCAGCATTGCCCTTTGGCTTATCTACTGCGCCCAGTGTGTTCACGAAATGCCTGGCATCAGTAATCGCTCATTGCAGACTTCAGGGGATTCAAATCTATCCCTACCTGGACGACTGCCTGATACAAGCGGACAACAAATTAAAACTAACAGAAGACCTACAAAGAGTCATTTACCTGCTGCAAGCCCTGGGATATACAGTCAATATAAAAAAGTCAAGGCTGATTCCATCCCAAAGAATAACCTTTCTGGGTGCAGAACTGGACACATCAAATCAAATGGCATCCCTAACTGCAGAAAAGAAAGAGCAGCTTCCTCTCTACTTCTTGGCATTAACAAAGCAGAACCATCTAACTGCAAGAAAAGTGCTGCAAGCTCTAGGCTTCATGGCATCCTGCATAATACTGGTCCCTCATGCCAGGCTGCATATGAAAAAGCTACAATGGTACCTAAAGAATTTGTGGTCTCAACACAAGCACAGCCTAGAAACCAAAATTCCAATGATTCCCTGCCTGAAGAAAGAGTTCCTATGGTGGGCCCAGGCCTGCCAATCAAACTCAGGATTGCCCTTCTGCAAAAGCCAACCAAAACAAACCATCACGACAGATGCCTCAGACCTCGGTTGGGGGCACACATGCTGGACAGGTGCATTCAAGGCCTATGGACTCAAGACCAGCTGCACCTGCACATAAATCTAAAGGAAATGGTGGCAGTAAAATTGGCAATCCAGGCCTTCAAACCTTTTCTCCAAGAAGGTCAGCTGATAAGGACAGACAACACCACAGTTATGTGGTACATCAACAAACAGGGAGGCACACACTCATATCCTCTATGCCGGCTGGCACTGGACCTATGGGATGTGGCTCTGGGCTACAACATTCAGTTACAAGCAATTTATGTACCAGGGAAGGAAAACATTCTAGCAGACATATTAAGCAGAACTACCACAGATGCCCACGAATGGATGCTGCATCCGGACATCTTCAAAGCCATCACAAGAGAATGGGGATTACCACAAATAGACTTGTTTGCATCCCCACTCAATCACCAGCTAAAGAAATTCTGCACAAGGACGTACCACCCACTTGCTTGGAAGGTGGACTCCCTATCTTTCAGCTGGAAAAACCTGATAGCATACGCATTCCCACCACTTCCTTTGATGCACAAGGTGCTTCTGAAGATCAAAGAGGAACATCCGAGGATCATTCTGATAGCTCCAGACTGGCCAAGACAACATTGGTATCCATTGCTGAGGAGCATGTCCCGGGAACAAATATGGGCACTGCCCCTGATCCCATTACTGTTAACACAGAACAACTTCAACATCCTGCATCCAAACCTGAAAACTCTGCAGCTAACTACCTGGAACATTACATGACAACAATTAACCCAAATTTATCCCAAAGGGTTAAGGACATAATCCTGGAGGCTCGAAGACCTTCAACAAGAAAGAATTATGCAGCAAAATGGAAAAGATATCTCACTTGGAGTACTGCAAAGGGACAAGAAGTGACACTGGTGAACATAGCCAACATCCTGGAGTACTTGGCAGAGCTCTTCCATACAGGCCTGTCCTACTCTTCCGTCAAGATACATGCCTCAGCTATTTCAGCAGAATACAGCTTGGATCCTCCTGTCTTCTCGCATCCTCTGCTCAGACAGTTTCTGAGAGGAATTAAAAATGTGAAACCTCCCCGGAAACCTCCGTTACCAGCATGGGACTTGAACTTTGTACTAGAAAAGTTGACACTTCCCCCTTTCGAACCAGCAGCAACAGCAGAATTACAATACTTATCCTGGAAGACTGCATTCCTGCTGGCAATAACTTCAGCAAGAAGGGTCTCTGAACTACAGGCATTAATGGCAGTGCAACCCTTCCTGATCTTCCATCAAGATAGAGTGTCCATGAGAACAAATCTTACATTTATGCCTAAGGTGGTATCCAGAGTCTGTTTAAATCAGGCTATCCACCTTCCTACATTCTTCCCCAACCCACAGAACAGGGGAGAAAGGCTACTACATACCTTGGATGTGCATAGACAATTACGCTACTACCTGGACAGGACAAAAACCAACAGAAAAACTGACCAGCTTCTGGTAGCATATGCAACAGGGAAGGAAGGAAAACCAATTTCAAAACAGACAATCTCCAAATGGATAGGAAATTGCATTAGATTTTGTCACTCCTATCATGGAAAGAAAACTCCAGAGAACATCAGGCCTCACTCCACAAGGGCTACAGCCACTACCACAGCTTTCTTACGAGGAGTGGCTACCAAGGACATTATAGAGGCTGCTACTTGGACCTCCGTGCATACATTTGCCAAGCATTATAATTTACCTTTATACTCTAGATCCCGAGCTGGTTTTGCCACTGCTGTTTTGCAAGGGATCCTAACTACACCATAATCTCTACTCATTCCTCCTCCCCTAGTTTAGCTATGGTATTCTACCCATTTGTGAAGACTGCAGATGCATCCCTGAAGGACATAGTACAGTTTTGTACCTACCATAAATGTAGATGTCCGATAGGAATGCATCTGCAGTCAGGATTACCCTCCTCCTTCCCTCTGAGGTACTCCTAGGGTATTTGCCAACCTTCAGCTAGCTTGGGGGGGATCTATTATGGTGTATTTGTTTGTATATATGTACATACATGCTTATTTTGTGTGTTTGCTCTCTACTATTTGGAAACTTTGGCATTTATCCAAATTTAGCCATCCAAGAGGGCACCTGGCATCTGGGGCAAGAAACACTGAGGAAAATGGCGTCGGCTGATGCCTTTATACCCGAAGAACTGCCGCAGTGACGTCGGGTGAAGTGCGACACCAGCCGAAGCCAGACCCAGACTTTGGAATCCGGCCGACCGAAGGGCTGCCTGACGACAGGACAACCCATTTGTGAAGACTGCAGATGCATTCCTATCGGACATCTACATTTATGGTGGGTACAAAACTGTACTTTAACGTCCGTGTTGGACTTCCTCACTGGATTTTTTCAGCAAGGGGCTAGCTGTTCGACAGTCAGTGTACAATTGGCAGCCATCTCCCATTACCATGTGGGACATGAGACAGGTTCTTTGATGTCAGCTAAACTACGTAAAACCTTCCTCAAGGGTACTTTTCTGCTCAGGCCCCCTATCAAAGAAGCCGTACCCCCTTGGGATCTATCACTAGTTCTTCAAGCCTTGACTGCTTCTCCCTTTGAACCAGCTGCCTCGGCCAAACTTAAATATCTGTCTTGGAAAACAGCATTCCTGGTAGCCATCACTTCAGTGAAAAGAGTTTCGGAACTTCAAGCTCTTTCCGTAAAACCCCCTTACTTGGTTTTTCATCAGGATAGAGTGTACCTCAGGACCAATCCCTCCTTCCTACCCAAGGTGGCCTCAGAAACCAATATCAGTCAGTCCATTAACCTACCAGTTTTCTTCCCTAATTATCAAAATAAAGGAGAGTACAAGCTGCATTCTTTAGATGTGCACAGGCAGCTGCGTTTCTATATTCATAGGACTGCTGGTCACAGACAGTCTGATCAGCTGTTCATCTCCTTTGCCAAATTCAGTTTGGGTAAAGCCGTTTCGAAGGTCACCTTATCACGCTGGATTTCCCAATGTTTTCTTCTAGCTTATGAAGCTTCTGGGAGGCCCGCACCTCAAGGAGTCCATGCACATTCCACTCGCTCCATATCTACTTCTGCTGCCTTTAGATCCAGAGTTCCCTTGGATGATATTTGCTCGGCAGCCACTTGGGCCTCATCTCATACCTTTATCAATCACTACAAACTGGACGTCATTTCCAGAGGGAGAGCATCCTTTGGCTCCGCAGTGTTCCGGAACATCCTTCCATGATGGCCGCCCAAGATTCAGGTAGCTGGGGACTCTGTCCCACAGGTTGCTGACAAATTAAGTCCCTACTCCAGATTAAGAAGTTATGTACTCACCATAACGTTCCATCTGAGTAGGTGGCTTCATTTGTCTGCAACCATCCCCCCCTCCTTCCCCCTGGCCTTCAGAAGAGTTAGTTTTGTTGTATTATCCTGCCTTTTCCTGTTGGGATACCTTTCCAGGTATACGTAGGAGGGCAAACTTGATCTGTGGTCATTTGGGGTTGGCAGGGGATTATGGGTGAGGGGAGGAGCTAGGAGCTCGGATCCATAGCTGTATAAATAGTTGCCGGCTTGGATCAGATATCGGATCCAAGACCCACAGGTTGCAGACAAATGAAGCCACCTACTCGGATGGAACGTTATGGTGGGTACATAACTTCTTATTTTTTGATAGGTAATTCAGACACAATAAGAGAGAAACCAGTTATTTCAAACGAGATCTGGGTAGCTATCGCTAGGCATCATAGGATAAGGGGTAGCCTCGAGCCAGTAAACAGCTCTTGAGCTATTGAAGATGGCCGAGTCGAACAGCAAGAAAGAAGGCGAGATGAAGACAACTAGCATGGAACGTTACGGTAGGTTCATAACTTCTTATTCAGGGCCACTGGAGCCCAATTCAAATTCATCTGCACATAAACCAAAAAGAGATGCTAGCTGTACAGAATGCCCTAACAGCTTTCAGATCACTAATCTTTCCAGGACAACTGCTAATAAAAACAGACAACACCACAGTTGTGGTACATCAGCAAGCAGGGGGGAACCCATTCCTGCACACTCTGCAGGCTAGCCATGGCCCTATGGAACATGGCCTTGGACATGCAAGTCCATCTGCAAGCTCAGTTCCTGCCAGGCAAACAAAGCTTACTGGCAGATGACTTGAGCAGAAATCTCCTAGACCCACACTAGTGGCAATTGGAGCACAGCACCTTCAACCTTCTGATCCAGAAATGGGGGATCCCAGAGGTGGATCTCTTTGCCTCCCCCTACAACCACCAGCTCAGCAAATTCTGCACCAGGAATCCTCACAGCAGGGCCTGGAAAGTGGATGCCGTATCTTTTCAAGTGGGTAAGTCTCTCAATCTATACCTTTACCCCTCTGCCCTTCCTTTCAAGAGTATTACTCAAAATAAAACAGGACAGACCAAGAACAGTTCTGATTGCCCCGGACTGGCCACACCAGCACTGGTACCCACTCCTGCACAGCCTGACATCAGTGCTACCCTGGCACCTAGACCAGAATCCAACCCTCCTCCCTCAGCAGGAGGGACAAATTCTGCATCTACAACTGCAAATCCTAAATCTTGCAGCCTGGCTTATTCCTTGAAGTCTCCCCCAGCGACCTTAAGCAAACAGGTACTGGACGTCATTCTTGAAACCAGAAGACTCGGTACAAGAAAATCCTATGCTGATAAGTCGAAAGTTCTGCTCATGGATTCAATCTAAAGGAGAGGACACAACACTGTCCTCTCTACCTCTTATCCTGGATTTACTTAGCAGATCTACTCCACAAAGGCCTGTCCTTTTCCTCCATTAAGATACATGCCTCAGCCATTTCTGCTCATTACAACACTGAGCCACCTCTCTTCTCGCACCCTCTTATCAAACAGTTCCTGAGAGGGGCAAACAACTTAAGGCCACCAAGGAGAGCACCCACCCTTACTTGGGACCTTATCTTTGTACTGGAAAAGCTCATGCTTCATCCCTTTGAACCTGCTGCATCAGCAGAGTTAAAATTCCTCTCTTGGAAAACAGCCTTGATTTTAGCCATTACTTCAGCTAGAAGAAGAGTGTCTGAGCTACAAACACTGATGGCTGTGGAACCCTTCATTATTTTCCATGCTGGCAGGGTTTCCCTCAGGACTAACCCTTCCTTTATTCCTAAAGTGGTGTCCAGTGTGGCTCTCAATCAATCCATCCATTTGCCAACCTTCTTCCCTAATCCTCAAAATAAAGGGGAAAGGATCCTGCACTCCTTGGACGTGCACAGACAGCTCAGATTCTACCTTGATAGGACTAAGCCCTTCAGATAATCTGACCAGTTACTAGTCAGCTTTGCAACAGGGGCAGAGGGCAAGGCCATTTCAAAACAAACTGTTTCCAAATGGATAGCAGACTGCATCCATTTCTGCTACAAGCACCATGGGAAACAAACCCCTCAGGGGTTCAGAACACATTCCACTAGGGCAACATCTACCTCTATAGCATTTCTCATGGGGAGTTACTCCCAGGGACATCTTGGAGGCTGCTACCTGGAGTTCTGTACACACCTTCACCAAGCATTACCACCTGCCTATCTTTCCCAAATCCAGGGCAGGATTTGCTACAGCAGTCTTGCAAGGCATACTAGCCAGCCCTAATTCTTCTCGACTGCCTCCACCCTTCTTAAGCTTAGGGAATCCACCCAAGTGTGATGACCTGCAACAGTGAAATATTAAGAACATAGTACAGTTGTGTACACTTACCATAAATGTAGATGTTAGAGTTTATTCACTGTTGCAGTCCTGGTTTCCCTCCCTCCAGCCCCCTGGTTTCTCTCTCTCTCTCTCCTATCTATGGCTATTACTACCCCCTTCTGGGGTATTGGTGTTGGTATTTACTTTTTACTGGTGGTGGTTCCCCCACCATAACTTCGCTCCCTATTTGGGGCAAGAAAAACTGATGTAATCGTGTCTGCAGCCTGTTTTTATACCCCTGACGACCTGATGTCAGTCCTGGAGCGACAGCATCCGACGCAGAAATACTAATTCTCTGGTATTCGGGCCAACTGAGGGATACTTGCAGGCAGATAACACAAGTGTGATGACTGCAACAGTGAATACACTCAGACATCTACATTTATGGTAAGTGTGCACAACTGTAGTATGTCATTCTCTTCCATGTTGCAGTATTCCTTCCTGCCCACCACTCCCCCCAGATCTTATACCTTTTCTGTACTACCTACAGTTCCGGTAGGTCTCCAAGTCACACACCTGCAAACAACTGGCATACCTCCTACTGGGCCTTATTCTCTGCCTGCTTGCCTTCAAGTTCTGAGGATTGTGCATGCAGATGTCAAATTTAAGGCCCCTGGTTTATGGCCCTGCGTGTGACGTCCCACACACACTACAGCAGCCAAGCTGAAGCTTTTTTTATAGAAGTCGACTACGAGTTGCCTGAGGGCAGGAAATCCCACACCTAGAGTACTGCGACATGGAAGAGCAGGAAAACTATGGTTATGGTAAGATTTTACACAACTATTCTTTACTTGTACTTGCAATAGGCAGCTCGAGTGCTACCTTGACAAAACAAAGCCCTTTAGGAAGGCAGAAGGCATTTTATTTCCTTTTCTGGCACAAAGAAAGGTCAGCCTGTCTAAGCATTTCATTGCACATAGGTTGCCCTTTGGTATTTTGTTACACCCACCATGGTGAGGCAAATCCAGGCAAGGTTATAGCACTTTTCACCAGGGCCTTTTCTTCATCAGTGACATTTTGGAAAGGAGGGGACTCAGTGTCCCGGAGGCAGCAGCTTGGTCCTCCATCCTTACCTTTATGAAGCAGTGCATATTGGATGCTTTTCTAGATTCAGAGCAGGTTGTGCAAGGACCGTTATCCAGGTACTTCTGTACCCTTTATCCTTCCTGTTCCCATTTAGGTAAGCTTTGGCAGTCTAATCATATGCAAGTAAGGCATATAAAAGTAAGTTTGTTGAACATAGTATAGCTGTGCAAATTCCATTTACCTATAACAGTAGGTGTGTGTAGAACACATTGCCTTACTAGAAGTACCCTTCCACCATCCCCCTTTTTGTTAGATGCATACAGTTCATTGTAGGAGGTGCTGTTGGGGTGTGTCTGTGTGCATGTGGTTTTGATATAGCAGTAGGATGTCCTCGTATTCCCATGCTGCAGTATCCCTAACACGAGGGAGATTCTGCCTAGGCAACTCAAATGTCTGGCCAGTATACCAAAGACTTAAGCTACTGCAAGGTGCGTGTGTCGTTGCACATAGTACAGCCGAGCGTCTGCCCGTTAGTAATTTTGTTCTGTGAGCATCTGCTGTTACAGGTAAGTGGAACTTTTATGCAACTGTACTTTCACCCACCTTTCTCGCTTGGCAAGGGAGAACCTTTTCATTTTGCCACAGCATGTCAGCCTTCTAATGCAGGGCAGGTGGGGTCCCTTATTTACCAAAATCTATCCATCCTGAATCTAGCAGCTTGGAAGATGTGATCTTCCTTACCATTGGGCACATTTATTCCAAAGGTGTGCTTGATTATCATGAAGGAGAGTCTAGGAAGCGAAGTACCTGTGAATCCTGTCTGGCTAAATGGAGAATGTTTACTCTGCGTTGCCAAATGAAGGGGGTACATGCAGGTCAAACAGCTGTTCTCCAAGCTGTTCTCTACTAACCCAGATTACACCTTAGTAAAGGTTATCTTGACTTTTTATGTCTTCTGTTATTGCCCCCATGGCATCTAAACCACTTGGCATGCAGTTCTTAAAGGGCATTTTTCACTTTAGAACCACCAGCACCAGTTGGTGTGTAAACCTCGTTCTGGGGGGGGAAAATACTTGACACTATTAGCCTGCTGCTTCTACTTCATTAAGGAGCTTGTCTTGAAGGAAAACAGCTTTAAGTGATATCAACCAGGAGAGTCAAAAAGCTGACAGTGTTAACATGCAAAATCCCTTTCTTGGTTTCCTCAGTGTGTTACCTTTTGAACACTTGTCCACATTGTACCAAAGATTATTGCAGAAGTAGTACTGAATTGGAACATTCAATTTCCATTTCCCTTTTTTGTGCATCAGAGCAGAGGAGAGAATTTGTTTGAATGCACACAGACAACTGGTGTTTTTCCTTCACAGAACTAAAACTGTGAAAAGATCGGAGTAATTCTTTTGTCTCCTTTGCCAAAAGTAAGAATAACTTACCTGTGACCAAACAAGTTATCCATTTGACTAGTATCATATTTTATTAATTTGTGCCACAAAGTCCATGAAATGTCATTACTGGGCAAAGTAAAGTCATGCTGTACCAAGGCCTTAGCCACTTCGACTGCTTTCCTGATAATAGCAGTCCAAGGAATTTTTGAAGCGACCATTTGGTCTTTTGTTCATTTAATTTGGAGCTTGCTTCCACTACATTAACGGGGTTTACTGAGGACATCCTGAAGGGTGTGTTACTCTACATATCTGCCCTGTAACCAGGCACTGTGTCTGCAGCAGCGATCCACATAAAGAACATTGTCATATTACAGTTGTAGATGGGAAATGGAGAATCTGCTGCTTTCCTGAGTCCTTCCCATCATCACCCAACAAAACTGGGGTTTCCAGGCCACAGGACAAGTAATTACCCCCCCCCCCCATTCCATTCCTTTCTCTCTCCTCTGTGTCTTGTTCAGGAACTGCAGGAGGCCGCAGTTTCTACAGGTCACAGATGGGAATCCTTCATCATTGTCTTGCAGTGTGTTTCAGGACTGGAATTCATACCAGTCGTGAGACTGAGGTGACAAAATGACAAGGTGTACACCAGGCTTATACCAGGTGTGTGATGGTATCTGAAGTAAGGAGGGAATCTTCCTGGCTGAGAAAGAGGAATTGTGCTCTTCCCTCAAGTCTGAACGATTATCAAACTTCATTTTGCATTTATTTCCTCGGGTAATTGCAGCAATGACTGTACATGAGCATGTACAGTTACAGTAAGTTGACTTTGTAACTGTACTCTGTGCTGCCTGTATGCAGAAGCCTATATCTCATTCCCCCTCTTAGATTTCTTTATATATTCTACTACAAAAATGCCCATTTGAAAGTCTGGGATTACCAGCCAAGTAGGTAAGTGTACTTGTGCTCATCTCTGAAGTTAATCTTTCTTTTACAATAGTTTATTGTTTAGGCCTTGACCATGACATATAACCTCTTGTGACATCTGAAAAACTTTTAAGTCCAAAAGTGTCAAAGCTAAGCAGAGTGCTGTGCTTGCACATTTAAACCACAAGAAGCTAAAAGCATTTCATCTGCAGTTAGTACATGACATATGACAGAAAATGAGACGCTTCACAGAGACTCTTGCTCTCAGGTCTAAGGAGAGACCTTAATGGCCTGAAAACACTATTAATGAGGTGGTGCTTGTCTAGCCTCCAGGCCTGGTATCTAAAGAGTTGCTTACCTCTGACAAGGCCCTACTGGAGGCTGACTGGTTAGACAACTCAAACATGTCCATCCAGATCAAGCATTGGGTGAACCTCTGATGCAGACTGCTGGACACTGCCTACAAAAAGCACCTTCTTTTGAAGTGGAGAGCCATTTGCTTACTGCTTTTGATAGTGGATGATTAGTAATGCACAACTGAATGCTCTAGCACAGTTTCCATTAAACTCCCTAACCCAGAACCTAGGAAGCCTCAGAACAACACTTCACTGATTCTACAGGTCAGGTACATCATCTGACTGTTTCTCCTTAGAAGGCTTTTTAACCCTTTTGCAAGGTTGACTGTCAGGGTACACCAAACCATCATTCTGGCCATAGCAGGGATATCTCCTCCTGTCCCTTATGCATTCCTGCCTCTGACCTCAGTGGTGATCCAGAAAGCCATTTATGAGAAACCAGTAAATGTTCACATTGATCACTGTTGCAGTAGCTTTAGCTATATGGGTTATGTCCTGCCAAGGTTATAACAAATGACCAACTTCCATAGCTTCATAGCACCTTCCACGCACCAAAACTGTCAAGCAGCTGAACTGACTAAACAGGTTCGGGCGTGAAGCCCTTCACACCTTTACTGCTGCTCCTCGAGGAGCGGTGACTGGCAATCTGCTTGTGCTGTACCTTTGTTGGATAGATAAGTTTCTTTTAGAGGAAGAAAAGCTTCCTTTTTCTTATTTGTGTTGCTGATGTTCTTCGTCTTCCATTGCTGCAGTCCTGACTATTGGGTATAGTCCGCGTCCAGTCGGCCCGAATACCAGAGTATAAGGCTGACGTCGGTCAGGGCGCATTAGACTGACGTCAGTACGTCAGGGTACTAATGCGCATGACCGACGTCATATCCTCAGTCTTTTTTGCCGCATGGTCCGATGCAGAAGCAGTTTTGCGAGTGCAGGTTGGCGTACTGAAATATTTCCGAAACCGGAGTTTCAGACCGAAACAGAGTTGGCTAAGTACCCGTTGGGGAACATTTTGGTTTTTCTTGCCTCAGTATTTTACGGATGTCAGAAAAAGTGAATAACTGTATTTCTTGTGGGAAACAGATACCGCATAGGGATTATCATACCTTGTGTATACCTTGCTTAGGGCCTGAGCACGGCGTTGTTGGTTGCCGCTCTTGTGCTAGGTTTAACAAGCGCACTATTAAGAGGAGGTTAGACGGTGCCAGGTTAGTGTTTGGGAAGCGTTGCAATTATAAAATGCCGTCGGATGCTCCGGCCGCTTCCTCAAGAAGCGCAAGGATAAAACAGTGAAGCCTAGGGTTGAGGAACCGGCAGTCCCGGACGTCGGTTCTTTAGAAACTCAGTGGAGCCGGAGGTTTTGCCAGGAGTTTCCATGGAGTCCCAGGCAGAAACTTTACTCTTACAGGATGTGCCTTCTCAGGAGGTAGGCCAGGCTGAGGGGGCTTCTCAGGTGACTGTTCTTCCCTCTCTTCCCAAGGTAGTTAGAGCCTCTCCTTCTGTTGCCAAAACTTCTTTAAGAGGTAGGCCTAGTTCAGCTTTAATGGGGGCTTCTCCTAGCATTTCGGGTTCTGTACCTAAGAAACATATGCTTAAAATGGCAGAAGATTTGATTACTATGATTAGGGGTTCTATGCCCCCGCCTGATAAGAGGCCTAGGGTGGAACCGGAGTTTGATAGTTTTGAACAGTGTTCAGAGGCTTCAGAATCTTCTGTGGAAGAGATGCAGGAGTATCCCACTTATTCTGATTCTGATGTGGATGATTCCACTCCTACAGCTTCTCCGCCTGAGGATTTCTCATTTTCAGAGACTTTGCATTCCATGAGGGAGCACTTTAAATGGGAAGGCCAGGATTACTCTGATTCAGGAAAAGGCTTAGGGAGTTCTTGTTTTACCCCAGCATAGGCCTTTAGCTATTCCTCCTGTGTTGAATGTGGTGGAAGATGTTTTGCAGAGGCTTCCCTGAACCCTGATTCTTTGCCTCCTGCTCCTGTTAAGCCTGATAGGTATTATAGGGTGCCCGAAGCTCATAAATATTTGTTTGAGAGTCCTAGGGCGGACCCAGAAACTATTTCTCAAGGGCCTAAGGGTGTAAAGGCCTCTGTGGTTAAAAATCCTGTTCCCACTGATAAAGAGGCAAGGGCTTTGGATAGGTGGGGAAAGAAAGTGTATACTTCTTCCACTCTAGCCATGAGAGCTTTGAATTGTCAGTTTCACATGCTAAAATATCAGAATTATCTCCTTTCACAATTGAAATCTAAGGTGGATGCTTTGGCGGAAGGTATTGAGTGTAAAGAGTTGCTGGATTTGGTTCATGTGTCTGAACAAGTGGGTAAGCATTCTTTGCAATGTGGTTTTGATGCTGTACAGGCCTCCTCGAGGGTGGCTGCTACCAGTTCTGTTCTTCGCAGGCATGCCTGGTTGAAGGATCAGAATTTAGCTGAGCATGTTAAGACAAGGATTTTGGATGCTCCTTTACAGTCTGATGTGTTGTTTGGATCGCCTGTGGAAGCAGTTTTAAAGAAAATGGAGGACAAAGCTAAGTCTATGCAAACTGTTAAAGATTTTTGCAGGTGCAGCCACGAAGTTTAGTAGAAATTGGCCTGCTAAGGGGTGGACATATCCTGCTTATGATTCTCAGTCTAGGGGTAGGTCTAGGCGTGGTAGGGGCAGGGCTCAAGGTTCTTTTAGGCCTAGAACAGGAGTTCACCTGCTCAGACTTCTGGTGAGGGCAGGGGTCAGTCCTTTCGTAAACAGACCCAATGACCTGTCTTTTCAGCTGCCAGCAGATTCACGTTTGGCAGCTCCTTTGGGAGGAAGACTGTCTCTTTTCAAAGAAAATTGGGATTTAATTACTCAAGACAAATGGGTGTTGGATATCATTCACCACGGTTACAGATTTTATTTCCATACAATGCCCCTTTCAAAGGCATGCCAGGCGTTCCTCCTCCACAAAGAAAAGAGGCTCACAAGCAAGTTTCTCAGTTACTTCACATAGGGGCCATTCAGCCAGTCCCTGTATCAGAAAGGGGCCTAGGATTTTATTCTCGCCTGTTCCTTGTACCAAAGAAGGGATACACGTGGTGACGAATTTTGGATTTATCTATCCTCAACACTTATCTGGACATTCCCAAGTTCAAGATGTTGACGTTACAACAGCTTTTACCTCTGCTGGGCAAAAATCACTGGATGGTAACTTTAGATCTCAAAGAAGCTTACCTTCATGTGCCTATACGGCTAAGTTGCAGGAAGTATCTGCGGTTTCGAGCTGGAAATTCTCATTATCAGTTCTCTGCATTGCCCTTTGGCTTATCTACTGCGTCCAGTGTGTTCACAAAGGTTCTGGCTCCAGTAATAGCTTACTTCAGGCTTCAAGGAATTCAAATCTATCCTTACTTGGGCGACTGCCTGATTCTGGCTCAAGAAAAGGAAGTTCTTCTACAGCACCTGGAATATGTTATCGCAGTGCTAAGATGCCTAGGGTATTCTGTGAACGAAATAAAGTCCAGTCTAGTACCCTCTCAAGACATGTGCTTTCTGGGTGTGAGACTGAATACAGCAGCCCAGATGGCCTTTTTAACCCCGGACAAACAAAAGAGTCTGTCACTTTACTTCCATCAACTATCTCATCAGTCCGTGCTGACTGCAAGGACAGTCCTTCAAGCATTAGGGTTCATGGCATCTTGTATTCTGGTGCTTCCCAATGCCAAACTGCATATGAGGAAGTTACAATGGTATCTCAAAATGTATGGACACAGCACTGCCAGGATTTGGACACTGTCATTCCAATAATACCTTGCCTTCAAAAGAATTCTTGTGGTGGGCTCAGGAATGTCACCTAAACAAGGGACTGTCTGTGACCCGGCCAGAGGCAAGTCAAATCTTGACGACAGATGCCTCGGACATTGCTTGGGGAGCTCATCTAAATGGAAAGTGGATACAAGACAAGTGGCCTGCCAGACTACAGCATCTACATATCAACATGAAAGAGATGTTAGCAGTCCAGTTTGCATTAATGGCTTTCAAGGAGTTACTTCTTCCAGGGCAGGTGTTGATTCTAACAGACAACACAACTGTCATGTGGTACATCAACAAGCAAGGGGGAACACATTCTTATCCTCTATGCAGGCAAGCAATGATTTTATGGGAGACTGCGCTAAGCCTGCAACTAACTCTTCAGGCAAGGTTTCTGCCAGGAGCACAGAACTCCTTAGCAGATGTGTTAAGCAGACAAATCATGGATCCCCACGAGTGGAAACTGGATCTTCATGTATTTCAGAAACTGACAGTGTCATGGGGAACTCCAGACATAGATCTGTTCGCTTCTCCACTAAACCACCAGCTGCCAAAGTATTGCACAAAGGGGTTTCATCACACAGCTTGGAAAGTGGATGCTCTGTCTTTCAGTTGGAAAAACCTTCATGTGTATGCCTTTCCACCTCTACCTCTTCTTCCAAAGGTACTGTTAAAGGTCAGACAAGACAGGCCAAGGATGATTTTGATAGCTCCAGATTGGCCTCGGCAACACTGGTACCCTCTACTACGGAGTCTGGTAAAGAAGCCTCCATGGCCTTTACCTCTGATTCCTCATCTGTTATCTCAGAAGGACGGTCATCTGCTCAATGTCAAGCTACACTCTCTTCATCTAACAGCTTGGCATATTCTGTGTTGAAACACAGCAGGTCTCAACTTCCTCAACAAGTTTTAAATGTGATTATGGAAGCTAGAAGACCTAGTACAAGGAAAGTGTATGCAGAAAATGGAAGAGATTTTTATTTTGGAGTACAGCAAAGAATTTGGAGATTTCTGAGCCTAATTTGAGTGTGGCTCTTCAATATCTTACTGAATTATTGGACAAAGGTTTGTCCTTCTCTTCCATAAAGATTCATGCTGCAGCAATTTCAGCTCACTATGATTGTGACCCACCTATGTTTTCGCATCCTTTGTTCAAGCAGTTTCTTAGAGGGGCAAAGAATATAAGACCCCCACGTAGAGCTCCTACTCCTGCTTGGGATCTCAATTTTGTGTTGGAAAAACTTACTCTACAACCTTTTGAGCCTGCAGCTACTGCTGAATTGAAATACTTGTCATGGAAGACTGCTTTTCTGTTGGCTATTTCTTCTGCAAGAAGGGTGTCTGAGTTGCAGGCCCTTATGGCAGTAGAGCCCTTTTTGATTTTCCATAAGGATAGGGTATCATTACGTACTAATCCTTCTTTTATGCCTAAGGTGGTTTCTAGTGTGGCTTTAAACCAAACTATTCATTTGCCTACGTTTTTTGCAGACCCTCAAAATAAAGGGGAAAAGATTTTGCACACTTTAGATGTACACAGGCAATTGCGTTATTATTTAAGCAGGACTAAGGATTTTAGGCAGTCTCGGCAGTTGTTTGTTTCTTTTGCTTTGAGTTCTCAGGGCAAGCCTGTGTCAAAACAAACTATTTCTAGGTGGATTGGCTTTTGCATTGCATTTTGTTATTCCCATCATGGCAAGGAGATTCCAGCTGGGATTAGGCCTCATTCCACTAGGGCTACTGCCACTTCAACAGCATTTCTAAGGGGGGTGGCAACTAAGGATATTTTGGAAGCAGCTACTTGGAGTTCAGTGCATACTTTCTCTAAGCATTATCACCTTCCTATCTACTCTAAGTCTAGGGCTGGTTTTGCCACAGCTGTTTTGCAAGGCATGTTGTCAGCTCCTACTTCTTTATAATTTGCCAGCCTCCCTTACCTCTGCTTTGGGATTCTACCCAATAGTCAGGACTGCTGCAATGGAAGGCGAAGAACATAGTACAGTTTTGTACCTACCATAAATGTAGATGTTCGAGGATTCCATTGCTGCAGTCCAATTTACCCTCCCTCCTTCCCTCTGTATTTAGGGGTGGTTGTGTAGGTGAGTTTACATGTTTATATTTTTGTATATATTGTTGTATATATTGTACATGTTTTGGTGCAGGTTTTTGGGGCTTGTCTTTTAGGGTCTTCTGACATCTGGGGCAAGAAAAGACTGAGGATATGACGTCGGTCATGCGCATTAGTACCCTGACGTACTGACGTCAGTCTAATGCGCCCTGACCGACGTCAGCCTTATACTCTGGTATTCGGGCCGACTGGACGCGGACTATACCCAATAGTCAGGACTGCAGCAATGGAATCCTCGAACATCTACATTTATGGTAGGTACAAAACTGTACTTTTTATCACATTCATCTTTAGTAAAGTTATTTTAAAGCTAGGAGTTTTGTGTTTTAGTGGCGTGTCAGGACTGTGACATACTTTTAAACTGTGTGTGTTGGTCTACATTTCTGCCCTGTAACCAGACATAGTCTGTAGCAGTGATCCACATAAACATCATGTTACAGGTGTAGATGGGAAGTGGAGAAACTATTGCATTCCTGAGTCCCTCCTATCACCCGCCCCCCCAAAACTGGCGGTTCCAGGCCATAGGGCAAGTAACTTAATTTTCCGCTCATTCCTTTCCTTTCTTTCTCTCCCCCTTTGTCTTGTTCAGGAACTGCAGGAGGGTGCAGTCTCTACAGGTCACAGATGAGAATCCTTGAGCATTGGCTTTTAGTATGGTTAGCACTGGAATTCATGCCAGTTCTGACTGAGATGTGGGAGGGGGGGCAACAAGATGAGAAGGTGTACACCAGATTTATTATACACACCTCTCAACTGTACAGACTTTTACAGAATGTCCAGATCTGAAGTAGGTAACTTCATTCTTTCTGCACATATGGGTATTCGGATCAGAGCTGGAAAAACTTTTACAAGCATCAGCTCCAAGCTCCTCCCCTACCTATAATACATCACTTCCTCCTGACTAACCCCAGATCTCATTTGCCGCTCTAAGAGTTAGCATTGTGGTCTCTGAGCTGTAAGCGATACCTGTTCCTCTTTTCCTCCCCCCTTCACGCGTGGTCGTCGTGTTAAAGAAAAAAAGTTTTTTTCTGTGTAGCTTGTTGGTAGTTATAGTTCCCGCCTAGGCCCCATCGCTTGTTTTGTGTGTGTGGGCCTTAGGGTTTAGTTACTGTTCCGCCCTTATGGCTGAACAGCCTAAAGTTCTTTTTAAAAAATGCACAGTGTGTGGTCACAAGCTCTCACCAGCCGATGGCCACACTCTGTGTGTTCTTTGTTTAGGGGTTTCCCATTTGTCAGCCTCCTGCGACATTTGTGTGGGTTTTAACCCCAGGGCCTTGAAAGACAGTCGGGCTAAGCTCGTGGCCAAGGGTCTGCTGCCAGCTTCTGCCCTAGAGTCTGCCTCGGTCTCCGCTCCAGCCACTGACTTCTTGCAAGCAAGGACTCAACCTCCACTCATCCTGCGGCCTCAGATTCGTCCCAGAAAGGTAGGGACAAGAGAGAGAGGGAGAAGCGCCACAAAGAGAGGGACAGGCCCAGGAAAAGATCCCCCAACTTGGAGTCTTTCTCCAGCCCCTCTTCTAAAGTCCCCAGGTCCTGTTCTCGGCACCGCTCTCCCCGTTTCTCGCCGGAGCCGATGAAGCCCTCAGAGCCGAGGCACTCCCCTCAGATCCAGCCAAGACCCGCTTCGGTCGCTTCTTCTTCAAGGTCGACTCAGAGTGTCTCCGACCTTGACAGGCTGATGAGGAGGTTCATCCAGATTCAGATTCAGATGGGGGTCTTACTGGTCCACTCTCCCATCGGAGAGGGTCCTTCTACAATTCTATTTCACGCAATTTCTCCTTCCCCGATCTGACCTAATGCTTCGAGGTTCTCTGATCCGAGGCCCTTTGGAGCTGTTGGTTCGGCGCCTACGGTTCTCGTTTCCTCAACGCCGGCCATCACCTTGAGTTCCTTGGATCGGATTTCGGATCCAGGAGACTCTCGGGGCCGTGGTCAGGGAGTCAGACCAGAGGGTCGAGGTAATTCTCTTTCGGATCCCATCCTTGGTGCCCAGACTACCCTGCCTTCGGCTCTGATCCCTGCTTCGGACCCGGGGAGGCCCTCATCCTTGGGGATTACGGAGGTGGGCTCTCCATCTGCATTCAGGGCAGTGGAAAGGGTTCTCTCCCAGGGGTTGAGACCACAGCTCACCTACTCGGATCCTACCCATACCTCCCTGTTTTCGGATTCTGCTCCCCTCACTCTGTCTCAGGGACAGCCCATGCCAAAGCAACCCCATGTTCCCCTCAGGGAACCCCCGGAGGCTTACGAGTCCTCTTCAGAAAGTCCCACTGGAGAGTAACCTTGTAAACACAAGTGTAAATGGAGGCACTTGGACTCCCCTGAGTCCATTACCACTGATTCGGACTTAGATGAAGGAGAGGGTTCCCGCAGATCACCTCCTGAGGATGTCTCCTTTGGAGACATTATGGAGATCCTCCGCCAAAAAGGAGGTTGGTCAGCCCCCAAACCCTCTGCGGATGAGTCCGTGTTTCTGGAGGCCTTTGGCGCGGGCCCATCTACTTCCTGGGTTTCCCCACCAGCCGACCCTTTGGTGGACCTCATCACCACTAGGGCATGGAAGGATCCTGACACCGTGGAGCCTATACCCAAAAGACCGGACAAAATTCTTTCCCTGCCGTCAGGCAGGCAGGCATGGTCCAAAGGAGCCCCTGTGGACGCTTTGGTGGTTGCAGCTGCCACAAAGAAAGAACTGGCACAGGAGAGTTCCTTGGTCCATCCACCAGACAAGGAGTCCAGGTCGATGGATCGTTTCGGGAAGCGTATGTACTCGTCAGTGACTTTTTCTATCTGTGCGCTGAATTACTTGGCACATGTTACCCGACTGCAGCGTGATCTTATAACGGAACTAACTGAGTCGCCCCCGGAGTCTCTGTCACAGCAGGACAAGCAGTCCTTTACTGCAAAGATGACTACACTGAAATCATTGACAAATACATCTATGCGTCTCATAGGTTCATAGATTAGTGCTAAGCTAATTGCCCTTGCAAGCCATTTTAAGCCTAACCAGTTATCCCATGTGAGACTCAAACCCTGCATCTTTTGTTTGTAAGGCAAACACTTTAACCATTAGGCCACCCTCCCAACCCCTCCTCTCCCATGCCACGGAGGGAGCCGCTAGAGCTGCTGGTACAGGCATTGCCTTGATGCGGCACGCCTGGATCAGACTGCGTCAATTTGCAGACCCCTTTAAGGCGTCTTTTAACGCCGCTTTCGATAGATCATCCCTCTTTGCAAGGACAGTACGCGACACGCTCATCCAGAGTGAGAAGGACAGAAAGACTTTGTCTGCCTTCGGAATCTGCTTCTCTAACCCCCAGAGATCCTATTCCAGGAACCAAAAGGGGCAAAAGAAGATGTGGTTCCAGATTTCACAGTCTTTCCGGGACACTCAGGACTATTCGTCCCCCAGAGGTAGAGGGGGACAAGACCGACACCGTCCCAGAGGCAGAGGGGGTCCCAGAAACCTTGGGTCTGGGGAACCCTTTTCCGACAGGCCCGCACAGCAACCCTGAGGGGTTGCCTGACTGCTCTACTCTGGAGGCAGTCTGGGGAAGATTCTCCTTACATCCAGCGGCATGGGAGTCCATTACTACAGACCGCTGGGTGTTAAACATCATATCCAAAGGCTATTCAATCCCTTTCATATCATCTCCCATAACTCCAGCACGCCTCCCAGATGTTCCACCCGATCACAGGGAGGCCGCAGCTTTACAGGTTTCGAAACTGTTACACAAACGAGCCATCGAACTGTTCCCCCCACCGACAAGTCCGGATCAGGCATCTACTCCAGGTTCTTTTTAGTGCCAAAGAAGACTGGGGACCTCAGGCCCATACTGGACCTGTCTAGCTTCAACCTGTCGGTAGAGAAACAAAAATTCTGGATAGTCACTCTACAGTTCATTCTACCGTTTCTAAGAGAATGCGACTGGATGTGCTCGTTAGACCTCCAGGATGCTTACTATCATATCAAGGTCCACAGAAGCTCCAGGAGGTTTATGCGCTTCCGGCTAGGGGCCGGTCACTTTAAATTCAGAGCCCTGCCCTTTGGTCTCACCACAGCCCTAGGGTGTTCTCCAAGCTAATGGCAGTCGTAGCGGCTCACCTGAGACTTCAGGGCATTCAGGTATTCCCCTACCTAGACTGGCTCTTCGCTGTATCCACCAAACATCTCTTGTGCCAGGCCCTACACTACTTTCTCGGTCTGGCT
Organism: Protopterus annectens; assembly: GCF_019279795.1. Classification (NCBI taxonomy): domain Eukaryota; kingdom Metazoa; phylum Chordata; order Ceratodontiformes; family Protopteridae; genus Protopterus; species Protopterus annectens. Next base: position 1,092,894,250 of record NC_056739.1, on the reverse strand, counting down.
CACAAGTTAGGCATCACAATCAACCTCAACAAGTCCCACCTGGCTCCGGTTCAGGTCATAGACTTCCTCGGGGCATGGTTGGATGCTATTCAGTCAAAGATCTTTCTCACCCCGGAAAGGATAGAAAATCTCAGACTCCACGTGTCGGCTATCTCGGAACACTCTGTAGTCACAGCAGGCGATGTTCTCAGGGCCTTGGGTTCGATGGCAGCCTCCATTTCCATTCTCCCTCTTGCACGTTTTCATATGAGAACCCTTCAGTGGAATCTAGCAGTTTAATGGTCCTGGCTAGACCTCCCGATGACTTTCCGAATCAACCGGACATGCAGAATGTCACTCCAGTGGTGGCTTCAGTCATCAGACATACTTGCGGGGTGCAGCTTTCTAGCCCCGCCGGCCCAAGCCATGGTGACCACGGACGCCTCCCAGCTCGGGTGGGGGGGAGGGCACTTCCTGGGAAGAACAGTCCAAGGCACGTGGTCCCTACTAGAGACCAAGCTACACATCAATGTCCTGTAGATGAGGGCAGTGCTTTTAGCGTTTAAAGCCTTCCATCCTGTCCTACCTCCAGGGACAGTGGCCATTCAGTCGGACAACATGTCAGTAGTTTGGTATATCAGCAAGCAGGGAGGGACCCGATCCTACCCTCTTTGTCACGAGGCCATGAGAGTTTGGGAGTGGGCCATATCCACCAACCGGTTTCTGATAGCAACGCATATCCCGGGATGCTCCAACATTTTAGCGGACAGTCTAAGCCGGGCAATCCTTCTGCCTTACGAATGGTCTCTATATCCATCGGTGGCGAAGAAAATCTTCCTCCTATGGGGTCAACCTTGCTGCGACCTCTTTGCGTCTCCTTCCAACACGAAGTGCAGCAACTTCTTTGCTCTGATCCCCCCTCGAGGGGGATGTCCCAAGGGATGCTCTAGTCCATGCTTGGCCTCCCGGGTTACTTTATGCTTATCCCCCGTTACCTCTATGATACCGAAGTTCCTTCAAAAAGCTTACCAGTTGCAGTGCAAAGTCATTCTCATAACTCCCTTCTGGCCTCGCCAAGTGTGGTTTTCCTTCCTATGGTCTCACCTTTTGGCTCCCCCATGGACTCTAGATCCATGCCCGGATCTACTTGCTCATCCGTCAAGCTTGCCCCTGCCCAACCTGAACAATCTCAAGCTGACTGCGTGGCTGCTCCAGTTCCCATGATCATCAGGACTCCCGGACTTTCATCCTCTGTTAAGAACGTTCTGGTAGCATCTCTCAAAGCCTCCACTAGGAAACTCTACAGTAGCAAGTGGAGACGTTTTTCCGTTTGGGCCTCTCAACGCAATCAGAACCCTTTTACAGACCCCATTCCAGTCGTTTCAGATTTTTTTGGCTGGTCTCTTTCAATCGGGCGCAAGTTCTTCCACCATCAAGGTTCAACTGTCTGCCATTTCTAATTTCCATGTAGGCGAAAATAAGGTTGCTCTGGCCTCTGCCAAATTGTGTAAAGTGTTCCTGAAGGGCACCTTTCTCTTGCGACCTCCAGTTAGAGACAGTTCCTCCCTGGGATCTGACTTTAGTCCTTCAAGGATTGATCTCTCTGCCTTTCGAACCTGCCGGTTCAGTCCCTATGAAATTCTTGTCTTGGAAGACTGCATTCCTGGTTGCCATCACCTCAGCTAAAAGGGTTTCAGAGTTGGTCCTTATCCTCCGTGCCCACCTATTTGATTTTTCACAAGGACAGGGTTTCGCTACGTACAAACCCTTCCTTCCTTCCCAAGTTATCCTCAGCAGCCAATATTAACCAATCTATAAATTTTCCAGTCTTCTTCCCAAATTTCCAAAATAAAGGCGAATGTAGACTCCATTTATTTGGACGTCCATAGACAGCTTTGTTTTTACCTTCATAGGACTAAACCGTACCGAAAGTCGGATCAACTGTTTCTCGTTTTCAAAACCATGTTTGGGCAAAGTAGTTTCGAAAGTGTCCTTAGCAAGGTGGATCACTCTTTGTATTGCACAAGTAAATAAGGTCAAAGGCTTATCTCCTCCTTGCTTACTGAAGGCTCATTCCACTAGATCAATGGCCACTTCTGCAGCTTTCTGGTCAAAGTACCTTTAGATGATATCTGTGCGACAGCCACATGGGCCAATTCACATACATTTATCTCTCATTATAAATTAGATTTGATTTCTAGAGGGAGAGCATCCTTTGGCTGTGCGGTGCTCAGAAATATCCTTCCATAAAGGCCTCCCAGGAATACTAGTAGCTGGGGACTCTGTCCCATATGTGCAGAAAGAATGAAGTTAACTACTTCAGATAAAGAAGTTATGTACTCACCATAACGTTCCATCTGAGTAGTTAGACTTCATTCTTCTGCACCTTCCCTCCCTCCATCCCCCTCACTATTCAGGTCTTATCCTGTTTGGATTGTGGATTACGTTGCTAGTTAGTGACAGCAAACTTGATCTGGGGTTAGTCAGGAGGAAGTGATGTATTATAGGTAGGGGAGGAGCTTGGAGCTGATGCTTGTAAAAGTTTTGCCGGCTCTGATCCGAATTGGATCCGAATACCCATATGTGCAGAAGAATGAAGTCTTAACTACTCAGATGGAACGTTATGGTGAGTACATAACTTCTTTTTATCTTCCATGCAGACAGGGTGTTCCTCAAGATCAACCCTTCCTTATGCCCAAGGTGGTGTCGTGTGGCCCTAAAATCAATCCATTCACGCTACAAGCACCATGGAAAACCTACCCCACAGGGGATAAGGTCACATTCCACCAGGACTGCATCTACCTCTGCAGACTTTCTCAGAGGAGTCCCTACCAGGGACATCCTAGAAGCTTCTACCTGGAGCAATGTACATACCTTCACCAAGCATTACCACATGGCTATTTTTTCTAAATCCAGAGGTAGTTTTGCCACTGCAGTCTTGCAGGGCTTTATAGCTGACCCTAATTCTCTCTAACTTCCTCCTCCTTTCCTTAGCTTTGGGAATCAACCCAAATGTGATGACTGCAACAGTGAAACACGAAGAACATAGTACAGGGTTGTACACTTACCATAAATGTAGATGTTTGAGTGTATTCACTGATGTTCTTCGTGTTTCACTGTTGCAGTCATCACATTTGGGTTATCTGCTTGCAGTAGCCCTCAGTCGGCCTGATTATCAAAGTCTTGGGCGTCGGTTGCTGTCTCAACTTCCATGACATCCGGTAGTCAGGGGTATAAAGCATGCAGCCGACGCCATTACATCATTCTTTCTTGCCGTGCCCGAAGCAGAAGCAGTTTGCAAGTGCCGGTCGGCCAACTCCTGAAACTTTCGTTTTCGAGTTTCAGAACCAAAGTCTTCAACTAAGCTAAGTACCCAGTTGGGGAATCGCTTTCTTGCTCTAAACTGATGTCCGTAAAAGTTAACAATTGTATTTTTTGCGGAAAGCAAATACCTGATAAAGATTTTCATTCGTACTGCATTCCTTACTTAGACCCAGACCACGACGTACCTCGCTGTTGGTTTATTGCCTTATTCAAACCTTGAAGTATACGTAGTCGGTTTATTTACGCTTGAAGACACTGGTGAATATGAAGGTCTCTCCAAACGCCATTATATTGGGTGACTTTAACTACCCAAACATAGACTGGGAGCACTACTCAAGCCCCAACATTCTAGCCCAATGGTTCCTAGAATTTGTAAACTCAAATGCTATGGAACAACTGGTCACCACTCCCACAAGAGGGGAAAACATATTGGACCTGATCATCACCAACATGGGGACTCTGTTCCATACCAGAGGTATACCCCTCATTAGTAAGATCTGACCATAAATTAATCACTATGGACATCCATATCCCGTCCCCACCCCCAGCAAAAGAAACCACGGTCAAAAACTTCTCAAAAGCAAACTTCCCACTTCTCAAAACCGAGGTGGAATCCTTCAAAGCCCCAGGGCCATTGGAAAATACGGCCCAAACCGCAGAATCCTTTACAAACACATTCTATGGATACCTACAGGAATGCATGGATCGTGCTGTCCCAAATAAAACCAAGACACACTCCTCCAAAGGCAGGAGACCTGTCTGGTGGACCCCAGCCATAAATAAGCTGTACAACAGAAGGAGGAAGCTACTACATGATGGAGCAAAATCCCTGAAAGGTAAGGCAACTCTGATCAGTACTAGCAAGAAACTGCGATCCCTCATAAAATCATCTAAGGGTAGCTTCGAAAGAAAAATTGCACAAGACGCTAAAGATAATCACAAGGCTTTCTTTAGTTATGTCAGAAACCTGGGTGGAAACTCCCAGATGTGCTCTGAGTTAGTGCAAAATGACAAAAAATACACTGAACCCACATACATTGCCAACATCCTGGCAGACAGGTTCAGTGCAAACTCCCCCCCCCCCCCCCCCAAATGAGCAAATTACTATCCCAACAGAGTGTAGCCTCCCTGACATCACAGATGCACAGGTGAGAGCTGCCCTCTCCAAAGCAAAAAACACAGCATCAATGGGACCGGACGGCGTCCCGGGCTGCGTTTTACATGAGCTCCAAGAAGAACTGAACCCGCACTTAAAATCACTGTTCAGTCTCAGCCTTACAAAGGATATGTACCCAAAGAATGGCGTACAGCAACAGTGGTCCCACTCCATAAAGGTGGTGCCACAACGGACCCCGGAAACTATCACCCTATAAGCCTAACTAGCCTGATCTGCAAAGCTATGGAGCGTATCATCATGGAACTCATAAACAAAGACATTGGGAACCTCCAAACACTGGATCCTACCCAATTTGGCTTTAAGGCAGATCTTGCTTCTTGAACCTGGTCAATTTCTTTGAAACTGTCACCAAGGCCATAGACGAAGGGAAGGTAGTCCACACAGCCTACCTTGACCTTGCAAAAGCCTTCGACACAATACCCCATTTAGGCATCATAAATAAGCTCACCAGCTTAAATATCAACCCCTGTGTCACAAGATGGGCTGCAAACTGGCTTAGGGATAGAACCCACATGGTCAGAATTGCAGGTGCCATGTCAGACTCCAAACCAGTTACAAGTGGCGTCCCGCAAGACTCAGTCCTGGGACCTCTCTTGTTCGGTATATATTTCTCTGAGGTACAGGCTAACACAGGAGGACTATGGCTGACAAAGTTTGCAGATGACTGCAAACTGGGGGCCATAATCGACTCACCGGCTGACACAAGCATCCTCCAAAAAGGTCTCGGAGACAGATAACTGGTGCCAGAGCCATGGCCTAAAGCTAAATGCCAAAAACTGCATAGTCATCCCCTTTGGGAAAAACTAAGTGCCCACAAATTACCACATAGGTGGTAATCCATTAAGTACAGAAGAAGTAATTAGAGATTTGGGGACCCAAGTAGATTGCAATCTCTCCTTTGACAATCACATTGCCAAAGTGGTTAGAAAGACATTCTATATAGCCCACCTTATCACGAAGGGGTTCACATCTAGATCAAGAGAGGTCATTGTGCCCCTCTACTCATCACTCATCAGGCCCATAATTGAATACAATGCCCCATTTGGGATGTACCTTACCCGACACCTGCTACAACTAGAAAGACCCCAAAGTACCTCACCAAGAGGATCAAGGGACTCAAACAGATGCCCTACACAGTTAGGCTAAAGAAACTCCAGCTCTACTCAGTTGCTTACCGCCTATTCAGAGGCGATTTGTGCCTGACGTATAAAGCCATGTCCAACCCAGAATTAATGGACATGCTCCACCTCAAGAAATCCAAATCCATCAGAACTACACGCTCCAGTGACTTAAACCTCAGCACAGAAATAAATAGAATATGCTGGAGGGACAGATTCATATCCCAGAGGCTCCCCTCACTCTGGAACAAAATCCCAATCCTTGTCAGTCAGAGCCCCTCAATGACCCTCTTCAAGAAGAATCTTGACGTTTGGATGGGAGATCGTAAATTTACCCCTGGGATCTCTTCTGTGCCACTGCTAGACAGAGGCACGGTAAACTAACCTTAAATGGGCTATCTTCTGTGACCTACTATACAGAGGCACAGTCAACTAATCTAAGAAGGGTGGCGAAAGCCAAACACACTCTGGCTAGGCTTGTAAATGCCCTAGGGGGCAGATAGCCTAGTATCAACCTATGAACCTATAAATATTTTGATATTCGGTTTAATTATCCAGAAATGGCTTCGGTAAGCCACCTGACTGCCGACATTCTGAAAAAACACAGATAGTCAGAGACAGACCGCATAGGTCCAAAGCTGGCGACGACGCTTCTCCTAAGCTAGTCGCCAGTTCGCCGGTACTCAGTGAGGTGCTTTTTCAGCCTCGGATACCAGCTACTTCTGATTCGCAGGCCTCTACTGAGACCCATTCGGAGTTTGGTATGCCGCGAGATGCTTCTTCAACTGTGGAACCTGGGGATGTCTCTACCTTGGATGGGTCTGGAGCCGCTGTGCAGGTACCGGCTTCTGAGGGTGTATTCAGGCCAATTGACTTGCATATTAAACCAACACCATCTTCTTCAAGGCCTAAAACTCTCTCCATGCCTAGAAAACTGCCTCCCAGACCGCATGGTCAGGCCCCTATGCATAAAAAAACAAATGATAAGAATGGCTGAAGACCTTTACTACTCTACTCAAGGGAAGCCACCCTTCCCCCTTTGAGAGACCTAGGACTGATTTTCCTTCTGATTCGTCTGATCAGGGCTCTAAAATTTCTGTTTCTTCTGATGACCAGGATTTACCCTTATCTACCTATTAGGATTCTGAGGCAGAGGACACCATTCCCTCTGCTTCCCCTCCAGAGGATTTTTCTTTTGGTGAAACATTGCATACTCTCAAGGACCATTTTCACTGGGAAATCCAGGATTACTCTGACTCCAAAAAGAGGCTTAGGGATTTCTTACTCCTGCCCCAGCACAGCCCTTTAGCTATCCCTCGTGTACTGGACATTGTTGATCATGCCTTCTTGGAATCTAGCCTGGCCCCTGTCTCTTTACCTCCTGCTCCCAGAAAACCTGATGGGTATTACAGGGTCCCTGACTCTCACAAGTTCCTGTTTAAAAATCCTACTGCGGATCCTGAGACCATTTCACGGCGCCCCAAGGACATTTAGACTTCTACTGCTAAGCATCCTACCCCCTCTGATAGAGATTCCAGGGCACTGGATAGATGAGGTAAGAAGGTAGACACTTGCAGCCTTGGTCATTAGGGCCTTAAACTGCCAGTTTCATATGTTCAAGTATCAGCAGCATATTATTGGATTGCTTAAACAGAAAATGATGTTGATTCCTGACTGTGCTGAAAATAAAGATTTACAGGATTTAATGCATTCTGCTGAACAGATTGGTAAACATACTTTGCAATGTTGATTTGATTCTTTAGAGGCCTGTTGCAGGGCTGCTGTTACTGGTTCTGTGCTTAGACGTTATGCTTGGCTTAAGGAGCAATCTTTACCTTATGTTAAAGCTAAATTGCTGGATGCTCCCTTAAATCAGGACCACTTTTTGGCAACAAGGCTGAGGAAGTTCTTAAAAAGATGGAAGATAAAGCTAAATATATGCAAACTGTTAAAGGTTTCTTACAAGTGCAGCCTCCTAGATTTAGTAGGCACTGGCCGTCTAAGAATTGATCCTTTCCAGCCTCTTCAAGGTCTTCTCAATCCAAACCCAGACATAGCAGAAACCCCAGGTTTCAGTCCCAGGGGACACATGAGACCAAGCAGTTGGGGGGGTTTCCGCACCCAAATCAGGGAGTAGTAAGGCTCTCCCCTACGGAAAACAGTCTCAATGACTTGCTTCTAAAACTTACAAGCACTTCCCAACTGAATGCTCCTTTAGGCGGAAAGATTGCTCTGCAGGCCGAAAACTGGAACCTCATTACCCAGGACAAATGGGTTTTAAATGTAGTGTCCCAAGGATATAGATTTCACTTCCACACCTTACCAACACCAAGCGGGTGGCCAGATATACCCCAGAATCAGTGGGCAGAGGCCCAAAAGCAAGTACTCTCTCTTAAGCATGGGGGTTATTCAGTTGGTACCAGAAGAAGAAAAGGGACAAGGGTTCTATTCGAGACTTTTCCTGGTACTCAGAAAAGACAATACATGGCGTCCTATCCTGGACCTTTCTACTCAAAATACCTTTCTGGTGATTCCAAAATTCAAGGTGCTGTCTCTTCACCAGCTGCTTCCTCTGCTAGGCAAAGATGCTGCATGGTTGGCAACATTAGATTTAAAAGAAGCATACCTGCACATCCCTATCAGGGAGTCTTGCAGAAGATACTTAGGCTTCAAAGCAGGCTACATGCACTATCACTTCTATGCACTGCCCTTTGGCTTATCTACTGCGTCTAGGCTATTCACAAAACGCCTAGCTCCAGTCATTGCATTCTGCTAGCAAAGAAATATACAAATATACCCATATCTGGACGATTGTCTAATTCAGGCAGAAAGCCAGGACATACTTTTGAATCCTCTGGCCTTTGTTCAAAGGGTACTGACTTGTCTGGGGGACACCATAAACAAAAATAAATCACACCTGGTACCCTGTCAACAAATTATATTCCTGGGAGCAGGCTTGAATACAACTTCCCAGATGGCTTTCCTCACGCCAGAGAAACGGATTCATTTGACAACCTACTTCAAACAAGTTGCCACAAAAACCCAGCTATCTGCCAGGCAAATACTGCAAGCCTTGAGGTTCATGGCCTCCTGCATTCTTCTAATTCCATATGTAAGGCTGCATATGAGGAAACTGCAATGGTATCTCAAAAGCCTATGGTGTCAACATTCACAGGATCTAGAAGCAGTGATTCCTATCATACCTTGCCTACACCTAGAGTTCCTTTGGTGGGCAGAGGCCTGCCACCAAAACAGGGGACTACATTCACACTACCCCCTGCTGCCCAAACCTTAACAGACGCATCGGATTATGCATTGGGGGGGGGGGGGGGGGCACCTGGCAGGAAGTGCATTCAGGGCAAATGGAACCAAAGTCAAATGCACCTGCATATCAATCAAAAAGAAATGCTAGCTGTGCAGAATGCTCTGACAGCCTTCAAGGACCGCATTCTTCCAGGACAATTAGTGATAAAGACGGACAAAACCACTGTTATGTGGTATATAAACAAGCAGGGGGGTACACATTCTTACCTCCTCTGCAGACTAGCCATGGCATTTTGGAACACAGTCCTGAGCTATCAAGTAGGTTTACAAGCTCAATTATTGCCAGGAAAACTAAATACACTGGCAGAAGAACTAAAACTTCATGGACCCGCACGAGTGGGAACTAGAACCAAAGGTTTTCAACATGTTGAAAAGCAAATGGGGGGAGCCCAGATATAGACCTATTTGCCTCCCCCCAAAACTGTCAGTTGGACAAATTCTGCACAAGGAATTCCCCACAAACAAGCTTGGAAAGTGGATGCCGTCTCCTTCAGCTGGAAAAAACTGAGTTTATGCCTTTCCCCCTCTTCACTCCAAAGTACTACTAAAGATCAAACAAGACAAACCAAGGACAATTTTGATTGCACCAGACTGGCCATGCCAACACCGGTAACCCCTCTTGTGTCACTGTGGACCCCATGGCACTTGCCTCAGACTCTTACTCTATTGTCTCAGCAGAAGAACCAAATTCTGCACCCTCAACTTCAAACACTGACTCTAGCAGCCTGGCTAATTACATAATTTCTCCTTTACCATCCCTCAGTAAACCAGTGATGGATATCATTTTAGAGGCAAGGAGGCCTAGTACCAGAAAGTCTTACGCTGAAAAATGGAAAAGATTCTGTGTCTGGAACCAAGCTCAAGGTATGAGCTCAACATTCCCCAAGGTATGGGCGCAATAGTGCCCAATTTACCTCGGATTTTACAATACCTAACTGAGATGCTTCATAAGGGCCTGTCTTTTTCCTCCATCAAAATTCACGCCTCTGCCATCTCATCTCATTATAAGACAGAACCACCCCTCTTCTGTCATCCACTTCTTAAGCAGTTCCTCACAGGGGCCAAAAATCTACGACCACCCAGGAGAGCTCCGATTCCATTCTGGGACCTCAACTTTGTATTTGAAAAGCTCACTCTTCCTCCTTTCGAGCCAGCTGCCACTGCAGACTTAAAATTCCTTTCTTGGAAAGCAACTTTCCTTTTAGCCATCACTTCAGCAAGAAAGGTATCTGAATTACAGGCCCTCATGGCAGTGGAGCCTTTCATCATCTTTCATGTGGACAGGGTGTGCCTCAGGACCAATCCCTCCATGCCCAAGGTGGTATCCAGTGTGGCCCTTAATCAGTCCATACATTTGCCAACCTTCTTTCCTAATCCACAGAACAAAGGGGAACAGATTCTGCAGCTCTCAGACGTACACAGACAACTTGGGTTCTACTTGGACAGAACTAAACCTCAAAGGAAATATGGTCAACTGCTGGTGGCATTTGCTGCAGGGGCAGAGGGGAAGGCTATTTCAAAGCAAACCATTTACAAATGCATTTATTTATGCTACAAACACCGTGGAAAACCTATCCCACAGGGGATCAGACCCCACTCTTCCAGGGCTGCATCTACCTCTACAGCCTTTCTCAGAGGCGTCCCTGCCCGGGACATTCTAGAAGCCGCTACCTGGAGTTCTGTACATACTTTCACCAAGCGTTACCATCTGCCAATTTTCTCTAAATCCAAGAGCTGGCTTTGCCACTGCAGTCTTGCAGGGCCTTTTAGCTGGTTCTAATTCTATTTAAATTCCTCCTCCCATCCTTAGCTTTGGGAATCTACCCAAAAGTGATGACTGCAACAGTAAAACACGAAGAGCATAGTACAGTTGTGTACACTTACCATAAGTGTAGATGTTAGAGTGCATTCACTTTTGAAGTCCTCGTTACCCTCCCTCCAGGCCCCTTCTTTTTTTTGGATATACCTCTATTTTCCTTTTGCTAGCTTCAAAAGCTTTTAGTTGTATTTGCTTTTTTGTTGGAGGTATATCCTTGTATTTATATATTTAATTGCTTCCCATTATGGGTGCACCTGACATCTGGGGCAAGAAAAACTGATGTAATGGTGTCGGCTGCATGTTTTATTCCCCTGACAACCTGACGTCTTGGAAGAAGGGACAGCAACCGAGGCAGGACCCAAGACTTTGTTAATCAGGCCGACTGAAGGCTACTGCAAGCAGATAACCCAAATGTAATGACTGCAACAGTGGATGCACTCGAACATCAACATTTATGGTAAGTGTACACAACTGTACTTTCTGCCTGCAGGTAGCCCTCAGCCGGGTGCATACCAGAGTCTTGGATTCCTGCTTTGATGTCTCCTCTTCCTTGACGTTGGGTCATCAGGGGTATAAAACATGCATCCGACGCCATTGCCCCAGTCTTTCTTGCCGCGCGGTGCCCGAAGCAGAAGCAGTTCGCAAGTGCCAGTCGGCCGACTCCTGAAATTTTTGTTTTTGAGTTTCAGAACCAAAGTCTTCAAAAAAGCTAAGTACCCCGTTGGGGATCCTTTTTCTTGCTCTTATCCGATGTCTGTAAAAGTTAACAATTGTATTACCTGTGGAAAGCAAATACTTCATAAAGATTGTCATTCATACTGCATTCCTTGCTTAGGCCCAGACCATGACATCCCTCGCTGTTGGTTTTGTGCATTGTTCAACCCTCAAATTCATCATCGGTCTATATTTGCAGCAAATTATTTTGGTACTCTGTTTAACTATCCAGAAATGACTTTGGTAAGCCATCTGACTACCGATATTCCGAAGAAACGTAAGGATAAAGAAAGAGACAGACCACATAGGTCCAAAAGAGCTGACAACGCTTCCGTTAAGCTAGTCGTCAGTCCGCTGGTACTCAGTGAGGCGCTTTCGCAGCCCCTGATACCCGCTACTTCAGATTCGCAGGCCACTACTGAGAACCATTCTGAGTCTGGAATGCCACGAGATGCTTCTTCGACTATGGAACCTGCGGATGTCTCTACCTTGGATGGGTCCGGAGCAGCTGTGCAGGCACCGGCTTCTGAAAGTGTCTACAGACTGGCATTTTAAACTGACGCCATCGTCCTCATCCAGGCCTAAAACTCGACCCACGCTTAGAAAACAGACGTCCAAACCGCATGCTGAGGCCCATATGCCTAAAAAACAAATGCTTAGAATGGCTGAAGACCTTATTATCTTAATTAGGGGAAGCCAGCCTTCCCCCTCTAAGAGACGTAGAACTGATTTTTCTTCTGATCAGGAATCTGATATTTCTGTTTCTTCTGATTCCCATGATTTGCCCTTATCTACCTATGAGGATTCTGATGCAGAGGATTCCATTCCCTCTGCTTCCCCTGCAGAAGATTTCTCTTTTGGTGAAATCTTGCATACTCTTAGGGAGAGTTTTCGCTGGGGAAGCCAGGATTACTCTGCCTCCAAAAAGAGGCTTAGGGAATTCTTACTCCTCCCTCAACATAGGCCTTTAGCTATCCCTCCTGTTCTGGACATTGTAGATGATGCTTTCTTGGAATCTAACATTTCCCTAGACACTTTTTCTCCAGCTCCTAGAAAACCTGACCGGTATTACAGAGTACCTGGATCTCTCAAGTTCCTCTTCAAGAATCCTACTGCGGATCCAGAGACCATTTCCCAAGGACCAAAGGGTATTAAGGCTACTGCTGCCAAAAACCCTACCCCTTCTAATAGAGATTCTAGAGCCTTGGACAAGATGGGGTAAAAGGTATATACCTCTGCTACTTTGGCCATTAGGGCTTTAAATTGCCAGTTTCATATGTTAAAGTACCAGCAGTATATTATGGGACTGCTTAAACAGAAAATGATTATTCCTGACTGTGCTGAGGACAAAGAGTTACAGGATTTAATGCATTCTGCAAACAAGTTGGTAAACATACTTTGCAATGTGGTTTTGACTCTTTCAAAGCATCTTGCAGGGCTGCTGTCAGTGGATCTGTACTTAGAAGGCATGCTTGACTTAAGAAGCAAAACTTGCCAGATCATGTTAAAGCTAAATTAATGGATGCTCCCTTAAACCAAGACCGCCTGTTTTGCAACAAAGCAGAAGCCGTCCTCAAAAAGATGGAGGGAAAAGCTAAATCTATGCGAACTGTTAAAGATTTCCTGCAAGTACAGCCTCCCATATTTAGTAGGCATTGGCCTTCAAAGAATTGGTCCTTTCCAGCCTCTTCCAGGCCTTTAGTCCAAACCCAGGAACAGCAGACCACCTAGTATACGGTCTCGGGCTTCGCACAGGCCTAAGCAGTGGGGGGCTCCCACTTCCAAAGCAGGGAGTAGGAATACACCCCCTTACGGAAAAATGGCACAATGACTTAACCTTAAACCTTCCAACCCCTGCTCAACTACCTGCTCCCTTAGGAGGAAAGCTTGCCCTGCATGCAAACAACTGGGAACTCATTACCCAGGACAAATGGGTTTTGAATATAGTTTCCCAAGGATGCAGATTCCACTTCCACACCCTACCAACCCCAAACGGTTGGCTAGACCTACCCCCAAATCAGTGAGCAGAGGCTCAGCAGCAGGATGTTCATCGTGTTACTCTGCTGCAGTCATCACATTTGGGTTATCCTGCCGTCAGGCGGTCCCGCAGTCTGCCTGAATTCCAAAGTCTTGGTCCGGCGTCAGTTGCTGTCGCTTCCTCCCTGATGTCAGGCGTCAGGGGTATATAAGAGGCATCTGGCGCCATTTTTCAGTCTTTCTTGCCGGCGGTGCCAGTAGAAGCAGTTCATAGCGCCAGTCGGCCGACACCTGAGATTTTCGATTTGAATTTCAGTCTGAAGTCTTCAATAAAGCTAAGTACCCCATTGGGGAACCTTTTCTTTACTCAGTTCAATGTCAGAAAAAGTTAACAATTGCATTTCTTGTGGGAAGCAAATACCTCATAAGGACTTCCATTCCTATTGTATTCTTTGCCTAGGCCCAGACCATGACATCACAGGTTGTCGCTTTTGTGCTAAGTTTAATAAACGAACTATCAAACGCCGTTTTGACTCATACGACATTACTTTGGTAGGAAATTTAATTATATCATGCCTTGAACGGCGAAGACTGGCATACATAAAAAAAATGCAAGGATAAGGACAGGCAGCCTAGGAACAAGCCAGACTCCGAGGCTTCTGCTGGGTCTGTCGCCGGTTCTCCGGTTTTCAGTGAGGCGCCTACGCAGCCCCTGACGACCGCAGAACTGGAACCCCAGACAGCTGTGGATTCTCAAGCGGAGTCTACTAGGCCGAAGCAGCCATCTTCCGACCGGAGCAGAAGTAGACCCCAGTGCAGTGGAAACAGCTTTGGTTGCAGAAGGTGTCTTCAGACCGACTACACTCACCATTAAATCTTATGCTAAGCTTAAAACTCCTTTAAAACCTAAGAAGACTGTACATCAGTCTACAGTTCAAGGCCCCATGCCTAGAAACAGATGCTTAAGATGGCTGAAGATTTGATTACCCTAATCAGGGTTCCCATCCCTCCTGATAAAGACCAAGACAAGAGGAGGATTATGCTTCCTCTGACCAGATTTCAATTTCCTCAGATTCTTCTGAGGAACAGGATTACACTTTTCCACCTTATGAAGACTCTTGATGCTGAAGACTCTATTCCCTCAGCATCTCCCCCTGAAGACTACTCCTTTGGGGAAACTTTACATACCATGAGGGAACATTTCCACTGGGAAGGCCAGGACTACTCTTCTAAGAAAAGGCTCCAAGAGTTCCTTTTACTACCCCAGCACAGACCTCTTACTATCCCTCCAGTTTTAGATATTGTGGATGATGTTTTCTTGGAGTCTAGTTTAAATCCAGACTCTCTACCTCCTGCTCCAGCCAAACCAGACAGATACTACAGAGTACCTGACACACAGATTCCTTTATAAAAGCCCTGTGGCTGACCCAGAAACAATTTCCCAGGGTCCTAAGAGAGCTCAAGCTTCTATGGCTAAAAATCCTGTGCCCCTCTGAATGGGATTCCAGAGCCCTAGATAGATGTGGAAAGAAAATATACACCTCAGCAACTCTGGCTATGAGAGCATTAAATTGTCAGTTTCACATGCTGAAATATCAGCAATTCCTAATGTCTCAATTAAAACAAAAAATGAGCACACATACTGAACAGTCTGAATTCAAGGAAATACAGGATCTGTTGCATGCAGCTGAACAGGTGGGCAAACATACTTTACAATGCGGATTTGATTCGTTGGAAGCTTCCTGTAGAGCAGCTGTTACTGGGTCTGTCATACGTAGACATGCTTGGTTAAAAGAACAAACCCTTCCTGATCATGTTAAAGCAAAATTATTGGATGCACCTTTACAGCAGGATGTATTATTTGGTGTCAAAGCAGAAGAGGTTTTAAAGACAATGGAGGATAAGGCAAAAAGTCTATGCAGATGGTCAAGGATTTTTTGCAGGTACAACCCCCTCATTTCAGCAGAAATTGGCCAACAAAAAACTGGTCCTTTCCAGCTTCTGACAGATCACAGAGGGGCAAATACAGACGCCCAAGGGGCAAAGGTCAGTCACAAGGCCCTTACAAACCTCGCCAATGGGGTACTGCTACCCAGAAAGGAGGAGAAGACAGGCCCATAGGTAGCAGAAGACAGACGCAATGACTCAATCCTCAAACTACCAAGCAAATCTGTCCTGGCAGCTCCCTTGGGAGGAAAATTAGCATTTTTTTGCAGACAACTGGCACATCCTCACAAAAGACAAATGGGTCCTAAACATTGTCTCTCAAGGATACAGATTCCACTTTCATACCTTACCAAGGTCTTCTGACATCTGGGGCAAGAAAAGACTGAGGATATGGCGTCGGTCATGCGCATTAGTACCCTGACACGTCAGTCTAATGCGCCTGACCGGCGTCAGCCTTATACTCTGGTATTCGGGCCGACTGGGACGCGGACTATACCCAATAGTCAGGACTGCAGCAATGGAATCCTCGAACATCTACATTTATGGTAGGTACAAAACTGTACTTTTTATCACATTCATCTTTAGTAAAGTTATTTTAAAGCTAGGAGTTTTGTGTTTTAGTGGCGTGTCAGGACTGTGACATACTTTTAAACTGTGTGTGTTGGTCTACATTTCTGCCCTGTAACCAGACATAGTCTGTAGCAGTGATCCACATAAACATCATGTTACAGGTGTAGATGGGAAGTGGAGAAACTATTGCATTCCTGAGTCCCTCCTATCACCCCCCCCACCAAAACTGGGGGTTCCAGGCCATAGGGCAAGTAACTTAATTTTCCGCTCATTCCTTTCCTTTCTTTCTCTCCCCCTTTGTCTTGTTCAGGAACTGCAGGAGGGTGCAGTCTCTACAGGTCACAGATGAGAATCCTTGAGCATTGGCTTTTAGTATGGTTAGCACTGGAATTCATGCCAGTTCTGACTGAGATGTGGGAGGGGGGGCAACAAGATGAGAAGGTGTACACCAGATTTATTATACACACCTCTCAACTGTACAGACTTTTACAGAATGTCCAGATCTGAAGTAGGTAACTTCATTCTTTCTGCACATATGGGTATTCGGATCAGAGCTGGAAAAACTTTTACAAGCATCAGCTCCAAGCTCCTCCCCTACCTATAATACATCACTTCCTCCTGACTAACCCCAGATCTCATTTGCCGCCTAAGAGTTAGGCATTGTGGTCTCTGGAGCTGTAAGCTTATACTCTGTTCCTTTTCCTCCCCTTCACGCTGCTGCTGGTCGCTGTGTTAAAAGAAAAAAGTTTTTCTGTGTAGCTTGTTGGTAGTTATAGTTCCCGCCAGGCCTCACGCTTGTTTTGTGTGTGTGGGCCTTTAGGTTTAGTTATTGCCCTCACTTTTATGGCTGAACAGCCTAAAGTTCTTCTTTTAAAAAATGCACAGTGTGTGGTCACAAGCTCACTAGCCGATGGCCACACTCTGTGTGTTCTTGTTTAGGGGTTTCTATTTGCCGCCTCCTGCCATATTTGTGTGGGTTTTAACCTCTAGGCTTTGAAAGACAGTCGGGCTAAGCTCGCGGGGCCAAGCGTGGTCTGCTGCCAGCTTCTGCTCCCAGAGTCTGCCCTCTGCCCCGCCTCCAGCCACTGGACTTCCTGCAAGGCGACTAACCTCCACTCATCTCATGGCCTCAGATTCGCCCCAGAAAGGTAGGGACAAGAGAGAGAGGAGAAGGCCACAAAGAGAGGGACAGGCCCAGGAAAAAGATCCCCAATCCTGGAGTCTTTCTCCAGCCTCTTCTAAAGTCCCCAGGTCCTGTTTCCCGCACCGCCTTCCCCTGCCGCCGAGAGCCATGAAGCCTCTTGTGAGCCGCAGGCACTCCTCAGATCCGTGCCAAGACTCCGCTGTCGCTTCTTCTCTCAAGGTTTCCATCTCAGAGTGTCTCCACCTGATGGCTGGGATGAGGAGTGTTCATCCAGATTCAGATTCAGATGGGGTCTACTGGTCCACTCTCCCATCGAGAGGCGGTCCTTCTACAATTCTATTTCACGCAATTTCTCCTTTCCCCATCTGACCTAATGCTTCGAGGTTCTGATCCGAGGCCTTGGAGCTGTTGGTTCGGGCGCCATTTGCCCTGCTTTCAACGCTACACATCACTCTTGAGTTCTTTGGATCGGATTGGATCCAGGAGACTCGGGCCGTGGTCAGGAGTCGGGGACCAGAGGGTCGGCAGGCTTTTCGATCCCATCCTGGTGCCCAGACTACCCTGCCTCTCGCTCTCTGATCCTCAAGCTGGGACTCCGGGAGTGCCTCAGCCCTGGTACCCGCATTCAGGCAGTGGAAAGGGTTCTCTCCCAGGCTGAGACCACAGCTCACCTACTGATCCTACCCATACCTCCTCGTTTTCGGATTCTGCTCCCCACTCTGTCTCAGGACAGCCCATGCCAAAGCAAATCCTGGCTGTTCCCCTAGGGAAACCCCCGGAGGCTTACATGCAGTCCTTCTGTGAAAGTCCTACTGAGAGTAACCAAACATAAGTGTAAATGGAGGCACTTGGACTCCTGAGTCCATTACCACTACCCGACTTGAAGGAGAGGGTTCCCCGCAGATCACCTTCCTGAGGATGTAGTTCCTTTGGAGACATTATGGAGATCCTCCGCCAAAAGGAGGTTGGTCAGCCTCAAACCTCTGGGCGGATGAGTCCGCAGCTTCTGAGGCTCCTTGGCGCTGGCTCATCTACTTCTGCTTCTACCAGCTTCACCCTTTGCGGACCTCATCACCACTAGGCATGGAAGGATCCTGACACCGCGGAGCCTATACCCAAAAGACCGACAAAATTCTTTCCTGCCGGCCAGGCAGGCAGGCATGGTCCAAAGGAGCCCCTGTGGACGCTTTAAGGTTGCAGCCGCTACAAAGAAAGAACTGGCACAGAAAACGGGTCCATCCACCAGACAAGGAGTCCAGGTCGGCGGATCGCTTCGGAAGCGTGATGTATCACAAGTGACTTTTTCTATCTGTGCGCTGGAATTATTTGGCACATGTTACCCACTGCAGCGTGATTCATAACGAACTAACTGGAAGCCGCCTCGAGTTCTGTCACAGCAGGACAAGCAGCCCTTACTGCAAAGATGATCACATCAATCATTGACAAATACATCTATGCGCCTCATAGGTTCATAGATTAGTGCTACACCTGCTCCTTGCAAGCCATTTGCTTCCAACCAGTTAATCCCATGTGAGACTTCAACCCTGCATCTTTTGTTTGTAAGGCAACACTTAACCATTAGGCTACCCTCCCAACCCTCCTCTCCCATGCCACGGGAGGGAGCCGCTTAGAGCTAAGCACAGGCATTGCCTTTGATGCGCACGCCTGGATCAGATCGCGCCAATTTGCAGACTCCCTTTAAGGCGCCTTTTAACGCCGCTTTCATAGATCATCCTTCTTGCAAGGGACAGTACGCTTACACTGCCATCCAGAGTGAGAAGGACAGAAAGACTTTGTCTGCTCGAATCTGCTTCTAACCCCAGAGATCCTATTCCCAGGAAACTAAAAGGGCAAAAGAAGATGTGGTTCCAGATTTCCTGGCTGTGTCTTTCCGGGACACTCAGACTATTCGCCCCCAGAGGTAGAGAGGGGGACAAGACTGACACCGCCCCAGAGGCAGAGGGGTCCTAGAAACCTTGGGTCTGGGGAACCTCTTTTCCGACAGGCTCACACAGCAAATTCCTGAGGGGTTGCTCTGACTGCTCTACTTCTGGAGGCAGTCTGGGGAAGATTCTCTACATCCAGCGTATGGGGAGTCTATTACTACAGACTACAGTTAAACATCATATCCAAAGGCTATCTAACTTTCTATATCATCTCCTATAACTCCAGCATTCTGTGATGTTCCAATTCGACCACAGGAGGCCAAAGTAGCTTTACAGGTTTCAAACTGTTACAATAAACGAGCCATCTAACTGTTCTCTCTAACGGCTGTCCGATCAGGCATCTACCCAGGCCTCTTTTTTAGTGCCAAAGAAGACTGGGGACTCCTAGGCCCATACTGACCTGTCTAGCTTCAACCTGCTCGGTAGAGAAAACAAAAATTCTGGATAGTCACTTGCTGTGCCCATTCACCGCCAGAGAATGCTTAATTTCTGACGCTGTTAGAATCTCCAGACGCTTTACTATCACATCAAATGTCCACAGAAGCTCCAGGAGGTTTATGCGCTCGCCAGGGGCCGTCACTTTGGGACCAGAGCCTGCCCTTGGTCTCACTAATAGCCCTAGGGTGTTCTCCCCAAGCTAATTTGCTGGGCCGAGCGGCTCACCTGAGACTTCAGGCATTCAGGTATTCCCTACCTAGACTGGCTCTTCGCTGTATCCACCAACACTTCTTTGTGCCAGGCTCCCACACTCACTTTCTCGTCTGGCCTGCTGCTAGGGCATCAATGACAACCTCAACAAGTCCCACCTGGCTCCGTTCAGGTCATAGACTTCGGGCATGGTTGATGCCATTCAGTCAAAGATCTTTCACCCCGAAAGGATAGAAAATCTCAGACTCCACGTGTCGCTATCTCGAACACTCTGTAGTCACAGCAGGCTTATGTTCTCAGGCCTTAGTTCGATGGCAGCCTCCATTTCCCATTTCTCTCCCTCTTTACATCGCGTTTCATATGAGAACCTTCTTCAGTGGAATCCCAGCAGTTTAATGGTCTCTGGCTTCAGACTCTCCCGATGACTTTCCGAATCAACCGGACATGCAGAATGTCACTCCAGTGGTAAACTTCAGTCATCAGACATACTTGCGGGTGCAGCTTTCTACAACCCCCGCCGCCCAAGCCATGGTGACTCACGGACGCCCCCAGCTCGGGTGGGGAGGGCACTTCCTGGGAAGAACAGTCCAAGGCACGTGGTCCCTACTAGAGACCAAGCTACACATCAGCTGTCCTGTAGATGAGGGCAGTGCTTTTTAGCGTTTAAAGCTCTTCCCCATCCTGTCCTACCTCCAGGGACAGTGGCCATTCAGTCGGACAACATGTCAGTAGTCTGGTATATCAGCAAGCAGGAGGTTACCCGGGATCCTACCCTCTTTGTCACGCAGGCCATGAGAGTTTTAGAGGTAGGCCCATATCCACCAACCCCAGTTTCCCATAATGCAACGCATTATCCCGGATGCTCCAACATTTTAGCGGACCCAGTCTAATGGGCAATCGCTTCGCGCCTTACTTAATGGTCTCTATATCCATCGGTGGGCTAAGAAAAATCTTCCTCCTATGGGGTCAACTCTATGACCAGCTGACCTCTTTACGCTCTCCTTCCAACACCTATGCAGCAACGCTTTGCTCTGATCCCCTCGAGAGGATGTCCTCAAGGATGCTCTAGTCAACATGCTTTGGCCTCCGGGTTACTTTTATGCTTATCCCCTGCTACTTCTGCGATACGATACCGGGTTCCTTCAAAGCTTACCAGTTGCAGTGCAAAAGTCATTTCTCTATAACTCCCTTCTGGCCTACATAGTACCGGTTTTCCTTCCATGGTCTCACCTTTGGCTCCCTATGGACTCCCTAGATCCATGCCCGGATCTACTTGCTCATCCGTCAAGCTTGCCCCTGCCCAACCTGAACAATCTCAAGCTGACTTCGTGCTGCTCCAGTTCCCATGATCTATGCAGGACTCCCGGACTTTCATCACTCTGTTAAGAACGGTTCTGGTAAGCATCTCTCAAAGCCTCCACTAGGAAACTCTACAGTAGCAAGTGGAGACGCTTAAATTCGTTACTTGGGCCTCTCAACGCACCCTAATCTGAACTCAACTTTGACAGACCTCTATTCCAGTCAAGCTTTCTGTAGATTTTTTGGCTGGTCTCTTTCTAATCACAACAGTTCTTCCACCATCAAGCAGGTTCAACTGTCTGCCATTTCTAATTTCATTTTCCGTAGGCTAAAATAAGGTTGCTCTGGCTCTCTCTGCCAAATTGTGCAAAGTGTCCCCTGAAGGGCACCTTTCTCTTTGCTGCATTCCTCAAGTTAGAGACAGATTCCTCCCTAGGATCTGAGCTTTCCAGATCCCTTCATGAGATTTGATCTTCAGTGCCTTCTAACCTGCCGGGTTCAGTCCCTATGAAATTCTGCTGTCTTGAAGACTGCATTCCTGGTTGCCATCAATTTCAGCTAAAAGGGTTTCAGAGTTGGTCACTCTATCCTCCGTGCCCACCTATTTGATTTTTTCACAAGGACAAGAGGTTTCGCCACGCATACAACCCTTCCTTTCCTTCCCAAGTTCCTCCTCAGCAGCCAATATTAACCAATCTATAAATTTTCCAGTCTTCTTCCCAAATTTAAAATAGCATGAATGTAGAGCTCCATTTGCTTTGGGCTGATCTGCCCATAGACAGCTTTGTTTTTACCTTCATAGGACTAAACTGCATCATTGCGAAAAGTCGTGGATTCAACTGCTTCTCGCTTTTTTCTTCAAAAGCCATAAGCCTGCGGCCGAAAGTAGTTTCAAAGTGTCTCTTTAGCAAGGTGGATCACTCTTGTATTGCACAAGTAAATAAGGTCAAAGGCTTATCTCCTCCTTGCTTACTGAAGGCTCATTCCACTGTGATCAATACAGCCACTTCTGCAGCTTTCTGGGTCAAAGTACCTTTAGATGATATGCTGTGCTTACAGCCACATGGGCCAATTCACATACATTTATCTCTCATTATAAATTAGATTTAGATTTCAGAGGGAAGAGCATCCTTTGGTTGTAAGCGGTGCCCAGAAATATCCTTCCATAAAAGGCCTCCCAGGAATACTAGTAGCTGGGGACTCCTGTCCCATATAGTGCAGAAAGAATGAAGTTAACTACTTCAGATAAAGAAGTTGGTTATGTACTTTCACCATAACAACGCTCCATCTGAGTAGTTAGACTTCATTCTTCTGCACCTTCCCTCCTCCATCCCCCTCACTATTCAGGTCTTATCCTGTTTGGATTGTGGATTACGTTGCTAGTTAGTGACAGCAAACTTGATCTGGGGTTAGTCAGGGAGGAAGTGATGTATTATGCAGGTAGGGAGGAGCTTGGAGCTGATGCTTGTAAAAGTTTTGCCGGCTCTGATCCTCAATTGGATCCGAATACCCATATGTGCAGAAGAATGAAGTCTGCTTCTACTCAGATGGAACGTTATGGTGAGTACATAACTTCTTTTTATCTTCCATGCCCCAGACAGTGGGTGGCTTCCTCAAGACTTCAACTCCTTCCTTATGCCCAAGGTGGTGTCGTGTGGCCCTAAAATCAATCCATTCACGCCACAAGCACCATGGAAAAACCTACCCCACAGGGATAAGGTCAATGATTCCACCAGGACTGCATCTACCTCTGCAGACTTTTCTCAGAGGAGTCCCTACCAGGGACATCCTAGAAGCTTCTACCTGGAGCAATGTACATACCTTCACCAAGCATTACCACATTGGCTATTTTTTTTCTATAATCCAGAGGTAGTTTTGCTACTGTGTAGTCTTGCAGGTGGCTTTATAGCTGGGACCCTAATTCTCTCCTAACTTCCTCCTCCTTTCCCTTCGCTTTGGAATCAACCCAAATGTGATGATTCTGCAACAGTGAAAAATACCTAAGAACATAGCATTAGGTGGTTGTACACTTACCATAAAATGTAGATGTTTGACGTGTATTCACTGATGTTCTTCGTGGTTTTCACTGTTGCAGTCATCACATTTGGGTTATCTGCTTTGCAGTAGCCCTCAGTCGGCCTGATTATCAAAGTCTTGGGCGCCGGGTTGCTGTCCCAACTCTGGGCGACATCCGTAGTCAGGTATAAAGCATGCAGCCGACAGCCATTACATCATTCTTTCTTGCCGCGTCTCGAAGCAGAAGTAGCTTTGCAAGTGCCGGTCGGCCAACTCCTGAAACTTTGCTTTGGAAGTTTCAGAACCAGAAGTCTTCAACTAAGCTTGGTACCCAGTTGGGGAATCGCTTTCTTGCTCTAAAACTGATGTCCGTGAAAGTTAACAATTGTATTTTTAAGCTTGAAAGCAAATACCTGATAAAGATTTTCATTCGCATTCGCATTCCCTTACTTAGACTCCAGACCACCTATCGCATCTCGGCTGTTGGTTTATTGCCTTATTCAAACCTTTTGCCAAGTATTAATTGAAGTCGGTTTATTTACAGCTTTTGAAGAGGCCACTGGTGAATATGAAGGTCTCTCCAAACGTACTTCATTATATTGGGTGACTTTAACTTACTTTAAACATAGACTGGGAGCACTACTCAAGCCCTCTAACATTCTAGCCCAATGGTTCCTAGAATTTGTAAACTCAAATGCTATGGAACAACTGGTCACCACTCCCACAAGAGGGGAAAACATATTGACCTGATCATCACCAACATGGGGACTCTGTTCCATACCAGAGGTATAATTCTCATTAGTAAGATCTGGACACCATAAATTAATCCTTTCTGTGACATCCATATCCCGTCCCCTACCCCCCAGCAAAGAAAGAAACCACGGTCAAAAAACTTCTCAAAAAAGCAAACTTCCCACTTCTCAAAACCCCAGGTGGAATCCTTCAAAGCCCCAGGGCCATTGGAAAAATACTGCCCAAACCGCAGAATCCTTTACAAACACATTCTATGGATACCTACAGGAATGCATGGATCGTAAGCTGTCCCAAATAAAACCTAAGACACACTCCTCCAAAGGCAGGAGACCTGTTCAGGACCCCAGCCATAAATAAGCTGGTACAATGTAGAAGGAGGAAGCTACTACATGATGAGACAAAATCCCTGAAAGGGTAAGGGCAACTCTAGATCAGCAGTACTAGCAAGAAACTGCATCCCCTCATACAAATCATCTAAGGGTAGCTTCTCTGAAAGAAAAATTGCACAAGGATACGCTAAAGATAATCACATAAGGCTTTCTTTAGTTATGTCATGAAACCTGGGTGGAAACTCCCAGACAAAAATGTGCTCTGAGTTAGTGCAATGATTAAAAAATACACTGAACCCACATACATTGCCAACATCCTGGGCAGACAGGTTCAGTGTGCACAAACTCCCCAAAATGAGCACCATTACTTATCCCAACAGAGTGTAGCCTCCCTGACATCACAGATGCACAGGTGAGAGCTGCCCTCTCCAAAGCAAAAACACAGCATCACGGGGACCGGACGCATTTGCCCCGGCCGGGCGCGTTTTACATGAGCTCCAAGAAGAACTGAACCCGCACTAAAATCACTGTTCAGTCTCAGCCTTACCAAAGGATATACCCAAAGAATGGCGCATAGCAACAGTGGTCCCACTTACAAAGGAATTGGGTGCCACAACGGACCCGGAAACTATCACCCCTATAAGCTTCCAACTCAGCCTGATCTGCAAAGCTATGGAGCCGTATCATCACGTGGAACTCATATAACAAAGACATTGGGAACCTCCAAACACTGGATCCTACCCAATTTGGCTTTAAGGCAGATCTTGCTTCTTGAACCTGAATCAATTTCTTTGAAACTGTCACCAAGGCCATAGACGTACAGGGAAGGAGTAGTCCACACAGCCTACTCCTTGACTCCTGCAAAAAGCCTACACATGTAATGACCGTACTTGGAGGCATCATAAATAAGCTCACCAGCTTAAACATCAACCCCTATAATGCAAGATGGGCTGCAAACTGGCTTAGGATAGAACCCACATGGTCAGAATTGCAGGTGCCATGTCAGACTCCAAACCAGTTACAAGTGTGCGCCCGCCAAGACTCTGAAGTCCTGGGACCTCTCTTGTTGCCAGTATATATTTTCCTGAGGTACAGCTAACACAGAGGACTATGGTTTCGAGCAAAGTTTGCAGATGACTGCAAACTAGGGCCATAATCGACTCACCACCGGGCTGACACAAGCATCCTCCAAAAGGCTAAGTCTCGGAGACAGATAACTGGAAAGCCAGAGCCATGGCCTCCAAAGCTAAATGCCAAAACTGGCATAGTCATCCCTTTGGGAAAAACTAAGTGTACCCACAAATTACTACATAGGTGGGTAATCCATTAAGTACAGAAGAAGTAATTAGAGATTTGGGGACCCAAGTAGATTGTGTAATCTCCTTGACAATCACATTGCCAAAGTGGTTAGAAAGACATTCTATATAGCCCACCCATCAGCAGGGTTCACATCTAGATCAAGAGAGGTCATTGTGCCCCTCACTCATCACTCATCAGGCCCATAATTGAATACAATGCCACATTTGGGATGTACCTTACCCGACACCTGCTACAACTAGAAAGACCCCAAAAGTACCTCACCAAGAGGATCAAGGACTCAAACTGATGCCCTACACAGTTAGGCTAAAGAAACGCCAGCTCTACTCAGTTGCTTACCGCCTATTCAGAGGCGATTTCTGCCTGACGTATAAAGCCATGTCCAACCCAGAATTAATGGACATGCTCCACCTCAAGAAATCCAAATCCATCAGAACTACACGCTCCAGTGACTTAAACCTCAGCACAGAAATAAATAGAATATGCTGAGGGACAGATTCATATCCCAGAGGCTCCCCTCACTCTGGAACAAAATCCCAATCCTTGTCAGTCAGAGCCCCTCAATGACCCTCTTCAAGAAGAATCTTGACGTTTGGATGGGAGATCGTGAATTTACCCCTAGGGATCTCTTCTGTGCCACTGCTAGACAGAGGCACGGTAAACTAACCTTAAATGGCTATCTTCTGTGACCTACTATACAGAGGCACAGTCAACTAATCTAAGAAGGGTGGCTAAAGCCAAACACACTCTGGCTAGGCTTGTAAATGCCCTAGGGGGCAGATAGCCTAGTATCAACCTATGAACCTATAAATATTTTGATATTCGGTTTAATTATCCAGAAATGGCTTGGTAAGCCACCTGACTGCCGACATTCTGAAAAACACAGATAGTCAGAGACAGACCGCATAGGTCCAAAGCTGGCGACGGCAGCTTCTCCTAAGCTGAGTAAGCCAGTTCGCCGGTACTCAGTGAGGTGCTTTTTCAGCCTCGGATACCAGCTACTTCTGATTCGCAGGCCTCTACTGAGACCCATTCGGAGTTTGGTATGCCGCGAGATGCTTCTTCAACTGTGGAACCTGGGGATGTCTCTACCTTGGATGGGTCTGGAGCCGCTGTGCAGGTACCGGCTTCTGAGGGTGTATTCAGGCCAATTGACTTGCATATTAAACCAACACCATCTTCTTCAAGGCCTAAAACTCTCTCCATGCCTAGAAAACTGCCTCCCAGACCGCATGGTCAGGCCCCTATGCATAAAAAAACAAATGATAAGAATGGCTGAAGACCTTTACTACTCTACTCAAGGGAAGCCACCCTTCCCCCTTTGAGAGACCTAGGACTGATTTTCCTTCTGATTCGTCTGATCAGGGCTCTAAAATTTCTGTTTCTTCTGATGACCAGGATTTACCCTTATCTACCTATTAGGATTCTGAGGCAGAGGACACCATTCCCTCTGCTTCCCCTCCAGAGGATTTTTCTTTTGGTGAAACATTGCATACTCTCAAGGACCATTTTCACTGGGAAATCCAGGATTACTCTGACTCCAAAAGAGGCTTAGGGATTTCTTACTCCTGCCCCAGCACAGCCCTTTAGCTATCCCTCGTGTACTGGACATTGTTGATCATGCCTTCTTGGAATCTAGCCTGGCCCCTGTCTCTTTACCTCCTGCTCCCAGAAAACCTGATGGGTATTACAGGGTCCCTGACTCTCACAAGTTCCTGTTTAAAAATCCTACTATGGATCCTGAGACCATTTCACGGCCCCAAGGACATTTAGACTTCTACTGCTAAGCATCCTACCCCCTCTGATAGAGATTCCAGGGCACTGGATAGATGAGGTAAGAAGGTAGACACTTGCAGCCTTGGTCATTAGGGCCTTAAACTGCCAGTTTCATATGTTCAAGTATCAGCAGCATATTATTGGATTGCTTAAACAGAAAATGATGTTGATTCCTGACTGTGCTGAAAATAAAGATTTACAGGATTTAATGCATTCTGCTGAACAGATTGGTAAACATACTTTGCAATGTTGATTTGATTCTTTAGAGGCCTGTTGCAGGGCTGCTGTTACTGGTTCTGTGCTTAGACGTTATGCTTGGCTTAAGGAGCAATCTTTACCTTATGTTAAAGCTAAATTGCTGGATGCTCCCTTAAATCAGGACCACTTTTTGGCAACAAGGCTGAGGAAGTTCTTAAAAAGATGGAAGATAAAGCTAAATATATGCAAACTGTTAAAGGTTTCTTACAAGTGCAGCCTCCTAGATTTAGTAGGCACTGGCCGCCTAAGAATTGATCCTTTCCAGCCTCTTCAAGGTCTTCTCAATCCAAACCCAGACATAGCAGAAACCCCAGGTTTCAGTCCCAGGGACACATGAGACCAAGCAGTTGGGGGTTTCCGACCCAAATCAGGGAGTAGTAAGGCTCGCCCCTACGGAAAACAGTCTCAATGACTTGCTTCTAATACTTACAAGCACTTCCCAACTGAATGCTCCTTTAGGCGGAAAGATTGCTCAGCAGGTCAAAACTGGAACCTCATTACCCAGGACAAATGGGTTTTAAATGTAGTGTCCCAAGGATATAGATTTCACTTCCACACCTTACCAACACCAAGCGGGTGGCCAGATATACCCCAGAATCAGTGGGCAGAGGCCCAAAAGCAAGTACTCTCTCTTAAGCATGGGGGTTATTCAGTTGGTACCAGAAGAAGAAAAAGGGACAAGGGTTCTATTAAAGACTTTTCCTGGTACTCAGAAAAGACAATACATGGCCCTATCCTGACCTTTCTACTCAAAATACCTTTCTGGTGATTCCAAAATTCAAGGTGCTGTCTCTTCACCAGCTGCTTCCTCTGCTAGGCAAAGATGCTGCATGGTTGGCAACATTAGATTTAAAAGAAGCATACCTGCACATCCCTATCAGGGAGTCTTGCAGAAGATACTTAGGCTTCAAAGCAGGCTACATGCACTATCACTTCTATGCACTGCCCTTTGGCTTATCTACTGCGTCTAGGCTATTCACAAAACGCCTAGCTCCAGTCATTGCATTCTGCTAGCAAAGAAATATACAAATATACCCATATCTGGACGATTGTCTAATTCAGGCAGAAAGCCAGGACATACTTTTGAATCCTCTGGCCTTTGTTCAAAGGGTACTGACTTGTCTGGGGGACACCATAAACAAAATAAATCACACCTGGTACCCTGTCAACAAATTATATTCCTGGGAGCAGGCTTGAATACAACTTCCCAGATGGCTTTCCTCACGCCAGAGAAACGGATTCATTTGACAACCTACTTCAAACAAGTTGCCACAAAAACCCAGCTATCTGCCAGGCAAATACTGCAAGCCTTGAGGTTCATGGCCTCCTGCATTCTTCTAATTCCATATGTAAGGCTGCATATGAGGAAACTGCAATGGTATCTCAAAAGCCTATGGTGTCAACATTCACAGGATCTAGAAGCAGTGATTCCTATCATACCTTGCCTACACCTAGAGTTCCTTTGGTGGGCAGAGGCCTGCCACCAAAACAGTGATCTACATTCACTACCCTGCTGCCCAAACCTTAACAGACGCATCGGATTATGCATTGGGGGGGGGGGGGGGCACCTGGCAGGAAGTGCATTCAGGGCAAATGGAACCAAAGTCAAATGCACCTGCATATCAATCAAAAAGAAATGCTAGCTGTGCAGAATGCTCTGACAGCCTTCAAGGACCGCATTCTTCCAGGACAATTAGTGATAAAGACGGACAAAACCACTGTTATGTGGTATATAAACAAGCAGGGGGGTACACATTCTTACCTCCTCTGCAGACTAGCCATGGCATTTTGGAACACAGTCCTGAGCTATCAAGTAGGTTTACAAGCTCAATTATTGCCAGGAAAACTAAATACACTGGCAGAAGAACTAAAACTTCATGGACCCGCACGAGTGGGAACTAGAACCAAAGGTTTTCAACATGTTGAAAAGCAAATGG
Source organism: Protopterus annectens (assembly GCF_019279795.1). Taxonomy (NCBI): domain Eukaryota; kingdom Metazoa; phylum Chordata; order Ceratodontiformes; family Protopteridae; genus Protopterus; species Protopterus annectens. The sequence continues at coordinate 1,092,864,878 of NC_056739.1, read as the reverse complement.
GGGGAGCCCAGATATAGACCTATTTGCCTCCCCCCAAAACTGTCAGTTGGACAAATTCTGCACAAGGAATTCCCCACAAACAAGCTTGGAAAGTGGATGCCGTCTCCTTCAGCTGGAAAAAACTGAGTTTATGCCTTTCCCCCTCTTCACTCCAAAGTACTACTAAAGATCAAACAAGACAAACCAAGGACAATTTTGATTGCACCAGACTGGCCATGCCAACACCGGTAACCCCTCTTGTGTCACTGTGGACCCCATGGCACTTGCCTCAGACTCTTACTCTATTGTCTCAGCAGAAGAACCAAATTCTGCACCCTCAACTTCAAACACTGACTCTAGCAGCCTGGCTAATTACATAATTTCTCCTTTACCATCCCTCAGTAAACCAGTGATGGATATCATTTTAGAGGCAAGGAGGCCTAGTACCAGAAAGTCTTACTGAAAATGGAAAAGATTCTGTGTCTGGAACCAAGCTCAAGGTATGAGCTCAACATTCTCAAGGTATGGGCTAATAGTGCCCAATTTACCTCGGATTTTACAATACCTAACTGAGATGCTTCATAAGGGCCTGTCTTTTTCCTCCATCAAAATTCACGCCTCTGCCATCTCATCTCATTATAAGACAGAACCACCCCTCTTCTGTCATCCACTTCTTAAGCAGTTCCTCACAGGGGCCAAAAATCTACGACCACCCAGGAGAGCTCCGATTCCATTCTGGGACCTCAACTTTGTATTTGAAAAGCTCACTCTTCCTCCTTTCGAGCCAGCTGCCACTGCAGACTTAAAATTCCTTTCTTGGAAAGCAACTTTCCTTTTAGCCATCACTTCAGCAAGAAAGGTATCTGAATTACAGGCCCTCATGGCAGTGGAGCCTTTCATCATCTTTCATGTGGACAGGGTGTGCCTCAGGACCAATCCCTCCATGCCCAAGGTGGTATCCAGTGTGGCCCTTAATCAGTCCATACATTTGCCAACCTTCTTTCCTAATCCACAGAACAAAGGGGAACAGATTCTGCAGCTCTCAGACGTGCACAGACAACTTGGGTTCTACTTGGACAGAACTAAACCTCAAAGGAAATATGGTCAACTGCTGGTGGCATTTGCTGCAGGGGCAGAGGGGAAGGCTATTTCAAAGCAAACCATTTACAAATGCATTTATTTATGCTACAAACACCGTGGAAAACCTATCCCACAGGGGATCAGACCCCACTCTTCCAGGGCTGCATCTACCTCTACAGCCTTTCTCAGAGGCGTCCCTGCCCGGGACATTCTAGAAGCCGCTACCTGGAGTTCTGTACATACTTTCACCAAGCGTTACCATCTGCCAATTTTCTCTAAATCCAAGAGCTGGCTTTGCCACTGCAGTCTTGCAGGGCCTTTTAGCTGGTTCTAATTCTATTTAAATTCCTCCTCCCATCCTTAGCTTTGGGAATCTACCCAAAAGTGATGACTGCAACAGTAAAACCACGAAGAGCATAGTACAGTTGTGTACATTTACCATAGGTGTAGATGTTAGAGTGCATTCACTTTGAAGTCCTGTTACCCTCCCTCAGGCCCCTTCTTTTTTTTGGATATACCTCTATTTTCCTTTTGCTAGCTTCAAAAGCTTTTAGTTGTATTTGCTTTTTTGTTGGAGGTATATCCTTGTATTTATATATTTAATTGCTTCCCATTATGGGTGCACCTGACATCTGGGGCAAGAAAAACTGATGTAATGGTGTCGGCTGCATGTTTTATTCCCCTGACAACCTGACGTCTTGGAAGAAGGGACAGCAACCGAGGCAGGACCCAAGACTTTGTTAATCAGGCCGACTGAAGGCTACTGCAAGCAGATAACCCAAATGTAATGACTGCAACAGTGGATGCACTCGAACATCAACATTTATGGTAAGTGTACACAACTGTACTTTCTGCCTGCAGGTAGCCCTCAGCCGGGTGCATACCAGAGTCTTGGATTCCTGCTTTGATGTCTCCTCTTCCTTGACGTTGGGTCATCAGGGGTATAAAACATGCATCCGACGCCATTGCCCCAGTCTTTCTTGCCGCGCGGTGCCCGAAGCAGAAGCAGTTCGCAAGTGCCAGTCGGCCGACTCCTGAAATTTTTGTTTTTGAGTTTCAGAACCAAAGTCTTCAAAAGCTGGTACCCGCTAGATCCTTTTTCTTGCTCTTATCCGATGTCTGTAAAAGTTAACAATTGTATTACCTGTGGAAAGCAAATACTTCATAAAGATTGTCATTCATACTGCATTCCTTGCTTAGGCCCAGACCATGACATCCCTCGCTGTTGGTTTTGTGCATTGTTCAACCCTCAAATTCATCATCGGTCTATATTTGCAGCAAATTATTTTGGTACTCTGTTTAACTATCCAGAAATGACTTTGGTAAGCCATCTGACTACCGATATTCCGAAGAAACGTAAGGATAAAGAAAGAGACAGACCACATAGGTCCAAAAGAGCTGACAACGCTTCCGTTAAGCTAGTCGTCAGTCCGCTGGTACTCAGTGAGGCGCCGCAGCCCCTGATACCCGCTATTTCAGATCAGAGGCCACTACTGAGAACCATTCTGAGTCTGGAATGCCACGAGATGCTTCTTCGACTATGGAACCTGCGGATGTCTCTACCTTGGATGGGTCCGGAGCAGCTGTGCAGGCACCGGCTTCTGAAAGTGTCTACAGACTGGCATTTTAAACTGACGCCATCGTCCTCATCCAGGCCTAAAACTCGACCCACGCTTAGAAAACAGACGTCCAAACCGCATGCTGAGGCCCATATGCCTAAAAAACAAATGCTTAGAATGGCTGAAGACCTTATTATCTTAATTAGGGGAAGCCAGCCTTCCCCCTCTAAGAGACGTAGAACTGATTTTTCTTCTGATCAGGAATCTGATATTTCTGTTTCTTCTGATTCCCATGATTTGCCCTTATCTACCTATGAGGATTCTGATGCAGAGGATTCCATTCCCTCTGCTTCCCCTGCAGAAGATTTCTCTTTTGGTGAAATCTTGCATACTCTTAGGGAGAGTTTTCGCTGGGGAAGCCAGGATTACTCTGCCTCCAAAAAGAGGCTTAGGGAATTCTTACTCCTCCCTCAACATAGGCCTTTAGCTATCCCTCCTGTTCTGGACATTGTAGATGATGCTTTCTTGGAATCTAACATTTCCCTAGACACTTTTTCTCCAGCTCCTAGAAAACCTGACCGGTATTACAGAGTACCTGGATCTCTCAAGTTCCTCTTCAAGAATCCTACTGCGGATCCAGAGACCATTTCCCAAGGACCAAAGGGTATTAAGGCTACTGCTGCCAAAAACCCTACCCCTTCTAATAGAGATTCTAGAGCCTTGGACAAGATGGGGTAAAAGGTATATACCTCTGCTACTTTGGCCATTAGGGCTTTAAATTGCCAGTTTCATATGTTAAAGTACCAGCAGTATATTATGGGACTGCTTAAACAGAAAATGATTATTCCTGACTGTGCTGAGGACAAAGAGTTACAGGATTTAATGCATTCTGCAAACAAGTTGGTAAACATACTTTGCAATGTGGTTTTGACTCTTTCAAAGCATCTTGCAGGGCTGCTGTCAGTGGATCTGTACTTAGAAGGCATGCTTGACTTAAGAAGCAAAACTTGCCAGATCATGTTAAAGCTAAATTAATGGATGCTCCTTAAACCAAGACCGCCTGTTTTGCAACAAAGCAGAAGCCGCCCTCAAAAAGATGGAGGAAAAGCTAAATCTATGCGAACTGTTAAAGATTTCCTGCAAGTACAGCCTCCCATATTTAGTAGGCATTGGCCTTCAAAGAATTGGTCCTTTCCAGCCTCTTCCAGGCCTTTTAGTCCAAACCCAGGAACAGCAGACCACCTAGTATACGGTCTCGGCTTCAGACAGGCCTAAGCAGTGGGGGCTCCCACTTCCAAAGCAGGAGTAGGAATACACCCCCTTACGGAAAAATGGCACAATGACTTAACCTTAAACCTTCCAACCCCTGCTCAACTACCTGCTCCCTTAGGAGGAAAGCTTGCCCTGCATGCAAACAACTGGGAACTCATTACCCAGGACAAATGGGTTTTGAATATAGTTTCCCAAGGATGCAGATTCCACTTCCACACCCTACCAACCCCAAACGGTTGGCTAGACCTACCCCCAAATCAGTGAGCAGAGGCTCAGCAGCAGGATGTTCATCGTGTTACTCTGCTGCAGTCATCACATTTGGGTTATCCTGCCGTCAGGCGGTCCCGCAGTCTGCCTGAATTCCAAAGTCTTGGTCCGGCGTCAGTTGCTGTCGCTTCCTCCCTGATGTCAGAGCGTCAGGGGTATATAAGAGGCATCTGACGCCATTTTTTTCAGTCTTTCTTGCCGCGCGGTGCCCGAAGTAGAAGCAGTTCGCAAGCGCCAGTCGGCCGACACCTGAGATTTTCGATTTGAATTTCAGTCTGAAGTCTTCAATAAAGCTAAGTACCCCATTGGGGAACCTTTTCTTTACTCAGTTCAATGTCAGAAAAAGTTAACAATTGCATTTCTTGTGGGAAGCAAATACCTCATAAGGACTTCCATTCCTATTGTATTCTTTGCCTAGGCCCAGACCATGACATCACAGGTTGTCGCTTTTGTGCTAAGTTTAATAAACGAACTATCAAACGCCGTTTTGACTTCGCACGACATTACTTTGGTAGGAAATTTAATTATATCATGCCTTCGGAGCAGCCGAAGACTGGCATACATAAAAAAAATGCAAGGATAAGGACAGGCAGCCTAGGAACAAGCCAGACTCCGAGGCTTCTGCTGGGTCTGTCGCCGGTTCTCCGGTTTTCAGTGAGGCGCCTACGCAGCCCCTGACGACCGCAGAACTGGAACCCCAGACAGCTGTGGATTCTCAAGCGGAGTCTACTAGGCCGAAGCAGCCATCTTCCGACCGGAGCAGAAGTAGACCCCAGTGCAGTGGAAACAGCTTTGGTTGCAGAAGGTGTCTTCAGACCGACTACACTCACCATTAAATCTTATGCTAAGCTTAAAACTCCTTTAAAACCTAAGAAGACTGTACATCAGTCTACAGTTCAAGGCCCCATGCCTAAGAAACAGATGCTTAAGATGGCTGAAGATTTGATTACCCTAATCAGGGGTTCCCATCCCCTCCTGATAAAAGACCAAGACAAGAGGAGGATTATGCTTCCTCTGACCAGATTTCAATTTCCTCAGATTCTTCTGAGGAACAGGATTACACTTTTCCACCTTATGAAGACTCTTGATGCTGAAGACTCTATTCCCTCAGCATCTCCCCCTGAAGACTACTCCTTTGGGGAAACTTTACATACCATGAGGGAACATTTCCACTGGGAAGGCCAGGACTACTCTTCTAAGAAAAGGCTCCAAGAGTTCCTTTTACTACCCCAGCACAGACCTCTTACTATCCCTCCAGTTTTAGATATTGTGGATGATGTTTTCTTGGAGTCTAGTTTAAATCCAGACTCTCTACCTCCTGCTCCAGCCAAACCAGACAGATACTACAGAGTACCTGACACACAGATTCCTTTATAAAAGCCCTGTGGCTGACCCAGAAACAATTTCCCAGGGTCCTAAGAGAGCTCAAGCTTCTATGGCTAAAAATCCTGTGCCCCTCTGAATGGGATTCCAGAGCCCTAGATAGATGTGGAAAGAAAATATACACCTCAGCAACTCTGGCTATGAGAGCATTAAATTGTCAGTTTCACATGCTGAAATATCAGCAATTCCTAATGTCTCAATTAAAACAAAAAATGAGCACACATACTGAACAGTCTGAATTCAAGGAAATACAGGATCTGTTGCATGCAGCTGAACAGGTGGGCAAACATACTTTACAATGCGGATTTGATTCGTTGGAAGCTTCCTGTAGAGCAGCTGTTACTGGGTCTGTCATACGTAGACATGCTTGGTTAAAAGAACAAACCCTTCCTGATCATGTTAAAGCAAAATTATTGGATGCACCTTTACAGCAGGATGTATTATTTGGTGTCAAAGCAGAAGAGGTTTTAAAGACAATGGAGGATAAGGCAAAAAGTCTATGCAGATGGTCAAGGATTTTTTGCAGGTACAACCCCCTCATTTCAGCAGAAATTGGCCAACAAAAAACTGGTCCTTTCCAGCTTCTGACAGATCACAGAGGGGCAAATACAGACGCCCAAGGGGCAAAGGTCAGTCACAAGGCCCTTACAAACCTCGCCAATGGGGTACTGCTACCCAGAAAGGAGGAGAAGACAGGCCCATAGGTAGCAGAAGACAGACGCAATGACTCAATCCTCAAACTACCAAGCAAATCTGTCCTGGCAGCTCCCTTGGGAGGAAAATTAGCATTTTTTTGCAGACAACTGGCACATCCTCACAAAAGACAAATGGGTCCTAAACATTGTCTCTCAAGGATACAGATTCCACTTTCATACCTTACCAAGGACAAAAGGAATGCCAAACCTGCCAC